>NC_080670.1:98760156-99123467 GCF_030247195.1 Topomyia yanbarensis | reverse complement strand
GATTCACTCTCAAACACTCCCACATGAGGCTGACTTTTGTGCTCACCTTTTACGTTCCATGCGAGGCTGACTTGTGTGCTCACCTTACTCATTCCTTGCTAGGCTTACTTTTGTGCTCGCCCTACCCATACCATGTGAGGCTGACTTGGGTGCTCACCCTATCACCTGATTCACTCTCAATCGTGCCACTCTATTGTACCTTTGTCACTCCCTCTGGCATCCCATGTGGGACATTTTTCTTAGGCCCCACTTCTGACATACCATGCGAGGCTGACTTTTGTGCTCACCTTTTTCATTCCGTGCTAGGCTGACTTTTGTGCTAGCCTCTACCAACCTGTGAGGCTGACTTTTATGCTCACCCTTAACATGCAGTGTGAGACTGACTTGGATGCTCACCCTTTCACTCCTCTGCCACGCCATGAGGCATCGATAGCTTAGTTCCAACATACTACGCTACGACCCTCCCGTCTTGGCATGAGGCAGTCCACTTATACGCCTATACACTCACTCTTCTGTCTTGCTTCGGGGTGGCTGGGTTTACCCCTTACGCGGTTGCCATTCGCTGCGCCAACCTACCTCGGCATGAACAGACCATTCACTCTCTTATTTTGCGCTTGGCCTTTTTCGCTCCAGCTAACCAATCACTAGTTAGCCGTGCCCGTCGTCTGTTGCTCGGTTCGCCAGATTACCTGTAGCCTACTGGCAATCTGGATGGTAGCAGCCGAGACTGCGTTCCACTTCTCCACCGATTGACACATCCGCTGAATAAGGGTATCAGGGGTTGTGTCCCAGCCACAGACGTCAAGCATTGCTCTTCTTTCGACGTCGAACCGATGACATACGAACAGTATGTGTTCGGCAGTTTCATCTACACCTGGGCAGTCCGGGCAGACTGGGACCTCCGCGTGCCCGAACTTGTGGAGGTACTGACGGAAACAGCCATGGCCTGACAGGAATTGTGTCAGGTGGAAGTGAACTTCCCCATGGGGTCTTCCCACCCAGCTCGATATGCTAGGTATCAGCCGGTGGGTCCACCTACCTTTCGAGGAGTTGTCCCACTCACGCTGCCATCTGGCGACCGAGGTCGCCCTGGTGCGCTCGCGGGCTCCCCTATTTCCACGTAGCTCAAAGCACTCCTCATCTTCCCGAATGACCAGCCCGACTGGCATCATGCTCGCTTTCACGCAGGATGCATCGTGTGATACCGTGCGGTAGGCAGATATCACTCTGAGGCACATCACGCGGTAGGTGCTCTCCAGTTTCTGTAGGTAACTGGTTACCCTCAGTGCTCTTGACCATGACGGGCCGCCGTACCTGAGGATAGATACGGCAACGCCTGCCAGTGACCTACGTCTACTGGCGCACACCTTTGAGCTGTTGGACATCATTCTCGATAGTGCCGCAACAGCAGTCGACGCTCTCTTGCACGTATAGTCGACATGGCTGCCGAAGGTCAGCTTGTCGTCTATAATGACTCCGAGAGACTTCAGACTTCGCTGTGAAGTGATCGCGACTTCTCCCACATGGATAACTGCATGTTGTGCCGACTTGCGGTTGTTGACGATAACTACCTCCGTCTTATGATGAGCGAGCTCCAGGCCTCTCGCGCTCATCCATTCCTCCACCGTGCTAATCGCGTGTTCTGCGGTTAGTTCTACCTCAGGAATTGACTCCCCGTAGACCTCCAAGGTTACGTCGTCGGCAAAGCCGACGATCTTGACCCCAGGAGGGAACTTCAGTCTCAGAACCCCGTCATACATGAGGTTCCATAGCACCGGGCCTAGGATCGAGCCCTGCGGGACTCCGGCGGTAATCGGAACCCTTTTCTGACCGACATCGGTCTCATATATCAGTACGCGGTTTTGGAAGTAACTTTCCAGGATCCGGTACAGACCCACCGGTAGGCTAAGCCGGTGTAACGAGAGCGCGATGGCATCCCAGCTTGCGCTGTTGAATGCGTTCTTCACGTCAAGTGTCACTAATGCACAGTATCGAATACCTCGCCTTTTTCGTTGGATCGCTATCTCGGCAGTATTTATCACTGAGTTGAGAGCGTCCACTGTGGACTTACCCTTCCGAAAGCCAAACTGGTTGCTTGACAGACCGTCCGTACCTTCCGCGTACGGGATGAGCCTGTTGAGGATGATCCTCTCAAGCAGTTTGCCAGTCGTGTCTATCAGACAGATTGGTCTGTACGCCGATGGGTCGCCTGGCGGCTTCCCGGGCTTCGGCAACAGCACCAGTTTCTGCCTTTTCCATCTATCGGGGAAACGGCACTCGTCAAGACATCTCTGCATAGCTAGCCTGAACATGTTCGGGTTCGCTATGATCGCTGCCTTGAGAGCGTTGTTTGGAACTCCATCCGGCGCTGGAGCTTTGTTCATTGCTAGGGATTTAGCCACTGCGAGTAGTTCTTCATTCGTCACTGGAGCCACCATTTCGACCGTGCCCGCACTGTCTCGTAGTGCAGGTGGCCAGGGGCTTGTGGCTCGAGACGGGAAGAGTACTTCGATAATCGTTGCCAACCGGTGCGGAGACCGTTCTGGGGGTGAGGAGCCCCCTTTGGTCTTGGCCATCACAATCCGGTAGGCGTCACCCCACGGATTCGCGTTGGCACTCTCACACAGGTTGTCGAAACACACTCTCTTGCTGCTCTTAATAGCCTTGTTAAGGGCCAATTTCGCAGCTCGGAACACTTCACGGCGGTTCTCTCTTGCATCCTCGGTGCGAGCTCTTTGCATCCTACGTCTAGCTCTGAGACAGGCTGACCGTATACCGGGCATCTACCGTTTCTTGGCAGTGTTTTTCTCGGCATAGTGGCGTCGCACGCGCGTGATAGAACAGCTACCAGCGCATCCCCGCTTAGACTGTCGGTGTTGGCCTCCAGTCCCAGGGCCGCGGTGAAAGCTTCGCTGTCGAAGTGATTGGACTTCCACCCGCGTACCTGACAGGGATCTCCCGCCCTCGGATGCTGCACACCATAGTTGATCTTAAAGCGGATTGCTAAATGATCGCTATGGGTGTAGCCTTCGTCTACCCTCCATTCCATGCCTGGAGCCAGACTCGGGCTGGCAAAGTTCACATCAATCCACGCCTCCACTCCGTTTCTACGGAATGTGCTAGCGGAGCCATCATTAGCTAGCACAGTATCGAGTTTCGCAAGCGCTTCCATTAGCGCTTGACCCCTGCTATTTGTACAGCGGCTGCCCCACTCCACTGCCCAAGCGTTGAAGTCTCCCGCTATTACTACCGGTTTCTGGCCCACGAGGTCCGACGAGAGCCTGTCGATCATCTGGTAGAACTGTTCTATTGGCCACCTTGGTAGGGCGTAGCAGCTGCAATAGAACACACCATTGATCTTGGCAATCGCCACACCCTCGGCGGAGGGGTGTATTACCTCTTGAACCGGGAACCGTCCCGTTGTACAGATTGCCACCATTCCAGACCCATCCGACACCCAATTGCCGTTGCCGGCAGGGATGCTGTACGGGTCTGATAAGAGGGCGACATCTGTCCCCGACTCCGAGACCGACTGCCACAGCAGCTGTTGGGCTGCTGCACAATGGTTAAGATTTAGCTGTGTGACTTTCACGGCTTCTTCTTATTTAACTCACCGAAGGGACACGAAGGTCCGCCCATAGCATGTTTATGGGCTTGCTTCTTATCGAGTTTCGCAAGCGCTTCCATTAGCGCTTGCCCCTGCTATTTGTACAGCGGCTGCCCCACTCCACTGCCCAAGCGTTAAAGTCTCCCGCTATTACTACCGGTTTTCGGCCCACGAGGTCCGACGAGAGCCTGTCGATCATCTGGTAGAACTGTTCTATTGGCCACCTTGGTGGGGCGTAGCAGCTGCAATAGAACACACCATTGATCTTGGCAATCGCCACACCCTCGGCGGAGGGGTGTATTACCTCTTGAACCGGGAACCGTCCCGTTGTACAGATTGCTACCATTCCAGACCCATCCGACACCCAATTGCCGTTGCCGGCAGGGATGCTGTACGGGTCTCATAAGAGGGCGACATCTGTCCCCGACTCCGAGACCGACTGCCACAGCAGCTGTTGGGCTGCTGCACAATGGTTAAGATTTAGCTGTGTGACTTTCACGGCTTCTTCTTATTTAACTCACCGAAGGGACACGTAGGTCCGCCCATAGCATGTTTATGGGCTTGCTTCTTAGCGGTGCAGATAAGGCACTTATATGCCTTAGTGCACCCCCGCTCTTTATGTCCCTCCTCGCCGCAGCGACGACATAGTTTACTCCTATCTATGCCTTTGCATTCGTATGCTTTGTGGCACCGATAGCACCTATCCACTGAAGGCGGCTGGGGTATACTAATAGGGCATACCGACCAGCCGATCTTCAGCTTCCCTTTCCCGGTTACCTTTTTGGCATCCGCCTTCAGTAGCCTGAGGTAGGCTACTTGGGTGCCAGAGGGTCCATCTCTCAATCGCACAGAGGCCCGCTCGATTGTGACGTCGCAGTGCTCCTTGACGGCTGCGACGACGTCTTCTGCGGTCGTGAACTCGTCCAAGTGCTTGCACTGGAGAGTTGTTTCCGCACCTAGCGACCTGATTTGGGCGCCCTCACCAAGGACCTCTTGGGCCAAGGCCTTGTATACCGCACTTGATTGTGCGCCTCGCTTCAGCACCAGGAGCATCTCTCCCGTGTTGGTGCGTCTTACGCTACGCACATCCTGCTCAAGGGCCGAGATGCTTTCGGCCGCCTTCATCGATTTAAGGACATCGGCGTATTTGTCCTTGTCGGTTTTTAACCACAAGGCTTCGCCTCTGTCCTTGGCCTTCCTCGCAGGCCGCGGTACCTCCGGTTTCGGTGCCGGCTTTTTCTTGGTGACCAGCGTCCAGGGGTTTGAGCCCCCCTGCCCCGGTCGTGCCGGGTTGCTGGTACCATCGCTCTCCACAGCGAGGTCACTCTCGCCCTCGCTTACCTCACCCAGGCGGCGTTTGACCTTGACGGTTGTACGCCGAGTGGTGTCGGTTTTGGCACCCTCGCCTGGCGACTTCCTAGGGCGCTTCGCATTCGATGCCGTCTTGCGATTGCCCTTTCCTTTTCCCTTCGAGGGGAACTCGGTCGCCGCTCCGATCGACCTGGCTGCTCCGTAGAAGGTAAAGGCCACTGTCTGTGAACCTCTATCGACCTTCTATCTTTCTTACCTATTGGAGGCCACTGTCTGGGTTTCTCTGTCGGGCCTCTCCCACATTCCACCCTCTTAACATAGGCCTGCTGTTCCTGTCTTGCGACACGAACAGCTTTCCGGAGCTCCAGGAGGCTCAACTTCAACTCCTTGGCTATATTCTGCTTTGCGCTAGCGAAGTCGATTATTGAATCGAGTTGCTTCGCTACTTTGCGCATCGCAGATATTGGCCCCTCCGCTGCATTGGTAGGGCTATTGCCTACCGCTGCTGGGGGGTCACTGGTGCTTTCGGATGCAGCACTCATCTCTCCACTACTCTCCCCACGGGGGGGGGGGGGAGACCTCGCCAAACCACCTCTAGCGAAGTGGTTTGACACCTCCGTTTGTTTAGTATATTTATTTTTGCTCTCCATATCAAATCCCACGAGTCGCGCGAGAAATAAATGTCCGCCACGCCAGAGCTCCGCATTAGCGTGGTAAGGGACGCTTACTGTGGGGGTTGCCCAGGTACCCCACAGGCTCCGTTAACGATCGAGCATCTTTTTCACCCCCTCGATCACTCATCCCTCGGCACGGGTCGCTTCACGCCTTGGAATTGGGGTTATGCCCTACCTTGCTTTACGTGGTGATCTCGGCCCGGATCATCACAACCATCCTCCTTTACCAGGGCTTTGGACCTGTAGCTCTGGTTCTCAATAGTTCCATGTACGTATGTTATTACAGACATGCTACTATTGAGATCCGTCATTCGCTAGCGGAGTTATGTCTGTGTTTTTTTTTTTTTTTTACAATGGAGAAGACCTTTATGTCCTAGCCCAGTACACGTGCTAACGGTAGGGTCCAATCTACCACACGGGGTGCACTGGGGGCGTGTCGGACTTGAATGGTGACCAGCCATTAATACCGACTAAATTCCATTGGGCTCCGCCATCATTCCTCCCAGGAACTACCTCTCGGTATTACTTCTGGGGGGATGGCTGTACTAAATGTACTCATTCACTCTCACTCACGCGATCATACATCCTGTATGAGGCTTACTTGGGTGCTCTCTCAATCACACTTTGATTCACTCTCAAACACTCCCACATGAGGCTTACTTTTGTGCTCACCTTTTACGTTCCATGCGAGGCTGACTTGTGTGCTCACCTTACTCATTCCTTGCTAGGCTTACTTTTGTGCTCGCCCTACCCATCCATGTGAGGCTGACTTGGGTGCTCACCCTATCACCTGATTCACTCTCAATCGTGCCACTCTATTGTACCTTTGTCACTCCCTCTGGCATCCCATGTGGGACATTTTTCTTAGGCCCCACTTCTGACATACCATGCGAGGCTGACTTTTGTGCTCACCTTTTTCATTCCTTGCTAGGCTGACTTTTGTGCTAGCCTCTACCAACCTGTGAGGCTGACTTTTATGCTCACCCTTAACATGCAGTGTGAGACTGACTTGGATGCTCACCCTTTCACTCCTCTGCCACGCCATGAGGCATCGATAGCTTAGTTCCAACATACTACGCTACGACCCTCCCGTCTTGGCATGAGGCAGTCCACTTATACGCCTATACACTCACTCTTCTGTCTTGCTTCGGGGTGGCTGGGTTTACCCATTACGCGGTTGCCATTCGCTGCGCCAACCTACCTCGGCATGAACAGACCATTCACTCTCTTATTTTGCGCTTGGCCTTTTTCGCTCCAACTAACCAATCACTAGTTAGCCGTGCCCGCCGTCTGTTGCTTGGTTCGCCAGATTACCTGTAGCCTACTGGCAATCTGGATGGTAGCAGCCGAGACTGTGTTCCACTTCTCCACCGTTTGACACATCCGCTGGATAAGGGTATCCGGGGTTGTGTCCCAGCCACAGACGTCAAGCATTGCTCTTCTTTCGACGTCGAACCGATGACATACGAACAGTATATGTTCGTCAGTTTCATCTACACCTGGGCAGTCCGGGCAGACTGGGACCTCCGCGTGCCCGAACCTGTGGAGGTACTGACGGAAACAGCCATGGCCTGACAGGAATTGTGTCAGGTGGAAGTGAACTTCCCCATGGGGTCTTCCCACCCAGCTCGATATGCTAGGTATCAGCCGGTGGGTCCACCTACCTTTCGAGGAGTTGTCCCACTCACGCTGCCATCTGGCGACCGAGGTCACCCTGGTGCGCTCGCGGGCTCCCCTATTTCCACGTAGCTCAAAGCACTCCTCATCTTCCCGAATGACCAGCCCGACTGGCATCATGCTCGCTATCACGCAGGATGCATCGTGTGATACCGTGCGGTAGGCAGATATCACTCTGAGGCACATCACGCGGTAGGTGCTCTCCAGTTTCTGTAGGTAACTGGTTACCCTCAGTGCTCTTGACCATGACGGGCCGCCGTACCTGAGGATAGATACGGCAACGCCTGCCAGTAACCTACGTCTACTGGCGCACACCTTTGAGCTGTTGGACATCATTCTCGATAGTGCCGCAACAGCAGTCGACGCTCTCTTGCACGTATAGTCGACATGGCTGCCGAAGGTCAGCTTGTCGTCTATAATGACTCCGAGAGACTTCAGACTTCGCTGTGAAGTGATCGCGACTTCTCCCACATGGATAACTGCATGTTGTGCCGACTTGCGGTTGTTGACGATAACTACCTCCGTCTTATGATGAGCGAGCTCCAGGCCTCTCGCGCTCATCCATTCCTCCACCGTGCTAATCGCGTGTTCTGCGGTTAGTTCTACCTCAGGAATTGACTCTCCGTAGACCTCCAAGGTTACGTCGTCGGCAAAGCCGACGATCTTGACCCCAGGAGGGAACTTCAGTCTCAGAACCCCGTCATACATGAGGTTCCATAGCACCGGGCCTAGGATCGAGCCCTGCGGGACTCCGGCGGTAATCGGAACCCTTTTCTGACCGGCATCGGTCTCGTATAGCAGTACGCGGTTTTGGAAGTAACTTTCCAGGATCCGGTACAGACCCACCGGTAGGCTAAGCCGGTGTAACGAGAGCGCGATGGCATCCCAGCTTGCGCTGTTGAATGCGTTCTTCACGTCAAGTGTCACTAACGCACAGTATCAAATACCTCGCCTTTTTCGTTGGATCGCTATCTCGGCAGTATTTATCACTGAGTTGAGAGCGTCCACTGTGGACTTCGACGAGACCGTTCTGGGGGTGAGGAGCCCCCTTTAGTCCTGGCCATCACAATCCGGTAGGCGTCACCCCACGGATTCGCGTTGGCACTCTCACACAGGTTGTCGAAACACGCTCTCTTGCTGCTTTTAATAGCCTTGTTAAGGGCTAATTTCGCAGCTCGAAACGCTTCACGGCGGTTCTCTCTTGCATCCTCGGTGCGAGCTCTTTGCATCCTACGTCTAGCTCTGAGACAGGCTGACCGTAGAGCTGCAATCTCGGCACTCCACCAATATACCGGGCATCTATCGTTTCTTGGCAGTGTTTTTCTCGGCATAGTGGCGTCACACGCGCGTGATAGAACAGCTACCAGCGCATCCCCGCTTAGACTGTCGGTGTTGGCCTCCAGTCCCAGGGCCGCGGTGAAAGCTTCGCTGTCGAAGTGATTGGACTTCCACCCGCGTACCTGACAGGGATCTCCCGCCCTCGGATGCTGCACACCATAGTTGATCTTAAAGCGGATTGCTAAATGATCGCTATGGGTGTAGCCTTCGTCTACCCTCCATTCCATGCCTGGAGCCAGACTCGGGCTGGCAAAGGTCAAATCAATCCACGCCTCCACTCCGTTTCTACGGAATGTACTAGCGGAGCCATCATTAGCTAGCACAGTATCGAGTTTCGCAAACGCTTCCATTAGCGCTTGACCCCTGCTATTTGTACAGCGGCTGCCCCACTCCACTGCCCAAGCGTTGAAGTCTCCCGCTATTACTACCGGTTTCCGGCCCACGATGTCCGACGAGAGCCTGTCGATCATCTGGTAGAACTGTTCTATTGGCCACCTTGGTGGGGCGTAGCAGCTGCAATAGAACACACCATTGATCTTGGCAATCGCCACACCCTCGGCGGAGGGGTGTATTACCTCTTGAACCGGGAACCTTCCCGTTGTACAGATTGCCACCATTCCAGACCCGTCCGACACCCAATTGCCGTTGCCGGCAGGGATGCTGTACGGGTCTGATAAGAGGGCGACATCTGTCCTCGACTCCGAGACCGACTGCCACAGCAGCTGTTGGGCTGCTGCACAATGGTTAAGATTTAGCTGTGTGACTCTCACGGCTTCTTCTTATTTAACTCGCCGAAGGGACACGTAGGTCCGCCCATAGCATGTTTATGGGCTTGCTTCTTAGCGGTGCAGATAAGGCACTTATATGCCTTAGTGCACCCCCGCTCTTTATGCCCCTCCTCGCCGCAGCGACGACATAGCTTGCTCCTATCTATGCCTTTGCATTCGTATGCTTTATGGCCGGATTCTAGGCACCGATAGCACCTGTCCACTGAAGGCGGCTGGGGTATACTAATAGGGCATACCGACCAGCCGATCTTCAGCTTCCCTTTCTCGGTTACCTTTTTGGCATCCGCATTCAGTAGCCTGAGGTAGGCTACTTGGGTGCCAGAGGGTCCGTCCCTCAATCGCACAGAGGCCCGCTCGATTGTAACGCCGCATTGCTCCTTGACGGCTGCGACGACGTCTTCTGCGGTCGTGAACTCGTCCAAGTGCTTGCACTGGAGAGTTGTTTCCGCACCTAGCGACCTGATTTGGGCGCCCTCACCAAGGACCTCTTGGGCCAAGGCCTTATATACTGCACTTGATTGTGCGCCTCGCTTCAGCACCAGGAGCATCTCTCCCGTGTTGGTGCGTCGCACATCCTGCCCAAGGGCCGAGAGACTTTCGGCCGCCTTCATTGATTTAAGGACATCGGCGTATTTGTCCTTGTCGGTTTTTAACCACAAGGCTTCGCCTCTGTCCTTGGCCTTCCTCGCAGGCCGCGGTACCTCCGGTTTCGGTGCCGGCTTTTTCTTGGTAACCAGCGTCCAGGGGTTTGAGCCCCCCTGCCCCGGTCGTGCCGGGTTGCTGGTACCATCGCTCTCCACAGCGAGGTCACTCTCGCCCTCGCTTACCTCACTTAGGCGGCGTTTGACCTTGACGGTTGCACGCCGAGTGGTGTCGGTTTTGGCACCCTCGCCTGGCGACTTCCTAGGGCGCTTCGCATTCGATGCCGTCTTGCGATTGCCCTTTCCCTTTCCCTTCGAGGGGAACTCGGTCGCCGCTCCGATCGACGTGGCTGCTCCGTAGAAGGTAAAGGCCACTGTCTGTGAACCTCTATCGACCTTCTCTCTTTCCTCCCTATTGGAGGCCACTGTCTGGGTTTCTCTGTCGGGCCTCTCCCGACATTCCACCCTCTCAACATAGGCCTGCTGTTCCTGTCTTGCGACACGAACAGCTTTCCGGAGCTCCAGAAGGCTCAACTCCTTGGCTATGTTCTGCTTTGCGCTAGCGAAGTCGATTATAGCATCGAGTTGCTTCGCTACTTTGCGCATCGCAGCTATTGGCCCCTCCGATGCATTGGTAGGGTTATTGCCTACCGCCGCTGGGGGATCACTGGTGCTTTCGGATGCAGCACTCATCGCTCCACTACTCTCCCCACGGGGGGAGACCTCGCCAAACCACCTCTAGCGAAGGGGTTTGGCACCTCCGTCTGTTTGTTTTTATTTTTATTCATCTCCATGTATAGTCCCACGAGTAGCGCGAGAAATATATGTCCGCCACGCCAGAGCTCCGCATTAGCGTGGTAAGGGACGCTTACCGTGGGGGTTGCCCAGGTACCCCACAGGCTCCGTTAACGATCGAGCATCTTTTTCACCCCCTCGATCACTCATCCCTCGGCACGGGTCGCTTCACGCCTTGGAATTGGGGTTATGCCCTACCTTGCTTTACGTGGTGATCTCGGCCCGGATCATCACAACCATCCTCCTTTACCAGGGCTTTGGACCTGTAGCTCTGGTTCTCAATAGTTCCATGTACGTATGTTATTACAGACATGCTACTATTGGGATCCGTCATTCGCTAGCGGAGTTATGTCTGTGTGTGTATGTATGTGTATGTGTTTGTGTGTGTCCTTTAAACTCACACAATTTTCTCAGAGATGGCTGAACCGATTTTCGCAAACTTAGTTTCATCTGAATGGTATAACGCTCCCATAAGCTGCTATTGAATTTTTAGTTGATCCGACTTCCGGTTCCGGAGTTACGGGTTTAAGAGTGCGGTCACACAGCAAATTCCTATATAAACTGGTACCACCATGATGTTCAAATGATGTAAAACATATTAAAATAGATGTAACATTACTCTAGTTTGCAGGTCTGGATCACTAATGATCAATCAAAGCTGCTTTGACCACATTGGCCACCTATGACGGTTCATGACGCCCTCGGGGAACCCGCCAAGTTCCTAAGCTAATATCACACCCATTCCCCAACGAATTCTCTACCGATTTTTACAAACTTCATTTCAAATGCAAGATACAGTAATACCATTGACTACTACTGAATTTCATTCGGTTCTGACTCTTGCTTCCGGAGTTACAGGGGTGTTAGTAAGGATGCACTGGAATTTCCCATATAAATCGGTACAATCGTAATACCTCAGAGGCTAAAAACTATTGAAATGGTCACCAAATTACTTCTAATCGCAGATCTAGATCACTGATTGCCAATCAAACATTCTTTGAATATATTGACCACTGTCGACGATTCCGGAAGTCCCGAATTCCGGGCATATTCCACAATTAAAGTCACATCCGTTCTTCGGTGATGACTGAACCGATTTTCTCAAACCAAGTCTCAAATGGAAGGCAAAATATGCAGTTGAGTATTGCGTCGCTGCACCTCCACCCCCGCCTTGCTCTAAAACCTCCCTCCTTCATCACTTCCCTCCCCTTGGACCACCCTCACGCCCGCATTTCCTTCATCCACCCCGTATACCGAAATAAGATGAAGGATTTCTGACGCATCCTCCACTCCCACTCTACTAACCCCCCATTCCCACCACTTTTAAACCCATTCCACCAACATTTCAAAATATAATCACATGAAGATAACATTGAACTCATGCTGATTAAACTAATTAAATATTATTCTTTTGCCGTTCTCATATAGAAAGGTTATGCAATTGCTCCAAAAACCGACTTTCTAATCGAGGCCCGGAGGGCTGAGTCTCATATAACACTCGACTCAGTCCGCCGAGATCGCAAAATATCTGTGTGTATGTATGTTTTTTTTCTTTTTTTATAGTAAGTTTAAAAAAGCCGGTTCCGCTTTGAGTTCAGCGCAGCAGCCCAGGCCTGTACGCCATATCTCAGGATTGAGGATGAGACATTCGCCAGGAGACGTCTCGTGCTGCCTCTTGCCCCTCCGTGATTCGGCATGATCCTTGCCAATGCGCTAGTTGTCCTCGCAGCCTTCTCACATACATAGTCGACATGGCAGTTGTAATCCAACTGATCGTCAACCATCACACCCAGGTGCTTCAGCGTGCGCATCGATGGAATGGATTGTCCCCCGACGCTGATCTCGAGACGCTGGATTTGCTTACGATTGCTAACCAGCACTACCTCAGTCTTGTGGTGAGCCAGCTGCAACCTGACGTTAACCATCCAGGTTTCCACGATGCCTATTGTCTCTGCCGTCAGCATCTCCACCTCCTCAAGGGTCTCGCCCGTTATCGTCAGAACAACATCATCTGCAATGCCGACGATCTCCATTCCGCTGGGCAGTTCCAGTATTAAAACTCCGTTGTACATAATATTCCAGAGCGTTGGGCCGAGTATGGAGCCCTGAGGTACTCCCGCCGTTACCCTAATCGACCTCTGCCTCGTGTTCGTTTCGTAGACCAGTACTCGGTTCTGAAAGTAACTTTTCAGAACCTTGTACAGATAGTCCGGAACCCGCATTCTATGCAGCGCTACGGCGATGGCTCCCCAGCTAGCACTGTTGAACGCGTTCTTCACGTTTATCGTTACCACGGCGCAGTAGCGATTACCCCTTCTCTTTTGCTTCAATGCTTTCTCCGCGTTCGCGATGACGATGCGGATGGCGTCCACCGTCGATATTCCTTTCCGGAACCCGAACTGTCTCTGCGATAGTCCGTTCTCACTTTCAGCGTAGGTCGTCAGCCTGTTGAGGATGACTCTTTCCAGGAGTTTACCGAGAGTATCCAGCAGGCATATAAGCCGATACGATGCTGGATCTCCTGGTGGTTTCCCTGGTTTTGGCAGTAACACCAGCTTCTGGATCTTTCATCTATCCGGGAAGTAGCCATCGTCCAGGCATTTCTGTAGGACTATCCTGAACATGTCCGGAAACACCAGGATCGTAGTCTTCAGTGCCACGTTGGGGATACCATCCGCTCCGGGAGCTTTCTTCGCTTTCAGCCCTTTTGCAACTATAAGGAGCTCGTCGTTGGAAACCCGATTGTCACCTGCATTTCCACCATCTGCATCAGCGTACGGTGTAGGCGGCCATGCGGTTGGGTCGTGCTTCGGGAAAAGGCCCTCCACGATAATTTTCAGCTTGTCGCCGTAAATTTCGACTGGCGTCATTGGGCCCTTGATCTTAGCCATAACGACACGGTAAGCATTGCCCCAGGGGTTACCGTCTACTTCTCTGCACAGCTCCTTGTAGCAGGTGGACTTGCTTAGCACTATCTCACGTTTAAAAGCGGCACCTTGGTGGGGTGTAGCAGCTGCAATAGAACACACAATTGATCTTGACAATCGCCACACCCTCAGCGGAGGAGTGTATTACCTCTTGAACTGGGAACCGTCCCGTTGTACAGATTGCCACCATTCCAGACCCGTCCGAAACCCAATTGCCGTTACCGGCAGGGATGCGGTACGAGTCTGATAAGACGGCGACATCTGTCCTCGACTCCGAGACCGACTGCCACAGCAGCTGTTGGGCTGCTGCACAATGGTTAAGATTTAGCTGTGTGACGTTCACTGCTTCTTCTTATTTGCCTCACCGAAGGGACACGAAGGTCCGCCCATAGCATGTTTATGGGGTTGCTTCTTAGCGGTGCAGATAATCACTTGTACGCCTTAGTGCAGCCCCGCTCCTTAAGCCCTCCTCGCCGCAGCGACGACATAGTTTGCTCCTGTCTGTGTTTTTGCACTCGTAGGCTTTGTGGCCGGACTCAAGGCACCGATAGCACCTATCCACTGAAGGCGGCTGGGGTATGCTCATAGGGCATACCGACCAGCCGATCTTCAGCTTCCCTTTCTCGGTTACCTTTTTGGCATCCGCCTTCAGTAGCCTGAGGTAGGCTACTTGGGTGCCAGAGGGTCCATCTCTAAATCGCACAGAGGCCCGCTCGATTGTGACGTCGCATTGCACCTTAACGGCTGCGACGACATCTTCTGCGTTCGTGAACTCGTCCAGATGCTTGCACTGGAGAGTCATTTCCGCCCCTAGCGACCTGACTTGGGCGCCTTTTCCAAGGACCTCTTGGGCCAAGGCCTTGTATACCGCACTAGATTGTGCGCCTCGCTTCAGCACCAGAAGCATTTCTCCCGTGTTGGTGCGTCTCACGCTGTCCACATCTTGCCCAAGGGCCGAAAGGCTTTCGGCCGCCTTCATCGACTTTAGGACATCGGCGTATTTGTCCTTGTCGGTTTTTAACCACAAGGCCTTGCCTCTGTCCTTGGCCTTCTTCGCGGGCCGCGGTACCTCCGATGTCGGTGCCGGCTGCTTCTTGGTGACCAGCGTCCAGGGGTTTGAGTCCCCCTGCTCCGGTCGCGCCGGGTTGCTGGCACCAACGCTCTGCTCAGCGAGGTCACTCTCGCCCTCGCTTACCTCAGCCAGACGGCGTTTGGCCTTAACGGTTGCACGCCGTGTGGTGTCGGTTTTTGCACCCTCGCCTGGCGACTTCCTAGGGCGCTTCGCGTTCGACGACGTCTTGCGATTGCCCTTACCCTTGCCTTTTCCCTTCGAGGGGAACTCGGCCACCGCTTCGAGCGACGTGGCTGCTCCATAGAAGGTGAAGGCCACTGTCTGAGTGCCCGTATCGACCTTCTCTTTTCCCTCCTTCTTGGAGGCCACTGTCTGGGTTTCTCTGTCGGACTTCTCCCGACATTCCACCCTCTTGGCATAAGCCTGCTGTTTCTGTCTTGCGACACGAACAGTTTTTCGGAGTTCTAGGAGACTCTGTTTTAACTCCTTGCTTATGGTTGCTTTGCGCTAGTGAACTCGATTATTGAATCGAGCTGCTCCACAACTTTGCGCATCGCAGATAGTGGCCCGTTCGGTGCGTTGGTAGGGCTATTTCCTACCGCTGCTGGGGGGTCACTGGTGCTTTCAGATGCAGCACTCATCGCTCCACTACTCTCCCCACGGGGGGGGGGGGGAGACCTCGCTAAACCACCTCTAGTGAAGGGGTTTGGCACCTCCGACTGTTTATTTTTGTTTTTAGTTGACTCCATGTTTAATCCCACGAGTATCGCGAGAAAAGATGTCCGCCACGCCAGAGCTGCGCATTAACGTGGTAAGGGACACTTACTGTGGGGGTTGCCCAGGTACCCCACAGGCTCCGTTAACGATCGAGCATCTTTTTCACCCCCTCGATCACTCATCCCTCGGCACGGGTCGCTTCACGCCTTGGAATTGGGGTTATGACCTACCTTGCTTTACGTGGTGACCTCGGCCCAGATCATCACAACCATCCTCCTTTACCAGGGCTTTGGACCTGTAGCTCTGGTTCTCAATAGTTCCATGTACGTATATTATTACAGACATGCCACTATTGAGATCCGTCATTCGCTAGCGGAGTAGTGGATGGCTTGGTGATCACTATGTGTGTACTGCTCACTAACTCGCCAATTCATGTCATCCATCAGCGACGCGCTGCAGAGTGTTACGTCGATGATGGATTCCCGACCGTCTTTACGGAATGTGCTAGCGGAACCTTCATTGCACAGCTTTACGTCCAGCTTCGCCAGTGCCTCCAATAGGCTGTAACCTCGTGTGTTGGTCAGCCTGCTACCCCACTCCACGGCCCAAGCGTTGAAATCTCCTCCTATAAAAACTGGCGTTCGCCCGACTAACGGGTCGGTTAATGCGTCCAGCATCCGGTTGTATTGCTCTGGTGTCCACCGTGGAGGAGCATAACAGCTACACACGAATACGCCGTGTATCCTGGCGATCACGAAACCTTCGTGTGTGCTATCCACCACTTCTTCAACAGGGAAACCGCCCATCACTTGGATTGCCGCCATCCCTGCACTATCCACCACCCAGTTATCGTTATCGGGAGGGACACGATACGGCTCTTCAATAATTGCAACGTCGCACTTCATTTCTGTTGTTGACTGCCACAACAGTTGCTGTCACAATGTTTGAGATTGAGCTGGGTAACCTCCATTATTATTGGCCTGCCTTCGCCTTTTTGTACTCTGGGCATAAGATGCCTCCCGTCATGTGGTCTTTTTCGACCTCATTTGTGCAGAGAAAGCACTTCGGTTGCTTTGTGCAGTCTCTAGCAATGTGTCCCTTCTCCCCACATTTTCTGCACAGATCAGATCTGTCGGGGCCTCTACAGTTTCTTGCCTGATGGCCAAAACCCAGGCATCTGAAACACCTCTTCATTTGTTTAGTGGCTATAGGGATCAATCGCAACGAGCACACCGACCACCCGATTTTGATCTTACCGGTCGACATAAGCTTGTTGGCTGCGGTTGGCGATAAGCGTATCACTGCTGTCTGTGTGCCACTGTACGCCTTCCTCAATCTTATTGATATCTGCTCCCTCTCCAGGTTTCCTTGCTCTATTAGCGCGCTTCTCACTTCGTCTTCCGTTGTGATCTCGTCCAGATTTCTACACTCGACCACTGCTTCCTGAACTAATGCTCTCACATTCGCTTCTCCTCTCACCGCTTCTGTTTCCCTTATTCTTTTCACAGAACGAGAATCCCGGCCGCCCTTCGGTGTCTCATAGGCTTCTGCTTCTTCTATCGCTGTGGACTTCAGCGCATTTTCGGCGTTTTCAGCTCGCTCTAGTAACGCCATATGTTCGCATTCGGCTGCTGCTACGGCGGATTTGATGGTAATCACTAGATCCTTGATATGTCCGTGCACGTTGCCCTTGCTTTTGACGAATTCGTAGAGTTCATAAATTTTTTGCCTCAACTTCGTCACTTTAGGTAACCCAGACTGCTGGTCTTCTTGGGTAACGCTTGGTTTCGGTGTGCGCACCTGAAATCCTAGCTTTCCTTGGTGTCCAGTTGTTTTGTTGCCGCTCGTGCTCTGTGTGGATTCTCTAGACTGCTCTCGCTGCTGTTGTGGTTGCACTTGCTGTTGCACTTGTTCGTTATGCTGGGTCGGTGATCTCGCTAGCCCACCTTTGGCGAACGGGTTCACCACAGTTGCTCCGTTAGAATTTTTGTTGTTTTTGTTGATTTTGTTTTCTTGCATGCTTTTTGGGTCCCAACTCCAAGCCGCTATCTACGCTCGTAATAAGTAGTCGCCTCACATGATACCATGGTTACCTTTGCGAGCAGTGAGGTCGCATGCAAGGGTTGACGCGGTCCTTCATGGGGTACCGCGTGCAGAGCCGGATCGGCGCTAGTCAGGAGCCTTCAACTGAGCCTACTTGCACCAGCTAAGGTGGCGGGTTTCGAACGTACTTGGAGACCTACCAAAGTTTTACTGGGACGGGAGGCAGCCAGCACCATTAGCCCACTCGCCGTTTCGGGGAAGTGTCACCCATCCTTACTAGGGTAGTGGAATGGCGTGGCTGTCGGTCTGTAGATAATTTCGATGAAATCCTTATTCACATCCGTGTTCTGCCGCCAGTATGCCGTAATTAGGATCTTACTGGTGTCGATCCTAATGTGCCGGTTGGCACTCCCGTTGGGTAAGGGTGCTTTATGCTAAAGTCTTGGGTAAAACCTTAGCGGAAGCGGCACCGATTCGCTTCGTCGGAGCTACATTCGGATTTACATGGCTTTTTCTAGAGGTTTGGCAGAGCCCAACATTGCCTTGCCCCACCATATCCAAGCAAGACTCCCCAACTCGCAGTAGCTCCGGGGGGGGGGGGTTCGTTAAGCCCCTGAACTTCTGTCCTCCTGTCCCTGCTGCCCCCTGTGTGTGCTGCTACATGTGTGTATGTATGTGTGTATGTATGTATGTATGTATGTATGTATGTATGTATGTATGTATGTATGTTTGTATGTATGTATGTATGTGTATGTGCGGATTTGTTAACAAAATGTCCACATCGGTTTCTCGGAGATGGCTGAACCGATTTTTACAAACTAAGATTCAAATGAATGTATAATATTCCCATAGGTTGCTATTGAATTACATTTTCAACCGACATCTCGTTCCGGATTACGAGTTGAAGAGTATGGTTACAAAACAAAATTTGTTGATTTGTCCACATCGGTTTCTCGGAATTTTCTGAACCGATTTTGACAAACTTGATTTTAAATGAAAGGGTCTGATTCGTCTAGTTGTAAGTGGGCTGGACGTTGGTAATACGTTGGTACTGGATAAACACACTTTATTTTTCACTTTGCAAAATTGCCTTCAAACTGTATTATAACTCTTTATTTCGATTTCAATACGGGATGTATAAAGTGTGACCGGCCTGTTTGAGTGTCGCAATAAGAAGAAAAACCGTAAAAACTGGTAATCAATAAAACAATTGAAGCGATTACAAAGAGAAGGTGTGAAGGTCAAACCGATTATTCGTTCGGTTAATGATAACGCACATTTTCGCGCGTTCACGATACGTGTGGACCTAATTTCCACAGTTTAAATTTGAAAATCAAATGTTAGGGTGAAAATGCTTAAAGCTAACATAGGCCGGCCACCTGAAATGGAACATTTCACTAAATCTAACTTAAATTATTCATTACAATTCATAATACTTTCTTCCTTCACTACGGCTCCGATGAGTCCTTCCGCTGGGCAGTAGTTGTATGTTGATTGAATGGATGATATCGCTACGCGGTTTCATTCTTCCTCGTTCATTGTAGGTAACGGGCACAGCTTCGTCACTGCTCGCGTCAGCGTCGTACCGGTTGATGTGCGCACTGTGACTACACGCGTTACGCCGTCTGCTCCAGGATGCAGCTCCACGATACGGACAAGTGGCCAGCGCACTGGTGGCAGGAGGTTATCCAGCAGAATCATTACTTGGCCGACCTTGAAATGGACCCGTCCTGGGTTGACTGTGGACTGTTGTTGAAACTCCTTCAAATATTCAACCTTCCAGTGGTGCCAAAACAGTTGCTGTTTCTGTTGAATGATCTGGTACCTGTTTCTCAACCGATTTACTGGAACGTCCTTCAAATCCGGGTGAGGGAGGGATTGAAGCGATGAGCCAATTAAGAAATGGCTCGGAGTGATAGCTTGCACGTCGTTGGGATCTTCTGATAATGGCGCTAACGGTCGTGAGTTCATTGCTCCTTCAATCTGCGTCAGTATCGTTACTAAATCCTCGTACAACAGAGATGCACTGCCTAACTGTCGGACCAGGTGTTTTTTAGCCACCTTCACAGCGGCTTCCCATAAACCGCTGAAGTTGGGGGCACGAGGGGGGATCATGTGCCATTGTATTCCCTCGATTGCGAGACTGGTAGCGATACGATCGATTTCAGTGGTATTGGAGAGCATTTGGTATAGAGCATGAAGTTCATTTTTTGCACCGACAAAATTTGTGGCATTATCCGAATAGATGGCATCGGGCTTGCCTCGTCTAGCCACAAAGCGTTGAAGAGCAGATAAAAATGAAGCTGTGGACAACCAGTTCGATATGTACGGCCTTTGTACTAAAGCATACAAATATGGCAATATACGCTTTGGTGGGAGCGCATTTACGAAAGATATGCTTAATAAATACAGGGCCACAATAATCAACGCCTGTTGATGCAAATGGGCGGCTTGGGATAATTCGTGCAAGAGGTAACTGTCCAACGGGTTGTCTCAATGGGCTAGGATTGACACGAGTGCACCGAAAGCAATTTCTTATGATGCTACGCACAGCCCTTCTACCGTTTATAGGCCAATACTCATTCCGAACTACTCCAAGTGTTAGTGAAATTCCTCCATGAACAAGTTTGAGGTGATGAGATGTCAAGAGCATTCGAGTGAAACGGTGAAACCCAGGCAAAAGAATTTGGTGTTTGGTGGTGTACGACTCTGTCGACAGTCTGAGCCGGCCACCGACTCGGATTATACCCGACGAATCTACAAAAGGATTGAGTAATTTCAGGCTGGAGTTTTTGGAAACTGGTTTTCCTTTTCTAAGAAGAAGAAGTTCTGGTTTAAAACATTCGGTTTGGACGATTTTTACTAAACGGTTCCTGGCCAGTTCGATTTCACTAGGAGTAAGTGTAATGGTAGATTGTGTTGATTCCTTTCTTGCACACCGAATAAATCGCAAACAGTAGGCAGTCGTACGCAGTAGGCGATTGTACGAAGACGATCGAGTAAATAAAGGGTTAAGCGGTAGTGGTTTTTGTATCAAAAGTGTGGTAGTTTTGCGCTCAATCTCCACATCAGTGAGAGTTACCCTCGGAAATATTTGTTCTGGCCAATTTTCTTCTCCCCCTTCCAACCAACCGGCTCCTTGAATCCATTTCTTGTTAGTTAGAAACTGCTGGACGGTCATTCCACGAGAAACCAGATCTGCTGGATTGTCCACTCCGGGTACATGTCGCCAGATTGCATTATTCGTCAACGTGTTGATGTCTGATACGCGATTCGAAGCGAAGGTTTTCCAGGTATGTGGTGGTACGCGAAGCCAATGTACAACCACCATAGAGTCGGTCCAATAGAAGATATGTACACATTCCATTTTCAGTGCTGCCATAACTCTTGAAGATAATCGAGCTCCAAGCTGAGCTGCACACAATTCTAATCTAGGGATGCTACGTTTCTTCAGCGGTGCTACCCTTGACTTTGATACTAACAGCATCACTTTCACTTGTGTGTTGACCTTCGCTGTCCGTGCGTAAATACAGGCTCCGTACGCTGCCTCCGACGCATCTGTGAAGCAGTGTAGCTGCACTTCCCCCATGCCAAAGGCAAAACGAGGAATTCGAAAATTGGCTAATAATGACAGCTCCTCCACAAAATGTTCCCAAATTATTCGGATTTCCTCCGGTACCTCCTCATTCCAATTGATGCACATCGTCCAAAGTTGTTGGATTAGAATCTTGGCTCGCACTACGACAGGCGCGATTAACCCCAATGGGTCATACAATTGTGCAATGACCGATAAAATTCTGTTTTTTGTAATTGGTCCTCCCATCGAAAACGGGCCAAAATTGAAACGAAATTGATTGGATGAAGGCTCCCAAGAAATTCCCAAGGTTTTGATCGCATTTTCTGAGTCGAATGTTTGGCTAGATTGAATGGCTAAATTTTCTAATGATATCCCTTCTAACACTTCCGGAAAATTCGAACACCACTTTCTTAAGCGGAACCCTCCGCGGCTCAGTAGTTCATCCATCTCTCTGCGCAATTGGACCGCCGTCTCGATATTATCTTCACCTCGAATAAAATCATCCATATAAAAATCTTGTTTCAGGGCAGATGCAGCGAATGGAAACGAAGCACCTTCATCTTCGGCTAGTTGATGTAGTGTTCGTGTCGCTAGAAACGATGAAGGGGCCAACCCGTATGTAACAGTTGTCAGCTCATATTTAGTTATCGGGTCACTCTTGTTGAATCGCCACAACACGCGTTGGAGAGAACGGTCATCCGGATGGATTTCTATCTGGCGGTACATTTTTTCTACGTCGGCCATCATAACGACCTTGTGTTTGCGGAATCGGATCACTATGTCCAATAGCTCATCTTGGATGACGGGTCCAACCACCAGGGAGTCGTTGAGAGAAAATCCAGTGCTGGTTTTAGCAGATGCGTCAAATACGCTCCGAAATTTTGTTGTCGTACTAGATTCCTTAATAACTGCATGATGGGGAATGTAACAAACTGTAGATGGGTTTGGCTTATAAGTAGATACTTCTCGCATATGTCCCAATACAATGAACTCCTCCAAAAATGCGTGATAATTCTCCTTTAGATGTGGATTTTTATCAAGTTTCCGTTCTAAATATTCCAATCGTAGTTTTGCATTACGGAATGATTCACCAATCATCTCTTGAAAACCTTCCTTTTTTGGGTACTTAACGGAATATCGCCCAGTAGAATCCCTTGAAACCGTCTCTTTAAAGAATTTCTCACAATATCGTTCAGAGGGGGATGTGGCGATACCATTCAGTTCCTCCAATTTCCAAAATTTCTCTATGTTTTGATTGAGAGTATCTAGGGTGGATGTACAACATACCAGGGTTTGGATCTTTGGGTCATATGAAGCCTTCCCCGAAACGAACCATCCAAACGTGCTCTCAACGAGTAGTGGTGCTTGTGGACCTAGTTGCAACCGGCCACCTTGTAGGACTGTGTAGAAGTGCTCCGCACCAATGATTAGATCCACCTTTCGTGACACATTGAATTCAGGATCCGCGAGTGTAATGTGCTTTGGTATGTTCCAGTTCGTAGTAGGGACGGTCACAGCTGGGAGATCGGCTGTCATCTTTTTGAGTACCAAGCAATCGAGAGAAAAGGAATATTCGCTCACTCTCGATCTGAATTCGGTTGTTACTGAGCACATTGCACGAAATTGAGATTCACCAACACCGAGGATAGGTTGATCAATACGATGCCGAGCTAGTCCGAGTTTTTGACAGAGGCGGTCACTCATCAGACTGCATTGTGAGCCACTATCTAGGAGAGCTCGAGCCAAATGTTCTTTTCCATACACATCTAACACCTTCACAACAATAGTCGATAGAAAAACATTTACGCCACAGGGTTCCGTCACGGAATTTGATGAAACTGAATACGAGCAGCCAGGAGTAGAGTTTATTGATTGATCATGCGTAATATAAGACCTTGGAGGATACGAGACTGATCGGGCTGACTGGCCATTAGTGTTGAGATTTTCACCATTTGTTTCTGATGAATCGAACCCGGGATGTAATAGTGAGTGATGTGTAACGACTCCAGGGTACGAATCTTCCGCGTCAGAAACTCGACCAGATTACAGTAGGTTGGTTCCTCATTTGCAGATACAAATTCTTCCCATTCCTTCAGGGTTTGATCGTCGACACGACAACACAATAGATGAACAAGCAGACTACTCCAGTGTACCGTTGGTTCCCCGAGCTGGTTTAATATCTTTACATGTCTTTGAAATTCTTCTACGACAACCCGAAGTTCTGCACAAGACTTCCCCGAAACTTTCGTATGGACCGTCAGTGACTGTAGTGCCTTTTTCGCAACAAATATACATTGGAATAACGATTGAGAAGGGCTTCCCAAGCAACAGCATAATTGTTCGTTGTGATTGTTAATGATTCAATCACTTTTAAGCGTCGCCTCGCAATGCCGAACGCAAATATTGGAATTTTTGTATGCAAGGGATTTCTGTTGATGAATGGATCAACGACGAAAACGAATCATGGAATGTCAACCATTCACTCAGATCACCATCAAACTGTGGTAATTCAATAGTTGGGAGCTTGACGCTGGTTACGTGTGCGATGGCTGGTTCTAATTGCTGCCTTGGTTGATCCAATGGGTTTGGAGGAGGGGGAGGAACCATCATCATAAGACCGCCTTTCACTCGAAAATATTGCTCTTCTACCTTTGCTCTTACCTTCGCATTTTCCGCTTCAAATTCTACACTCTCGCTCAGCATCTCATATTCGCCCTGAATCGATTCAAATGTCTCCATCAATGTGTCTAGTCTGCCAAGACGTATCGCTACTTCCTTTGTGTCTCTAGCTGCGTCGAAGTTTTTTAAGAAATCTTCTATGCGTTGAATGGAATCGCATAAATTTTTCAGCTTTAGCTCCTTCGACCGCAACTTCTTTTCCGCCATTACGGTAAGGTGCCAGTTATGACGTCACGTGCGGCTAGAATAAACGGGAGACACAGGAAATACCTTCTGCTGGTTGGGATGCGGTTGGACTGACACTCACCTGTGTCCGTTAAAAAAATTGCCTTGTATTTTATTATATGACCGGAACTTCCGGAACCGCGGAATTGAATGACGTTTGGACTGGGAACCGATTGGATTGATTGGGATTGGGTATCTTTCTCCTATGTGTGTATCTGTCTGGATGGGATGGAACCAATGAACCAGACGAAGCTCCGTCCAACGTGGATCCGTTTGCACCAGTAGCGACAGCAACAGCAGCAACACGCGTGAAATTCCTAAATGATCAAGGAAAACCCAGGAAGTACCACTCAAAACAGTTAAAATAATTGGACAGATACTCACATGGAGCCTGTCTTAATTAGGCCTTGTACTTTTTGAGCAGGTACTGCTATCAGCAACTTCTTCCGATTGGTGTAATTAGTTTAGCCTTGTTGCATGTGCTTTGTTCGATCTTTGGAGGGTTCCAACGCCCGTGATCCTGGTCACGGCACCAAAAATGATTCGTCTAGTTGTAAGTGGGCTGGACGTTGGTAATACGTTGGTACTGGATAAACACACTTTATTTTTCACTTTGCAAAATTGCCTTCAAACTGATTAATAACTCTTTATTTCGATTTCAATACGGGATGTATAAAGTGTGACCGACCTGTTTGAGTGTCGCAATAAGAAGAAAAACCGTAAAAACTGATAATCAATAAAACAATTGAAGCGATTACAAAGAGAAGGTGTGAAGGTCAAACCGATTATTCGTTCGGTTAATGATAACGCACATTTTCGCGCGTTCACGATACGTGTGGACCTAATTTCCACAGTTTAAATTTGAAAATAAAATGTTAGGGTGAAAATGCTTAAAGCTAACAGGGTCCATCAGCTGCTGTTGAATTTTGTGTGGATCAGAGTTCTGGTTCCTGAATTGCAGGGTGATACGTACGATCACGCAGCAAATCCCGATTCTAACGAATTCTGCGATGAATGTAAAAAGGTGATTTTTTTTCCAAAATGTAAACACAACTGTTGAATTTGTAGATCTAGGTCACCAACAGTCATTCAAAGTCTCTTTGGCCGCACTGGCCACCATCGACGGATCCGGAAGCATCCAAATTCAGAACAACGGTTACATTTGTTTCCCGAAAATGGCTAAAACGATTTGATCAACTTAGTCTCAAATGAAAGGTGTTGCGTCTCCGGAAACTGATATTAAATTTCATCTCCATCCGACTTCCGGCTCCGGAGTTACGGGTTGTGGAGTGCGATCACATAGAAAACTCCGAATCAAACCGATACCGCGATGAATGCAAAAAGGTGCAAGTGTAATAAGAATGAAAGACATTTCCATAATGTTATATTGTACGAACCAGCTATTAAATCATAGTTTGGAGAAATGAGAAAGGCACAATTGCACCTCTAGGTGGATTAAAATAGATTTTTCAATTTAATATTACCGCGGCTATTTTATCTTTTACAATTTTTTCCTTTACAAAATTTTAGAACTCGAATAATGATTTCTTTTCTTGTATATAGTTGTCATGTCAAGTATAATAATAAAATGTAATATATACATTTTAAAGCTTTTAATGAATATAAACAACGCGAACATTCTCGTGTTCATGATTGAGAAAGGCACAATTGCAGCGCTAGATGGATTAAAACAGATTTTTTAATTGATCAATATCTCAACCAAAACTTGACCAGTGTAGGCATATTGGGTGTCAAATAAAAAGGATTTCTCTCAATCTTACAAAACATTTTCATATGTGGAATCTACCATCTACCATAGCGAGATTTATATGATTGTGCATGATCAACAACTTTTTTGAATAAGAAGTGATAACACCAATGATGCTATAACCTATGTAACATTCACGATTGATTAGATTTATTTATTAATGTGAATGTATGCTAAGTTTTGTAATAAAACACTCAAATTGAAACTATTTGATATGTTATCGAATACATACTGCTGATTGAAGCTTTAAAAGATTTATTTTGGCCATTTCTGTTTTAAGCGATAGTTAGTAATAACTCGTTTGTTGATTCTTTTAGCCATCTTTGTTGAATTCTTCACATGAAATAGTCTCCGAACATGCTAAAACGGTCACAACAAAAAATCCTCAAACGGCAATACCAATACATTCAAATCTTCTCTGCGTCGCACTCATGTTTCATCAATTCTTATTCAATAAATATAAACGCGTCGGATTGTCTGGAAGTATGTAGCACTTCGCTTGTCATTGTATTGCGCATCAAGCGAAGTGAACACTATGTGGATAAAGACGAGGTTCGATTTTCTCTAAGCGACACATTCCGTATTGGCAGATCGGCTCACACTCGGCTAGCTTCAAAGCACAGTCAGAAAAAACGACTTGGAATAGTGGTGGGGTATTTCATCCGGTATTAAATTGAAATTTCTTTTCTATCACGGACGTTAACAGCAAGGTAGCGACTGCACAAAACATGAGCAGTAGGGTGGGGCATTGTTATATGGAAAAACGTAATCATAACCTAATCAACCGAGCAACTTTTTGGTTCCATTTGGGGTCCCAAACAACTGTGCAAAATTTGGGGTCGATTGGATTTGACCCGGCGTAGCGCATTGCGTTTGAAATTTGTATGGAAATTAGTATGGGAAAACCTACTTTTTTGCATTTTCAATTTTACAGACTACAATCCTTCCTGCAGTAAACCAACAATTAGATAGAAGTGTAGTCCAGGATACAACTCCAGGAACAACTTTGCTGAAGGATGCATGGTGCTAGAATGTTTCTACAACAAGTTATAGCTGCTCAAAGTTCGATAGATCGAATTAATTGCCAAAAATCATTTTTTGCCAACACTGCGGGTGTACCAATGATATTTCATATAGTATACCAAAATAACATCATATACTTTAGATTTACCACATTGGTATGTTTGGATGAATTATTCAAAAGCCTTAGCTCAATTTTATGAGCGTAGGTAGTTTTGCAATAGGACGTAGTGAAGGGAGAGCGAGGGGGGAGTAAGTAGAAATAACTGAAATCTTGTCGAGTTGAAATGTTCTA
Organism: Topomyia yanbarensis; assembly: GCF_030247195.1. Classification (NCBI taxonomy): domain Eukaryota; kingdom Metazoa; phylum Arthropoda; class Insecta; order Diptera; family Culicidae; genus Topomyia; species Topomyia yanbarensis. The sequence continues at coordinate 99,096,313 of NC_080670.1, read as the reverse complement.
ATGAATTATTTTACAACTTTAACACAATCCACAAGAGCCCCAGAAGCAAGACCTATGGTTTGGATCCACGTATCCGAACCGAGGGTCCGGATCCAGACACTTGTCTGGATCTAAGCACCATGTCTGGGCCTGGTTCAGGTCCAGACTTAGTAAGGGGAAAAGGGGATGGGCTAGATTTGGGTACTGGTTCGGATCCGAGTACTGGTCCAGATCCGGGAACTGGTCCGGATCTGGGCACTGGTCTGGATCCGGGAGGTCCGGATTTAGGAACTGGTCCGGATCCGAGAACTGGTCCGGATCGGGAACTGTGCCGGATCTGGCAGCTAGGCCGAATCCGGAAACTGCCTAAACTTTTTATTCCACTATCCAACCTACCCAGTAAAAAAATCCATAATTCCGGCTGGTTTCTGCCAATTTTGGGGCAGATTCCAGGCTGAATTTGGTCGGAAATCCGCCAGGATTCCGGTGGGTTTGACTTAGTACTAATACTATCATAGAAATCGACCGAATTATCCTACATACCAACAGAGCCGAGGTTGACACATACTAAAAAGTGTTTGATTGTGTGATGCACATACATGAACAGCAACCGAAATTCGTTATTCCACCGTTTACTACCTTTGCGGGAATATGAGTTTAATACCGCAATGCGCAATTGCGTAGACTGTTACCGAAAAGACAATAGAATCTTACCCAAAAGTAATAAAAACATAGCCGTCGGATTTTGGGTGTATTTTCTATATATAAAAGTCAATGTTACTATGTATATGATTTATGGACTCCCAAACGGCTTAACCGATTGCCGTAAACATTTATACATACTAGGCATTTGTTATGGGGCGTGTTTGTGTGCTATTTTTTGCGGATTATCTGCCCGACAGATGGCGCTTCGGACCAAATTGTGTTTTTTTATTGGCCAAAATTGGTTATTTTATTGGCCAAAATTGAGAAAATCTTCAAACTGTCATAAAAATCGAGCCTGATCTGCTAGAAGTAAACCAAATACGTAGTTTTTCATCATTTCTCGTCTACTTCACGAAAAATTATGTTTGAACTCAGAATACTCAAGTTGGTTTTTTAGTGTAGCGCGCTTGCGATTTTATATGGGAAATTGCGGTTTTTTCTCTTCAAAACGGTGTATCTCAGGATGCGCTCATATTATATTGGGATGATAAGTGTTTTTTATGTAAAAATGTCTGAGGAACGCGATGGCATTAAAATTTTCAAAATTAAAATATACGTATTGAGAGAAAAATTAACTTTTAATATTTAACTGAAAAAATTGTATAGTTGGCAACACTGTCGACAAAAAATAATATTTTTTATAGACTCCTTGAACAATTTTCTTCAAAAGCCATCTTGTGGTTTGATTCTAGAGTAAATATATCCGGAGATATGATCAAAAGAAAATCAAGGATTTTGGCAATTTGCCAAAACGGGGGGTGCTACCATGACCCGAGGGGTGATTCAATTGTCACACAAATTTGGGTTTTTATATATTGGCCCTAGATGAACAATTCCTCTAAATTTTGTTCAAATCCGTGGAGATCGATTACACGTGCCTTGATCACTTCGCATGGAATGACCCATTTTTATATGAGTTTTTCCCTTCAAAACGGTATATCTCAGAATGCGCTCATATTATATTGGGACGATAATTGTTTTTTATGTAAAAATGTCTGAGGAACGCGATGGCATTAAAATTTTCAAAATTAAAATATACGTATTGAGAGAATAATTAACTTTTAATATTTAACTGAAAAAATTGCATAGTTGGCAACACTGTCGGCAAAAAATAATATTTTTTATAGACTCCTTGAACAATTTTCTTCAAAAGCCATCTTGTGGTTTGATTCTAGAGTAAATATATCCGGAGATATGATCAAAAGAAAATCAAGGATTTTGGCAATTTGCCAAAACGGGGGGTGCTACCATGACCCGAGGGGTGATTCAATTGTCACACAAATTTGGGTTTTTATATATTGGCCCTAGATGAACAATTCCTCTAAATTTTGTTCAAATCCGTGGAGGTCGATTACACGTGCCTTGATCACTTCACATGGAATGACCCATTTTTATATGAGTTTTTCCCTTCAAAACGGTATATCTCAGAATGCGCTCATATTATATTGGGACGATAATTGTTTTTTATGTAAAAATGTCTGAGGAACGCGATGGCATTAAAATTTTCAAAATTAAAATATACGTATTGAGAGAATAATTAACTTTTAATATTTAACTGAAAAAATTGCATAGTTGGCAACACTGTCGGCAAAAAATAATATTTTTTATAGACTCCTTGAACAATTTTCTTCAAAAGCCATCTTGTGGTTTGATTCTAGAGTAAATAGAACCGGAGATATGATCAAAAGAAAATCAAGAGTTTTGGCAATTTTCCAAAACGGGGGGTGCTCCCATGACCCGAGGGGTGGTTTAATTGACACAAAAATTTGGGTTTTTATATATTGGCCCTAGATGAACAATTCCTCCAAATTTTGTTCAAATCCGTGAAGGTCGATTTCAAGTTTGCATCTTTTTTTGATCACTTCGCGTGGAATTACTCATATAATGCGGCATCATGAACCGGGGTTCGCACGTTCACCGAAAATGAACAATCGAAAAGGGTCCTAAAACACATTAAATCATCCAGTCCACGATCCATTCTCCTTCAAAAAATCATTAATATATTATTTATTATATTTATTACAAACAAGAGCAAAATGGCCTTCTTTCTTCGAAAAATCGTCCTCAATCGCACCTAAAAACATTTACAACCAAAAACTTCCAAAAAAGATGGGTCAAAGACCACATAAACCAACGAGCTTTTAAACGAAAGAAGGGAACGCTTGAGCTGCCTCTGAGGCATCCATGATAGCAGTTCTGAAGACGTGGTTTCGAGAGAAACGCAATTACTTTCATATTCCAATCCGGTCAAACAAAGCACCGCATTACCTCAACAATAAGACGCGTGATCGAACGATTGCGCACCGACATCAGAATCAGAATGTGAGATGTGAAAAACCGGCTTGCCGCAACCCAAAGAGTGTCAGAGTGGAAACCGAGCAGATCTGCGCCAACTACTTACTTTCACTCTGACAGGCTCCACCCGATATGCTGCAAGCAGGCCCCTCGCATCCCGCATCACACCATCATCAACCCATTACTGATAGCACCGACGCACTCCACCCCATGTAGGGTTTGCAGTACCGACCCTTTTTAGTGAGAACCGGTACTACGGTACTGAAGCCCTCAGTACCGGTAGTACCGGTAAAGTACCGGTACTCGAACATTTAAAAAAAAATCGAAGACAGCTTCAAAGTGAAATCGAATGCTCAAACTGATGACCTTATTCTCAGATGATTGATTTGTGCTGATCAAAAAAACATGTTTATTGTTTTTAATTGCTTCGGAATGATATGACTCATTTCACAGAAGATATTTTTCGTATGCGGCACTTTCTTTTTTTCCAAATCTAGGCCACTTTAATATCACTAACTGCTAAGCGGTGCGACTTTCGTCGACTTCAACAGATGGTAAATGTAAGAAACCCTATTAATAACAGTAAATCAAAGTGAGAATGGCAGTAAATCCGAGCAGGTTGCTCGCATTTCCTCTCATGCTTTTCTATAAATTGGTTTCGATCTTTATGTCATTTGCCTACTATTCTCTAATGCATACCAAGGCTCCTTGCTTTTCCGTAAAGTATTGAGTTTTCCAGAATTTTCCGATCACCAATAATTACAAATCGCCCCATTTGAAGCAGTTCACCAACTCTAGAATTATTAGCTACTAAATCGCTGTTCGTTCTTTTATAGATAATGGTTTAAGATCAAACCAAATACAGACATGACTTAGACCATAGTCTTATTACGCGCCACCCAGTGAATAATGAAAACCAATCAGAATGTCGCTAATAAACAAAGTAATAGCAAATTTTTACGTCACTTACGCTAGATGTGAATATTTTGAAATTTAGTACAAGATCGTTAAATTTTAATTTCGACAAAATAAAGCAAGAATTTAAACATACCGTTCAGTACAACGGGAGCTAGTAATGTTTTACTTCTAGAATTATTATGATGATGGCCCCACCTCATTCCCCTACAAAGGTGTTAGCTCAACGATTTATCTAGAAGACAATTAATATAATTAAAAGTCATCTTGTAGACCGATATTTGCAAACAGGTCCCCCTAGAGAGTCCACATATTTTTCATAAAAAAATGTATGGTACCGAAAATACCGGTACTGGATTTTGTTCAGTACCGGTATTACGGTACCAAAAATGGGTCGGTATTCCCAGGATTTTCGGTACCGGTATTACCGGTACCACAACCCTAACCCCATGCGTTTAATCCGTCTACGCGCACGCGGTGTGCTTACATGAATACCACCAAACCAAATTCCGCAAAACTGCACTTCACTCGCTCGAGCCGACTGCTTGAGGCGAAGACCGATACACAGCTGCCTGAGAATGCCCCGTGCGAAATCTCGCACACATGCGTAATCCGATTAATGTTCAATATAATAAAGTGCAAAAATAATGTAGTGAAATTGACAAAGTAAAGCGAAATCGAGCTCGTTAAATTATGCTAAGCGTACGGTAGAAGCTAATATAACTACCACATGGATCCGCGCAAAATGACAACATAATGAAAATACTCAACAACAAACGTTTCACGTCTGTACCAACAACCCTGCTCGCAAATTAAACATGCATTTGGCGAGATGGACCGTGAACGGCCTTATCCGTCAGTCAATCCACACACACAAAAAAAAAATAAGACATGAATCGTGCAAGTCTGCTCCGGTTAGACACTACATTTAAAAAATAATAATCCAAATATGTCGGATTGTTGATCAACAGTATTCCGAAAAATCACAACACGAACCGGATAGCTTACTACGAAGCGTGCGTCACGTCTAAGTGAATGAGTCATAGTAACAGCGTATATAATCTGCTTGCAGAACAGCTCTTCCTCGTTAGAATGGCTATACAAGTGGCAATAAAACTCTAATGAATTACTTGAGAAAACGCGTTTCATAATATAAACCATGCGTTAAACATTATTTATTCATAACACCACGCATTCGAATGCTCTTCCTCTTGCTACGCGATGAAACTACAGAAAGCATGCGTTTGCATCACACATACTCATATACACATAATTGCAATTTATCACACATACACCAAAGAGAATAGTGAAAGAGACGCAGAGTGAAAATCAGTCAAAACGGCAACACTCCCTTTACGATGATTTCAACACTAGAATTTGGCAACCGTTTCCAAAGGCAGCACTTTAAATGACTCCTATTATATTTTGAAAACAAACCTTTTGTCGATCGTTGGATTTGTTTATCAAACGATGTGCATTTTGAAACAAAGAGATGAAATAATTCTAAAGCTTGTTTTTACTCATACATAGACTCTAGAATGCACCTTACAATCACGATTGCACTAAATTCTGACGAAAATTCAAATTTCTTTTTTGATAGATTTACAATACTTATCTCCTCCAACTCAGGCATGAGTAATGTTTATTTGCATTGCACGATTGGTCTGCTCAATAAGGTATTTTTGGCTTCACACTATTCGTCTCTTTCCCTATTCTCTTTGACATACACAATACAATTTTAATGGAAAATGGTCGCTCTTGCCGCTTTGGGGTGTCGGTCTTACCCACAGCGTTTTTAAAATGTCATTTTTCTCCATGTTTTGGTAACCAATAATTTTTAATTAATTCAATTTTTTGAAACGCTGAAAAAATATATTTTGTTAAGAACCACCTAAACAAGGATTATGCACAGAATATACAATTTTAGGAGCTTTGTGGAATATTTGAAAAATTATTGCGCTTAAGGTGTCGGACTTGCCCCGCGCTTAAGGTGTCGGACAGAGCCTTATGGTATTAATTACCATAAATTTCCTAGATTTCATAGACAAAGCCAACTGTGTATAAGCACCTTCTAGATCGAGCGAACCGAATACCTTGCAACCAGATAATTTAGCGAATAGGTCCTGCGCACCAGGAAGGGGATACGTATTAGGAATAATCAACTTGTTTATGGGAAAATGCCAATAAAATAAAATGGTTTCGAAAACAACAGAATGGCGATATTTTATATTAAATGAGTGCTTTATTTAGGCTTTGCATATTCAAACCAGCCATTTATATGTACACACTAAGCCAACCCAAAGTTGTTCAGTAATTTCATTTGACGATTTGCACAGTAATATTTAACGGAGATCAGCAATTGATTTAAAAAATTGCGAAAGCGTATTCATTTTTCAGCGACTTCGGTTGATTTATGAATAATTTGCTGCTAAAACCTGGAATATTTTTAATAGAATTTACTAGAACTTTTGCTTTTTTCGGTAAATTATCCACTGGTGTAGATGTGTCTATTCGTGATGTACGAGCGCTCGGGTGGTGAGTGATGGTGTGAGTTCGATCGATATTATACAGTGTCAATTCGTATCGTTCAGTTAGTCTTTTACTAGATGGCTTACCGTGAGGTTCTCGTGCGCTAGCTACCACATAATGGCGACGAGGGTGTTAAACCTACTGCGTGCTTAAATCGAAAATGATTAAAATAGCAAGTGGGTAAATCTCAGTTTAAAACAAAAAGCGGCACAATAGATTCAACGTGTAAGAGGTAAGGGTTTAATAGAAATTGAGTGTGAAAAAAAGGAAAAATGATACTGTGACATGTGATTATCAAAACGGCTGGAATGTATATGTGTTTTTTTTTAATTTTATTTTTTATTTTATTTATCATCTGACCTGGTTGGTCTTAATGAATGTGGGGATGGGGAAAAGCCAATTTGAGTGAAACATTAACTCTTCTCAAATTGGCATAAAAACCCCATATCTTTTCAATTGAATACACAATACATAACTTAACAATAACCATAATAACTTAACAATAAAAATAAAAGAAAAAAATGTAACAAAACAGGCTAATACAAAAAGTAAAGAAAAAGTAAAAAACATATATAAAAGAAAAGCAGCAAATAAAACTACAGATTAAAAAGTCGTCGGTAAATAACTGTGAAGTCAGAGACTCCTTAGCAGCCGGTTCTTGAAAGTGGTGGATGACACGTTGAAATCGAAATCCGCAAACACATCGTTGAATATGGCAGACATGAAACGAATCGGGTCATGACCACCATATAGAGAGTTCCTATGTACCAACAGCAAAAAGTTTCGTTGACGGAGTACACGTTCTGGTGCATAGATGTGGAGTTGACCTAATAATTCCGGCGTATCTAACTCACCTAGAAGAATCTTAGCGACGAAAACAGCTTGGGCTACTCTCCTTCTCGTTTCAAGCGTGTGTAGAGCTAATAATCTACAGCGGTCTTCGTACGGCGGAAGATTAATAGGGTCCTGCCACGGAAGGCGTCTTAATGCATAACGAACGAATTTTCTTTGAATGGCTTCAATTCTTGCTATCCATGTTGCTTGATACGGACACCATATTATGGAGTTAGATTTCAATATCGACCGTACCAATGCGCAGTACAGTGAGCGAAGACAAAGAGGGTCGTTAAATTCATTCGAAATTTTAAACATGAATCCCATCTGGCGGTTTGCCTTGTTAATGATAAAGTCGAAGTGAGGTCGGAAAGTGAGTGCAGAATCCAAAGTGACTCCAAGGTCACACACTTGTCCTACACGCTCAAGATGTTGATCTCCAATACAGTAGTCGTACGAAATTGGCTTGTGCTTGCGATGATACGATATTACACTGCACTTGTGAATACTAATTGTAATCGAGTTTAAGGAGCACCAGTCATTGAAAGTGTCCAAGAGCTGTTGTAAAGCTAAGCAATCCCTGATGCACTTGACGATCATGTATAATTTAACGTCATCAGCGAAGAATATACGACAACCCGGAGGTAATACCGTGGCTAGATCATTGATAAAGAGTGTGAATAAGAGTGGGCCCAAGTTACTTCCTTGGGGAACACCCGAGTTGTTCGTAAAAGGGGCAGAGAACACACATCCAATTTTTACTACAAGTGTTCGATCTCTCAGATATGAATGGAGCTAACGGATCAGGTCAAGAGACACTCCTAATAACTTCAGCCGTTCCAAAAGTATTGCGTGATCAACTCTGTCAAATGCTGATTTCAAGTCGGTGTATACAGTGTCAACCTGAGCACCAGCGTCCATATTACGTAAGCAGAATGACACGAATTGAGCGAGATTCGTGGAAGTTGATCTTTTTGGGATGAATCCGTGTTGATCAGGGGAAATGTAGCTTTGGCAGGATGCAGAGAGCACATCGTTCATTATGATCTCAAAAACTTTGGAGCAGGCACACAACGATGTAATTCCTCTGTAATTTTCAACATTTCGCCGATCTTCTTTTTTGAATACAGGAAACATAATTGATCTTTTCCAGCTGGAAGGATAACGACACTGCTTGAAGGAACTGTTGAATAGAGTTGTCAGCGGTAAAATAAGTACATTCGCGCATTTCTTGAGAACACATGAAGGTATGCCGTCAAGACCAGGAGTGACTGAATATTTTAGCTTGTTGATTGCTGCAATAACCTGCCGATCTGTAACAGTGAAACTTCTCAAAGGAGAAATATTTAATGAAGTGTCTCTACAAGCGTGCGCTATTAGATCTGCAGATGAAATTGTTTCATTGAATGCGCTTTTAAAGTGAGTAGCGAATAGGCCACACTTCTCCGAAGCCAGATTGGCAGTCTGCTCCTTCAAAAACATATCAGTAGGTAAGCCGTTCTCCTTCCGCTTGGAGTTCACAAATTTCCAAAACTGTCGGGGATTACTGCGCAGGTTTGCTTGTGTTCGAATGGAGTAGCGTTTGTACAAGAGAAGGTTATAAGATCGATAATTATTACTCGCTTGCGCAAAATGATATTTGGCGAAACGACAGCGTGTACGGCAATACAATCGAAGTGCCTTAGATCTGAGCCGTTTAAGATATCGTAGATGTGCATTACCCCACGGTGGCTTACGAGCTGGCCTACGCAAAGGAACATAATCAGTCATGAGAGCATTAATCACGGCAGTGAAATATTCAACGGCGGAGTCAATATCTTCCGTATCCTCAAGTGAATGCCAATCTGTATGAAGGAGTGCTGATGCAAGTCCCAAGAAATCAGCTCGGTGAAAGTCAAAACCAAGATCATTCGGGATATCCTCAAAAATAACAGGTTTCGGCAGACTGATAGTAACTTCAACTGGTGGATGATTTGCATCAATCACAGAGATTGATTCGGCAGGTTCGCGAATCTGATAGTCGGCAAGTGCAGTCTCATTCAATAAGACAAAGTCCAGGATACGACCATAACGGTTTTCCACGCTATTAAGTTGTGTGAGACAGTTGAAGCTGAATCCATCTAATAGCGCAGCGCAAGCGGTAGAAATGTAAGATCGAAGTACGTTAACTACTGGTGCGACATTGTCATGTGTGTCCCAAATGAGGCCAGACTGATTGTAGCCTCCAAACAATAATGCGCAGTCATTACTTCCAAGGCAAGAAAAAACAGCATCAATTGATCGCACATGGTTGTTTGCACTGACTAGATCACTCTTACGATCTGGTGGTAAGTAAATTACACCTATGCTGACAAAACGATCATGTAACTTAAGTTTAACGAACAGCTGTTCAAGCGAAACATCAACAGGTGTTGGATCAACGAAACTATTCAATGCAGTAGATACGGCTATGAGTACGCCCCCTCCGCGTGATTTACGGCTGTTCACAAAACTGCGATCGTTTCTATAGACAGCATATGAATCACCAAAAAGCTGACGAGAATGAATTCTATCATCTAACCAAGTGAGAACAATTACATCGTAATGGGAGGAAGAGATTGCAATGAAAACTTCGTCGATTTTTGTGCGTAGGCCTCGGACGTTCTGGTAATAAATCGTCAGTTTACCATTCAAGTCTGTGTCGTGAGTCAATTCCTCCAATTCCTCCACATCACTCCAAAGATGATCACCTAACGGTGTAAGGCTGCAAGCTTGACCAAGCAGATCTGATGAAGTGACAAAGCTTTGATAATCGGATGACGTCACGCACGTCTGGAAGTTATCACTACTTAAAAGGCGAGCAGTACCAGTCGAAGCTTCAGCAGGACATATACTGCTGCAAATGTTACCTGACGGAGTAACGCTGCACACTGACGGAATAACGCTGCATGCTTGAAGACCAAACGGATTCGATGAAGGGACGAAGCTTTGATGATCTGATGACGTCACACACGCCTGGAAGTTATCACCACTTAAAAGGCGAGCAGTACCAGTCGAAGCTTCAGCAGGACATATACTGCTGCAAATGTTACCTGACGGAGCAACGCTGCACACTGACCGAATAACGCTGCATGCTGACGGAGTAACGCTGTATGCTGACGGAGTAACGCTGCACACTGACGGAATAACGCTGCATGCTGACAGAGTAACACTGTATGCTGACAGAGTAACGCTGCACGCTGACGAAATAACGCTGCACGCTGACGGAGTAACGCTGTATGCTGACGGAGTAACGCTGCACACTGACGGAATAACGCTGCATGCTGACGGAGTAACACTGCACACTGACGGAATAACGCTGCATGCTTGAAGACTAAACGGATTCGATGAAGCGACGAAGTTTTGATAATCGGGTGACGTCACACACGCCTGGAAGGTACCATTACTTAAAAGGCGAGCAGTACCAGTTGAAGCTTCAGCAGGACATATACTGCTGCAAATGTTACCTGACGGAGTAATGCTGCATACTAATGGGATAACGCTGGATGCTTGAAGACCAAACAGATTTGAAAACGTGTCGGAGCATTGAAAGATGGTGACAGCTGATGGATTGGCAGTTACGGGGTCGGACGGGGCTTCCACCGTGCGGGTTTTAGTGCGTCCCGGCGAAGATAAGACTGCCAATTCTAAACATCCAAATGTGACGGCTCCATCGCCGGCTCCATATGCGACGGTTTTCCTTTCCAACGGTACTGCCGATGTCAACCTGACAATTTGCACACCGTTTTTTGAGCGGCTATCTTCAAATTCACGAAATCGTACATTTTCTGGCCATGATTCATTTGAAAGAGCTTTGTCCTTGAATTTTTCATCGATGCCAACTTTGAATGACACAAATTGAAGCGAGCTAACGTCCTTTCCTCTGGGTACTAATTTAACTACATTGGGTGTTACGTTCGACAGATCGAGGCATTCACTAACCAGTGAGGCAATCTGGTTCTCTGTAGTAGCCGGATGAAAGGCAGATAGATATATCCAAAGCAACTGATCATCAGCACGACGGTTAAGATTCACAGTCTTGATGTTACCGTCAGTGATTTTGAAAAGGGTACTGAAACATCCCATCGCGAAAAGGAAAATGAAATGCATGTAAAACGATGTGAAAATAACTAGAAAAGAGGGTTTTTTTACACGTGGTCGAGGAAAAATACTTCCAACATGGCTGCTGGAATTATCTGATTACCTACATGTGTGTATTGTAAGAAATAGTTGTACAGCTTTAGGGGTATGTGTTGGTGGAAACTATGGTGTACTCTATTAAGAAGAAACGGAGGTATAGAAAAAAAATATTCTGTATATGTTCAGTGATGTGTTGCTCCACTTTGCAAACTAATACATTAACCTTCCGCACGAGTTACGGGTGCAAGAAGTAAATAATGATTTGCTGTTGCCCTTCGGGTGCTGGTGGCGTTACCATTTCAACCGGGATCGAAGTAGTGTGTGTAAAATTACCGCAAACATATTAATGCATGGATGGTAGTGAGAAGATAATTCATGATTTGGATGTGTAGTCGTCACTTATATGTATATTACCATATATAGTTGTGCTCGGATACCAAAGGTCAGGTATGTTTGCATATGTAGATTATTCCTCTCCCACATTATACCGAGTACATCCTCTTGTACATGAAAGTTATGAAAAAGAGAGACTAGTGGAAATGCTCTTGTTGAGAGAAATAGTAACCGATTCAATTACGGTCGTTCTCTCAAGGTCGTCACATTGCGGTTATTGACAAGATTATTCAATACTCACCAGACGAATTAAGACAAAAACTGTTGGAAAGGGAGGATTTGACTCTAGATGATACCATCAAAATTGTTAATGCCTACCAATCGGTTCGCTATCAATCGTCAAGAATGGTACTGAAACCATCTGTGGACACGGTAAGTCGTATTTACAGCTCTACACAACGTTCAAATGTGCGATGTATGCGTTGTGGATACAAGCTGCACAACAATCAGAACCAATGCCCTGCCATAAACAAAACGTGTTTGAAATGCCAAAAGACAGGCCACTTCCAGTCGGTTTGTAAATCAAAATCGAAGTCGGTGATCAATCAGGTTCCTTTTGACAGAAACTCGGAACGAAAGCGAAAACAACCTTTTGGCAACTTCCAAGGTGTTTCAAACTCCAGCAAACGACCACGAAACGTTTTCAATGTCGAAGAACGGGACCAGGAGTCTACAGAACGGGAAAACCTACCTGTCTACAATGTGGGAATGGGTGACGATGAGTTAATAACGTGTCGTGTTGGAGGTGTAGATATCGTCATGTTGATTGATTCTGGCTCGAAACATAACCTTATAGACGACTAGACCTGGGAGCTAATGAAGCTTGGAGATGTGGAAACAACTAACGAACGAAAAGACACCGCTAAGCAGTTTTTGGCCTACGGAAAAATTCCGCTAAAACTTATAACTGCTTTTGATGCAGTTCTGGAAATTGATGATGGTGGAAACTTATTGAAAACGCAAACATCTTTCTACGTGATAGAAAAGGGTCAACAACCGTTGTTGGGAAAACTCACTGCACAACAGCTAGGACTATTGAGAATTGGCCTGCCTAGCGCGTATGATGACACGATTAATCTCGTAGACGCAACAAGGAAATCATTTCCTAAGATGTATTAAACTTAGTCTTCCGATCGATAGAAGTGTTCAGCCAGTTATACAACCGCTGAGGCGATGTCCAATTCCGCTTTTGCAAAAGGTCAAATCGAAGCTAGACGAACTTATAGAGATGGATATAATTGAAAAGGTTGTAAGCCCAACATCATGGGTATCACCCCTTGTGCCAATTCTCAAAGAAAATGGAGAACTTCGACTTTGCATAGATATGCGCAGAGCCAACCAAGCGATTCAAAGGCTGAATCACCCACTTCCAATTAATGATGATTTCCTTCCTAAATTTCAAAACGCGAAATTCTTTACAAGCCTGGATATTAAGCAGGCGTTCCACCAAGTAGAGTTAGTTGAGGATTGTCGCGATGTAACGACATTTATTACCAACTGGGGCTTGTTTCGATACAAGAGACTGCTGTTCGGCGTTAACTGCGCACCCGAGCTGTTCCAAAATCTGATGGAAAGTATCTTGGCAGGCTGTAAAAACACGGTCATATTCATTGATGATATTGTAATTTTTGGGTCCACGGAACAAGAACACGATGATGCCGTCAAACAAACATTGAGTGTTCTGAAGCAGTACGGAATTCTGCTAAATGATCACAAATGCAATATCAAACAACGGGAAATTGTGTTCTTGAGACATAAGTTCACTCCGGAAGGAATTTCGCCAACAGACGAAAAGATTGAATCCATAAAACAAAGCCGAGCAGCACGTTCGAAAGAGGAACTCCGTAGTTTTTTAGGCCTGGTTACCTATGGATCGAGATTCATACCAAATTTGGCCACATTAAATTTTCCGCTGCGAGAGCTAATAAAACAGGATTTACCATTTGAATGGAAATCAGAACATCAGAAGTCATTCGATCAGTTGAAAGACCTGATCGGTTCTACAAAACATTTAGGGTATTATGATCCGAAAGACAGAGCCCTGGTTGTTACGGATGCTTCGGGTGTCGGATTAGGGGCAGTCTTAATCCAGTTCAAAGAGAACATTCCCAGAATAATAAGCTACGCTTCCAAAAGTTTGAAAGAAACAGAAAAAACGTACCCGACGATAGAAAAAGAAGCGCTTGGAATAGTATGGGCGGTGGAAAGATTTAGGATTTATTTGATGGATATCACCTTTGAACCGTCCATTAGAAACGCTTTTCTCAGTAACTTCCCGTCCAACAGCAAAAATAGAACGATGGTTACTTCGTATCCAGGCATTCAAATTCAAGGTAGTATATCGTAAAGGCTCGGCAAACGTTCAAATGTGCGATGTATGCGTTGTGGATACAAGCTGCACAACAATCAGAACCAATGCCCTGCCATAAACAAAACGTGTTTGAAATGCCAAAAGACAGGCCACTTCCAGTCGGTTTGTAAATCAAAATCGAAGTCGGTGATCAATCAGGTTCCTTTTGACAGAAACTCGGAACGAAAGCGAAAACAACCTTTTGGCAACTTCCAAGGTGTTTCGCACTCCAGCAAACGACCACGAAACGTTTTCAATGTCGAAGAACGGGACCAGGAGTCTACAGAACGAGAAAACCTACCTGTCTACAATGTGGGAATGGGTGACGATGAGTTAATAACGTGTCGTGTTGGAGGTGTAGATATCGTCATGTTGATTGATTCTGGCTCGAAACATAACCTTATAGACGACTAGACCTGGGAGCTAATGAAGCTTGGAGATGTGGAAACAACTAACGAACGAAAAGACACCGCTAAGCAGTTTTTGGCCTACGGAAAAATTCCGCTAAAACTTATAACTGCTTTTGATGCAGTTCTGGAAATTGATGATGGTGGAAACTTATTGAAAACGCAAACATCTTTCTACGTGATAGAAAAGGGTCAACAACCGTTGTTGGGAAAACTCACTGCACAACAGCTAGGACTATTGAGAATTGGCCTGCCTAGCGCGTATGATGACACGATTAATCTCGTAGACGCAACAAGGAAATCATTTCCTAAGATGAGAGGTATTAAACTTAGTCTTCCGATCGATAGAAGTGTTCAGCCAGTTATACAACCGCTGAGGCGATGTCCAATTCCGCTTTTGCAAAAGGTCAAATCGAAGCTAGACGAACTTATAGAGATGGATATAATTGAAAAGGTTGTAAGCCCAACATCATGGGTATCACCCCTTGTGCCAATTCTCAAAGAAAATGGAGAACTTCGACTTTGCATAGATATGCGCAGAGCCAACCAAGCGATTCAAAGGCTGAATCACCCACTTCCAATTATTGATGATTTCCTTCCTAAATTTCAAAACGCGAAATTCTTTACAAGCCTGGATATTAAGCAGGCGTTCCACCAAGTAGAGTTAGTTGAGGATTGTCGCGATGTAACGACATTTATTACCAACTGGGGCTTGTTTCGATACAAGAGACTGCTGTTCGGCGTTAACTGCGCACCCGAGCTGTTCCAAAATCTGATGGAAAGTATCTTGGCAGGCTGTAAAAACACGGTCATATTCATTGATGATATTGTAATTTTTGGGTCCACGGAACAAGAACACGATGATGCCGTCAAACAAACATTGAGTGTTCTGAAGCAGTACGGAATTCTGCTAAATGATCACAAATGCAATATCAAACAACGGGAAATTGTGTTCTTGAGACATAAGTTCACTCCGGAAGGAATTTCGCCAACAGACGAAAAGATTGAATCCATAAAACAAAGCCGAGCAGCACGTTCGAAAGAGGAACTCCGTAGTTTTTTAGGCCTGGTTACCTATGGATCGAGATTCATACCAAATTTGGCCACATTAAATTTTCCGCTGCGAGAGCTAATAAAACAGGATTTACCATTTGAATGGAAATCAGAACATCAGAAGTCATTCGATCAGTTGAAAGACCTGATCGGTTCTACAAAACATTTAGGGTATTATGATCCGAAAGACAGAACCCTGGTTGTTACGGATGCTTCGGGTGTCGGATTAGGGGCAGTCTTAATCCAGTTCAAAGAGAACATTCCCAGAATAATAAGCTACGCTTCCAAAAGTTTGAAAGAAACAGAAAAAACGTACCCGACGATAGAAAAAGAAGCGCTTGGAATAGTATGGGCGGTGGAAAGATTTAGGATTTATTTGATGGATATCACCTTTGAACCGTCCATTAGAAACGCTTTTCTCAGTAACTTCCCGTCCAACAGCAAGAATAGAACGATGGTTACTTCGTATCCAGGCATTCAAATTCAAGGTAGTATATCGTAAAGGCTCGGCAAACATTGCCGACGTGCTTTCAAGACTATCATCTCACGTTAGGGACAATCAATGGACTGATGAGTCTGAAGTGTTCATCAGACGAATCGTAGCGGTATCACTAGCTACATTGACCAACACAGGTTATCGCGACTCATTTGACTTTGGTACAGAGACAATCATTAGAGCCATTCAAGAACGTGCAGCCATTGATATCTTCGAAGTTGTGCAAGCTACAAGCTTGGATCCTGAATTACAGAAGCTCAAGGATTGTATACTGAGTGACAAGTGGGATCAGGAGGATTTAAAACATTATACTGTGTTTCGTAATGAGTACTCATATGTGAACAATCTTCTCATGCGGGGAACAAAACTAGTCATACCTTCTTCATTGCGGCATAGAATGTGCCAGCTTGCACACGAGGGGCATCCTGGTCAGTCCATGATGAAACGTCGATTACGTGAACGGTGCTGGTGGCCGGGAATTGACCAAGAAGCAGTGAAGATTTGTGAATCGTGCGAAGGGTGTAGACTGGTACAGATACCTGATCCCCCGGAACCAATGAAACGTCGCGTTCTTCCAGATAAACCATGGATAGATATCGCCATAGATTTTCTGGGGCCCATGCCAACAAGCGAGTATATCCTAGTTGTCATTGACTACTACAGTCGGTATATGGAGCTAGAGATTATGACCAAAATTACTGCTCGGGAGACTATTGAAAGACTAAGACGAATTTTTCGAGTTTGGGGACCTCCAAGGACCATTACCCTTGACAATGCGAAGCAATTTGTATCCACCGATTTGGATGACTTCTGTAGAATCAGTGGAATCCACTTGAACCATAGAACTCCATATTGGCCACAGGATAATGGAGAAGTGGAGCGTCAAAACAGGTCCTTGCTAAAACGAATGAAGATAGCGAATGCCCTATACGGTAACTGGAAAGTTGAACTCGATCATTATTTGCAACTGTACAACAACACGCCGCATACGATTACAGGGAAATCGCCTGAACTTATGCAGAACAGAAAACTACGGACAAAATTGCCTCAGCTGGACGATCTAGAGACGGTGCTACCATGTTCGGATTTCAGAGATAAAGATTATGAAATGAAAACGCTTGGAAAGGATCGGGAGGACAAGAACCGTAAGGCAAAAGTAAGCGAAATATCTGTAGGCGATACAGTTATCATGAAAAATCTCCTGCCAACCAACAAACTTGCCACAAGCTTCTTGAAAGAGAAGTTTACAGTAATTGATCGGCGAGGTACAAACGTGACAATCCAATCAGCTGAATCTGGAAAGATTTACGATAGGAATACATCACATCTCAAGCTACTGCCTGCTTCATTCAATGAAGTTGATGATAGCTGCCGTGAACATCAGAAGACTAATCAAAGCAAACAGGGCAGATCGGAATCATCATCAAACGGCAATGATTTCACCATACCAGTCGAAAGCAGCACAGATCTTAGACAATTCAAAATGGTATCTTCCTTGGCCTCAGATCCAATTGTTGTTGTTGTTGTTGTTTATTAACGACACTTTACACCAAGAAGTGGTGCATTCGTGTCGAAAGAAAAATATTTTACCTGAAAAATGTTTCAATGCGGTTGTCAATTATCAGTTACAATTCAAAATACAAGTTACAACATATTGAACAAGTTAGTTTCCTTGAGGAATTTTACCATACTCTCCTCATTTTTCCTGTCGTTGCACAGAGCCGCTCGCAGACTAGTCGACTCGATGTCGTGCTTCCTTCTAACGTCGTCGTACTTTCTGCAGTGGAGGATCACATGGCGGACATCTATAATGATCCCACAGCAGTCGCACACGGGTGGTGAAGTTTTCTTAAGCAGAAAGTCGTGTGTTAGCCGGGTATGCCCTATTCGAAGCCGGGTAAGCACTCGCTGTTCGGCCGAATTCTCGCGGTCAGTCCACTTCCCTGTGTCGAACTTAACTTCGCGAAGTTTTACTTCAGTGGACGCAGACCATCGACGGAACCATTGAATTCGGATAGCTGTTTTCATTCGGTTGTTCGCGTCTGCTCCCGGAACGGCTATTTGCAAAGGGGCATTACCCCTGGCTTCTCCAGCGAGGCGGTCTGCCTCTTCGTTGCCATGGATACCAGCATGACCCGGAATCCAGCACAGCTTGATTGGACGGCCTCGTAGCATGTTTTCAATCTGCTGAATCCACGGGTGTTGCGATGTGCCAGCTTCTAATGCCGATAAGCAACTGGCCGAGTCAGACATAACCACCAAATCACTGACCGTGTTATGTGTTGCTAGCGCCGTTTTGATTGCAAACGCTTCTGCCGAGAAGACGCTGCATGACGATGGAAGACCAACCGATTGTTGGAAGTATTCTCCATACACTCCCACACCTACTGCATTGTCGTCTTTCGAGCCATCCGTGTAGACGATAGTTGAACGGTTGAAACGACCTGCTAGGAGCTCCTGAAAAGCAGGCCGAACAATTTCCGAGGGGTCGCCAGCTTTCACACGTCTCTTTATGTCCCACATGATCTGGGGCTTGGGTTCGTACCATCTTCGTGCAGCTAAACGTGTACGATTGCAAATAGCTGGAAGAGGGATTCCGATCACCTCTGTCAGACGTTCGGATGCTCGATGTACCAGTGGGAGATCAGCATTGTCCTTGCTTTTTCCCAACGTATGGATGGCCAACCGGGCTATATTTTGAAGAACGAGTAGGTAGGGTTCCAGCTTCTGCCATTATGGCTACGATTGGGCTCGTGACGTATGCACCGGATGCAAACCTTACCATCCTGTTGTATGTAGGAGCGAGCGTTTGGATGACGGCATCTCCTCCTCTGCTTACAAGTCCCATACCGTAGAGGAGTCGCGAGGTAACAATTGCGGACCCGATTTGAAGTAAAGAAGCGCGTTGACCACGGGGTAGCGTGGCACCGATCATCTTCAAGATACGCAGCCTGGATTCACACGTCTTCTTCGTCATTTTACAATGCGCTTTAAAGTTGAGTGATCGATCGAGAGTGACACCGAGCGTTCTCAGCAGCATTTGTGTCGAAACGGCTACACCATCTACCTTTATCGCCTGCATGGGTTCACGGCGCACGTTAGGGCTGCAATAGAAGATGCTGGATTTCGTTGCAGATATCGTAAATCCAACACTTCTCGACCATTTATCGACGGCTTTTACTGCGGCCTGAAGTTTTTGGAGGAGCGACTGGTCTTTCTTCCCCTACACAAGAAGCAGAATATCATCGGCGTACAGCAACACTTGTACGGAGTTCGGAACCACGCGGAAGATGGGTTGGATAGCCACGAGAAATAGTGTAACAGAGAGCACTGAGCCCTGCGGCACACCGTTTTCTAGCGGATGTGCTGGCGACAAATGCCCCTCTACGTTGACCTGGAACGTTCTCTCTGCCAGAAAACTGTTGACAATGTTTATCATCCTTCCGCGTATTTGCCATTTCTGCAGTGTTCGTAGGATGCCATATCTCCAGGTGGTGTCGTACGCCTTGGCCAAGTCTAGCGACGCTATCAGACAGTGCTCGTCACGGTCGGGTAATGACCTCTCCAGCTCCGCAAAGTATGTGTCAGTACCCCGACCAGATCTGAAGGCATGTTGTCGTTTGTCGAGACGCCCGTTCGACTCTAGTTCGGTGGTTAACCGTCGGTTGACAATTCGCTCGAACACCTTCGCCATGCAACTAGTTAACGTGATTGGACGGAATGCAGCTGGACCCGCGTCATCCGAGTTTGGCTTTGGAATTGGTACGATGATTCCGGTTCGCCAACAGGGTGGGAATACGCCACTGCGCCATATTCTGTTGAAAAGTTCCAACATGGCAGTTTTCACAGACAATGGCAGTCGCTGAAGCATTGGATAGCCGATGCAGTCCGGTCCTGAAGAGCCACTTCTACCTCTGTCCAGTACCCACAGCAACTCATTCAGGGTGAAGTCCGAATTGTAAATATCATCGCTATCTGGCGAGAAGTTTATGTGGTTTCGTTCGGCCTTTTCTTTCTCCCTCTGGAACAACGATGAATAGCTGGAGGTTGCGGATCTTTCGCTGTAGTGTTGCTTCAGCTATTTCTTCTGGCTTATCCGTGTAACCATTGGACAGCTTGATGACAGTTGGGCGGTGTTGGCGTTTCCCTCTCAACGTGTTCACTGTCTGCCGCATCTCCGACGTAGTTGAACTTGGAGATATCTTCGCGACGAAGTCTTCCCATGATTTTTTCTTGGCGTCATGGATAGACTTTCTTGCTGCTGCCCGTGATTCCTGGAAGCTTTTCAGTGCATCCGCTTTTCGTGGGTCCTCTGCTGGTATACGCTTCAGTGCCCTAAGTGCTTTTCTCCGATTTTTGATAGCTACTTTCACCTCCGGACACCACCACGGAACCGCTTTGGGACCGACTCTGCCGGTAGTGCGAGGTATCGCGGTGTTTGCTGCTCTAATCAACCGGTCAACGAAACAGTCGATTGATATTTCGACGCCCGGTCGACTAGCGTTGGCAGTCAATCGCTTGTAGGTTGTCCAATCTGTTTGGTCGTAAATCCATTTCTGTCTTTTCGTTGGGATAGTCGACAGTCCGGGAATGGAAACGAGGATGGGAAAATGATCACTGCTGTGGGTGTTCGGAAGTGTTCGCCAGAAAAAATTCGAAGCCACCGGTTCTGAGCAGATTGAGAGGTCAATAGCCGAAGTAATACCGGTAGCTGGATCGATCCGAGTGTGCGATCCGTCGTTGAGGATGAGTAATCGTTCCGATAGCGATTTTTCGGCGATGAAGTGGCCTAGTGCGGTAGATTTCGTAGAACCCCAGCAAATATGGTGCGCGTTGAAGTCGCCCAGTACCAGCACTGGACGTGGAAGCGTTTCGAGGAAGTCACCCAGCTGTTCTTGACACTGTTGAGTATTGGGAGGGACGTAGATCGACACCACCGTCATTTTTTGTGACAGTTGGATCCGAACTGCGATTGCCTGTATACTGTCGTCGACATCGATTCGTTCGAAAGGTGCACCATCCCGAATGGCAAGACCTCCTCCTTGTTGCCAGTATCGACAACTCCCAGTTTTCAGCAGCAGGGTATAGTTGTTACCGATGAAATCTGCTGGAACTACTCGGTTGTCCACTTTTGTTTCTTGTAGCGCTATCAGTTTTGGCTCGTGTTGGGCGATCAGCTGCTTAAGTTCATCGATATTGGAGCGGAGGCCCCGAATGTTCCACTGCAGTGCGAAACTTTTGCTATTGCGACTGGTGATTGTCGCTGATGAAGACGATGTTGATGGTGAACGTCTACGAGATCGTATTGGCTCGCCGACAGGATTCCTCGACGTGGTTGGGAGATCGGTGTTCTGGAACTGCTGTTGTGATGTGCCTTCACCGGCTGAAAGCCAGGAGGAGAATTGCGAGGACTGTATATCCGGGAGGTAGGGACAGTCCTCTTCCCCCCGGTTGATCCCTTCATGATGAAGTGGGGAAGCTACTTTCTTCTCTTCTTCCCCAAACCGGTTACTCGTTCGATGCGTGCTGTTCACATCTGTAACGGGATAAACCGCAACAGAATCCGTTTGTAAGCGAGGTGGAATAGGACTGACCTGTGGGACGTCTAGCCCCACAATGCCAGCCGCTGTCGGAACTACTACATGATTACTTCCAGAATTGCCGACAGCGACTGGCACTGGGGAAAGACTTTGTGTAGTTTTCGTTGTTTGCTTCGACGCTACTTTGGTGGTGACAGCTGTTCCATCTCGAAACGAATATCTTGATGGACCTTCTCCGGGCGACAGCGAGTTGTGATGTGGAAGGAGCGTGTCGTCGATGTTGTTAGTCAAACCTGGAAGAACATCAAAACAAGCAGTACCTGCAAGGGGATTGACAATTTCGGAACTGACCTGAGGAAGGTCCAGCCCCACAGTGCCAACCGCTGTCGTACAAACTACACTATTATGTTCACGAACACCGACTGCGGTCGGCACTGGGGATAGACTTTGTGTAGTTCTGCTGATCTCCTTCTGTTCGTCGATCGTGGGTTTTTGGTCTGCTGGTTTACAAGTTGTAGTGGTGAAATCGGTGCTCCTATCGGCCACAGAGGTGAATTCACTATCAACGGGTTGGGGTATGACGGCCCGGATAGTTCCTTCATCCTGCTGTGCTTGCGTTGGAAGGAGTACTACACTTTCCTCTCTTCCAAACCGATCTATCTCGTGGTCAGTATTCGTGCGTGGGTTGTCGTTGGTATCCAAACGTTGATGAAAATGAGAGTTATCGGAGAGGCTGGCTAGGCGGCGTCTCGGTAATCTCAATTTCATCGTCTGAATATTCCATCGTTTCGTTGGTGGTAGTGGCAGCGGTTCTTTTTGGTGGTGGGCTTAAGTTATCCGGTGAGGTTGTCGTTGGTTTGCTGAACGGGGTGTGTTGTTTCTGTGGTCTTCCTCGTTTTGAGTCCGTATTTATCGCTGGTGAGTTGTTTCTGGATCGTGTTATTGGCCCGGCCGTCTGATTCGTTGGTTTTTGTTCTTTACTGTGCTGTGGTTTTTCTTGGTTGGCGGACTGTTGTTTGATGTACGCCATCATTTGCTCAATTTTCTCGTCCTTGCGTTTGTTCTCTGCCAGAAGTTTAACGATCTGCGCATCCTTCTTCTTCATTGTCTGCTCCAGTTCTTTCAATTTATTCAGGATCTCGTTCGGTTGCGCTGCAGCCTGGGCGTAACTTCCAAGATTTTGCTGTTCAGCTCGTTTGCGCGCTTCCGGGAATATCAAATTGTCGCGGATTTTTATTTTTATGACCTCTACTTCCTTTTTGTAATTTGGATATTGGCGGCTTGTTGGTTGGTGATCACCTTTACAATTTAGGCAGAACTGGGCTGCTCGACATTTTTCTTCGCTTGATGTTCTCCAGAGCAATTAGGACAACGTTGCGGGCCAAAACAGCGAACACGAGTATGACCGTATTTGAAGCATCCATAACAAAGCATCGGGTTTGGGAAGTACGGGCGGGTAGGGACGCGAAGCAAACCGATCTTCATGTATTCCGGGTATGTGGTCTTGCAGAAAGTCAAGATAAGCGCTGGCGTATTCACTCTTTTCTCCTCTTCCTTTCGTGTTATTCGCTGTACACGAATCACTCCCTGGCTTATAATTTCTTGTAAAACCTCCTTCTCTTCAAGGTGAATCAGATCGTAGCAGGAAATAACACATCTGCTTACGTTCAGATTCGGATGGGATTCAACCACAACATCAGTACCGTCAATGAGCTTGGTCATCTTCAATAGTTTGGTAACTTGGACTGGGTTCCGAACTCGTAGGGTATACCGTGTCCCTTGAGCTTCGGTATTCGCACCTTCAATTGGGCCTCCAGCGACAACCTTCACCGATTTACCAATGACGAACGGGTTTCTTGGCAATGGTACGCCGTCTTTACCTGTCAGCTGCAGGAATGTCAGTTCACCAAATTTGTTCGTCGGATCCATAAATTCCGGCAATCTCCTTTGGCTTGACCCTCCCGGATCACCGCTACTAGCGGCCGCCATCTTGGATTACACCACCAGAGGTTGGAAACTGCTATGTGGCACGGTCATTCGGTACCAACCCCAAATGGACAAAAAAGGTGAAGAAAAGGAAAGATCTTACCTTATTTGGCCCTTCAACGTCGACTTTTTCGAAGTGTTCCAACACTTTTGGGCCACACTGTAGACAGGCAGAATCGCAGCTACCTTTTTTTCGCTTCTACGTTGCCTTCAATGAATTAAACGTGCAAAAAAATCACTTTTCAATTTTTTTCTTTTTTCGCTGTTTCGACACTTTTGGTACGCACTGTGGCGTCCAATTCGCACTGTACCACACTGTAACACTCTTTTTGGTTGATCAAGCAAGAAAAAAAAATATTTTTTTTTTTTTGAAAACTTTTCGTCAGTTTTCCAAACTCGAAAAAAAACTTGCTTCCAGCCCACCGTCACCGTCACACACGCAGCCGGCACAGCCAGTGAATGAAACTAGCCGGGCGATCGCACTGATAGCCACAGCGATGGCTGGTTGTTTTGATTTTATTGCCGCGTGGGTAAACTAAAATCCACTTATTTCAGCCGTTTCTTCACCGATTTTCGTGAAACTTTCACTGTCAGTCACTGAAAAACCACTTCACTCGTGTTTTCGCTCAAAAATAAACCGCGAATATCGCGAAAAACACCGAAAAAACACAGTGTGAAATTTTCGAAAGCGCGTTGTATGTACCGTACGGAACGGTGTTTCCAACTCAGATGAATAATAATAATTGTTGTTGTTGTTGTTGTTTATTAACGACACTTTACACCAAGGAAGGGTGCATTCGTGTCGGAAGAAAATATTTTACCTGTTAATTTTACAATGCAGTTTTCAGTTATGCAGTTACAAATCAAAATATACATTTATAGAAATTTAAATAGGTTAGTTTCCTTAAGGAATTTAACTATACTCTCCTCATTTTTCCTGTCGTTGCGCAGAGCCGCTCGCAGACTAGTCGACTCGATGTCGTGCTTCCTTCTAACGTCGTCGTACTTTCTGCAGTGGAGGATCACATGGCGGACATCTACAACGATCCCACAGCAGTCGCACACTGGTGGTGAAGTTTTCTTTAGCAGAAAGTCGTGTGTTAGCCGGGTATGCCCTATTCGAAGCCGGGTAAGAACTCGCTGTTCGGCCGAATTCTCGCGGTCAGTCCACTTCACTGTGTCGAATTTAACTTCGCGAAGTTTTACTTCAGTGGACGTTGACCACCGACGGTACCATTGGTTTCGGATAGCTGTTTTTATGTGCTTGACGGCGTCTGCACCCGGAACAGATATAGCTAATGGAGCAATGTTCCTCGCTTCTCCAGCGAGTCTGTCTGCCTCCTCGTTGCCACGGATGCCAGCGTGACCTGGAATCCAGCAAAGCTTGATTGAACGATTTCGTAACAGGTTTTCAATTTCCTGGATCCACGGGTGCTGGGATGTGCCGGCTTCGATTGCCGATAAACAGCTAGCCGAATCGGACATTATTACTAAGTCGCTGACCGTGTTGAATGTTGTTAGCGCTGTTTTTATTGCGAATGCCTCTGCCGAGAATACACTGCATTGCTGTGGAAGACCAAGTGACTGTTGGAAGTGTTCTCCAAATACTCCGGCGCCTACTGCGGTATCGTCTTTTTAGCCATCAGTGTAGACGATTGTTGAACGGCTGAGATGGTTTGTCAGGAGCTCTTGAACAACTGGACGAACAATTCCCGAGGGGTCTCCAGCTTTTACGCGCTTCTTAATTTCCCAAAGGATCTGGGGCGTGCGATCGTACCACTTTCGATCAGTTAGTCGCGTTCGGGTGTAGATGTTTGGGAGAGGAGTTTCGATTATATCTGTCAAACTTTCGGAAACTTGGCAAACCAGGGGGAGGTCAGCATTCTCCCTGCTGTTTCCCAACATTCTGATGGCTAATTGGGCTACAGTTTGGAGAATCAGAAGATCTAACGGTAAAGTACCTGCTTCAGCCATAATGGCTATGATCGGACTGGTGATGTATGCTCCAGATGCATATCTGATCATCTTGTTGTATGCGGGTGCCAGGGTTTTGATGACAGCATCTCCACCCCTACTAACGAGTCCTATGCCATACAACAGTCGCGAAGTAATAATTGCGGATCCAATTTGCAGTAAAGATGAGCGTTGACCACGGGGAAGTTTGGCACCGATCATCTTCAGGATGCGCAGCCTAGATTCGCATGCCTTCTTCGTCAATTTGCAGTGCGCTACGAAGTTGAGTGATCGATCGAGGGTAACGCCGAGAATTTTCAGGCGTGTTTCTGTCGGTATAGCCACTCGATCTATCGTGATTGCTTGACTGGGTGCACGTCGGGCATTAGGGCTACAATAGAAGATGCTGGATTTCGTTGCAGATATCGTAAATCCAACACTTCTTGCCCATTTATGGACGGCTTTTACTGCTGACTGAAGCTTTCGATAAAGCGGCTGGTCTTTCTTCCCCCAAACTACGAGTAGGATATCGTCGGCGTACAACAAGATCTTCACAGTGTTCGGAACCACGCGAAAGATGGGTTGAATGGCCACGAGAAACAGCGTAACCGAGAGCACTGAGCCTTGTGGCACACCGTTTTCCAGCGGATGCGCGGGCGATAAGTAACCCTCTACATTAACCTGGAACGATCTTTCTGTCAGGAAGCTGTTCAACACGTTGATCATTCTACCGCGTATCTGCCATTTCTGTAGTGTTCGTAGTATGCCATTCCTCCAGGTAGTATCGTAAGCCTTGGACAAGTCAAGCGACGCTATCAGACAGTGCTCGTCACGGTCGGGTAATGACCTCTCCAACTCCGCAAAATATGTGTCAGTGCCCCGACCGGACCTGAAGGCATGTTGTCGTTTGTCGAGACGCCCGTTCGCTTCTAGTTCAGTGGTCAGCCGTCGGTTGACTATTCGCTCGAAAACCTTCGCCATACAGCTCGTTAGGGTGATTGGACGGAAAGCAGCTGGACCCGCGTCATTCGAGTTTGGCTTTGGAATTGGTACGATGATTCCAGTTCGCCAACAGGGTGGGAATACGCCACTACGCCATATTCTATTGAACAGTTCCAACATGGCAGTTTTCACAGACAATGGCAGTCGCTGAAGCATTGGATAACCGATGCAGTCCGGGCCTGAAGAGCCACTTCGTCCTCTATCGAGTGCCCACAGCAGCTCGTTCAGAGTGAAGTCTGTGTTGTAAGTATCGTCGGTATCTGGCGAGAAATTCACGCGGTTTCGTTCGGCCTTTTCCTTCTCTCTTTGAAACAATGGCGAGTAGCTGGAGGTGGCGGATCGTTCGCTGTAATGTTGTGCCAGTTCTTCAGCTACTTCTTCAGCCTTATCCGTGTAGCCGCTGGATCGCTTGATGACAGTTGGTCGATGCTGACGTTTCCCTCTCAACCTGTTCACTGTCTGCCACATCTCCGTCGCACTGGAACTTGGAGATATCTTCGCGACGAATTCCTCCCACGATCGCTGTTTGGCATCATGGATCGACTTTCTTGCAGCTGCACGCGCCTCTTGGAAGTGTTTAAGTGCATCAGCTTTCCGTGGGTCTTCTGCTTGAATACGCCTTAGTGCTCTCAGTGTTTTTCTTCTCGTTTTGATGGCCGCTTTAACCTCCGGACACCACCACGGAACCGCTTTGGGACCGACTCTGCCGGTTGTGCGGGGTATCGCAGTGTTTGCTGCTTTAATCAAACGGTCAGCGAAACAGTCAATTGATATTTCGGCACCCGGTCGAATAGCGCTGGCGGTTAGACGTTCGTAAGTTGTCCAATCCGCTTGGTCGTAAATCCATTTCTGTCTTTTCGTTGGAGTATGTGACAGTCCGGGAGTGGAAACGAGAATTGGAAAATGGTCACTATTATGGGTGTCCGGGAGAGTTCGCCAAATAAATTTCGAGGCTACAGTTTCAGAACAGATCGAGAGGTCAATAGCTGAAGTGACACCGGTAGCTGGATCAATCCGGGTATGCGATCCGTCGTTGAGAATGACTAGTCTTTCCGATAATGTTTTCTCGGCGATGAAGTAGCCTAGTGCAGTAGATTTATTGGAACCCCAGCAGATATGGTGCGCGTTGAAGTCGCCCAGTACAAGTACCGGACGTGGGAGCTGCTCAAAGAATTCTCCCAGCTGCTCTTGACATTGTTGAGTACTGGGAGGGACGTAGATCGACACCACCGTCATTTGATGTGGCAGTTGTATCCGAACAGCGATTGCTTGAATATTGCCACCGACCTCAAGTCTCTCGAAGGGTACACCATCCCGAATGGCGAGCCCTACCCCTTGTTGCCAGTATCGGCGACTCCCAGTCTCAAGTAGTAGAGTGTAGTTGTTACCGACGAAATCTGCTGAGATCACTCGGTTGTCCAGCTTTGTTTCTTGTAACGCTATCAAGCTCGGTTCGTATTGGGCGATCAGCTGCTTAAGGTCACTGATATTGGAGCGCAGACCCCGAATGTTCCACTGCAGTGCGAAACTTTTGCTATTACGAGTGGTGATTGTCGCTGACGAAGACGATGTTGATGGCCAGTCAAACCTGTAAAAATGTTAAGGACAGCAGTATCTGCGAGGTGGTTGACGCTATTAGAACTGACCTGAGGAAGGTCCAGCCCCACAGTGCCAACCGCTGTCGTACAAACTACACTATTATGCTCACGAACACCGACTGCGGTCGGCACTGGGGATAGACTTTGTGTAGTTTTGTTGATCTCCTTTTGTTCGTCGATTGGGATTTTTTTGTTGGCTGGTTCGCATGTTGTAGTGGTGAAATCGATGTTTCTATCGGCCACAGAGGTGAATTCACTATCAACGGGTTGGGGTATGACGGCCCGGATAGTTCCTTCATCCTGCTGTGCTTGCGTTGGAAGGAGTACTACACTTTCCTCTCTTCCAAACCGATTTATCTCGTAGTCAGTATTCGTGCGTGGGTTGTCGTTGGTATCCAAACGTTGATGAAAATGAGAATTATCGAAGAGGCTGGCTAGGAGGCGTCTCGGTAATCTCAATTTCATCGTCTGAATATTCCATCGTTTCGTTGGTGGTAGTGGTAGCGGTTCTTTTTGGTGGCGGGCTTAAGTTATCCGGTGAGGTTGTCGTTGGTTTGCTGGACTGGGTGTGTTGCTTCTGCGATCTTCCTCGTTTCGAATCCGTATTTATCGCTGGTGAGTTGTTCCTGGATCTCGTTACGGGCCCGATTGCCTGGTTCATTTGCTTCTGTTCTTTGCTGTGCTGTGGTTTTTCTTGGCTGGCGGACTGTTGTTTCATCTGATGGATGTACGCCAACATTTGTTCGATTTTTTCGTCTTTTCGTTTGGTCTCCGCCAGAAGTTTTGCGATCGTTTCGTCCTTCTTCTTCATTGCCAGTTCCAACTCTTTCAGCTTGCTAAGAATCTCATTCGGTTGTGCTGTGGCCTGAGCATAGCTGCCTTTACTCAGATGTTCCGCTCGTTTGCGTGCTTCCGGGAATGTTAGATTGTCGCGGATTTTTATTTTTATGACCTCCATTTCTTTTTTATACACAGGACATTCGCGGCTTGTTGGTTGGTGATCGCCTTCACAATTCCGACAGTACGCAGTTTCTTTACATTTTTCTTCGCCGTGTTGTTCTTTCGAGCAATTAAAGCATCGCTGAGGACCAGGACATCGAACGCGTGTATGGCCGTAGTTGAAGCATCCGTAACAAAGCATCGGGTTCGGGAAGTATGGGCGAGTAGGAACGTGAAGCAAACCGATCTTTATGTATTCCGGGTATGTGGTTTTACAGAAGGTCAAGATTAGCGCTGGCGTATTCACTCTCTTCTCAGCTTCCTTTCTTGTAATTCGCTGTACACGAATCACTCCCTGGCTTATAATTTCTTGTAAAACATCCTTCTCTTCCATCTGAATCAGATCGTAGCAGGAAATTACGCATCTGCTTACGTTCAGATTCGGATGAGCTTCGACCACTACTTCAGTGCCGTCAATGAGCTGGGTCATTTTCTGCAACTTAGCAACTTGGGCAGGATTCCGAATTCGAAGGGTATACCGTGTCCCTTGAGCTTCGGTATTCGCACCTTCGATTGGACCTCCAGCGACAACCTCTACCGATTTACCGATGATGAACGGGTTTCTAGGCAATGGTACACCGTATTTGCCGGTTAACTGCAGGAACGTCAATTCGCCGAATTTGTTCGTAGGGTCCATGTACTCTGGTAGTCTTCTCGTTCGCGACCCTCCCGGGTCACCGCTACTAGCGGCCGCCATTTTGAATCACGCCAACAGACGTTGGAGAATACGCTGTGGCACGGTCACCCGATACCAACCCCAAATGGACAAAAAAGGTGAAGAAAAGGAAAGATCTTACCTTATTTGCCCCTTCAACGTCGACTTTTTCGAAGTGTTCCCACACTTTTGGGACACACTGTAGGTAAGCAGAATCGCAACTACCTTTTTTTCGCTTCTACGTTTCCTTTAATGAATAAAACGCGCAAAAAAAACACTTTGCAATTTATTCCTTTTTTCGCCGTTCCAATACTTTTGGCACGCACTGTGGCGTCCAATTCACACTGTACCACTCTCTTCGGCAGATCACAGCAAGAAAAAAAAAATATTTTTCTTTTTTTAAAACTTTTCGTCAATTTTCCAACTTGAAAAAAAAAAAAAACTTGCTTCCAGCCCACCGTCACCGTCACACACGCAGCCGGCACAGCCAGTGAATGAAACTAGCCGGGCGACCGCACTGGCAGCCACAGCGATGGCTGTTTGTTTTGTTTTTATTGCCGCGTGGGTAAACTAAAATGCACTTATTTCAGCCGTTTCTTCGCCGATTTGCACCAATTTTTCGCTGTTAGTCACTTAAGAACCACTTCACTCGTCTTTTTGCACTTGATTGGATCGCGGCGATCGCGAAAAACACGCCAAAAACACCGTGTAAAATTCGAGAACGCGCGCTGTTTAGACCGTACGGAACGGTGTTTCCAACTCAGGAATAATAATAATAATAATAATAATTGTTGTTGTTGTTGTTGTTTATTAACGACACTTTACACCTAAGGGTGCATTCGTGTCGGAAGAAAATTGGTTTCTATACTCGTATTAACATCTCATAATATTTTACAATTCAGTATTTTTATATTCGTTTGTACAAATTAGTTTCCTTGAGGAAGCTTAGCAGTTTGTCTTCGGTGTCCCCGTCGTTGCCTAGAGCCACTCGCAGGCTGGTCGAATCGATGTTGTGCATCCTTCTAGCATCGTCGTGTTTTCGGCACTGAAGAATTATATGACGTACATCTACGGTTACCCCGCAGCAGTCGCAAACTGGTGGGGTTTCTCTCTTCAAAAGGAAGTCGTGCGTCAATCGGGTATGCCCTATTCGCAACCGGGTGAGCACTCGTTGATCAGCCGAACTCTCGCGGTCAGTCCACTTTACCGTATCGAATTTTATTTCGCGAAGCTTCACTTCAGTGGATGCAGACCATCGACGGTACCAGTGATTTCGGATAGCTGATTTTGCCTGATTGTTGGCGTCTGCTCCCGGAATGGCTATTTGCAAAGGGGCATTACCCCTGGCTTCTCCAGCGAGGCGGTCTGCCTCTTCATTCCCGCGAATTCCAGCGTGTCCTGGAATCCAGCACAGATTGATTGGACGATGTCGTATCATGGTTTCAATCTCCTGGATCCACGGATGCTGGGACGTGCCAGCTTCAATTGCCGATAAACAACTGGCTGAGTCTGTCATTATTAGCAGATCGTTGGAAGTGTAGTACGAAGTTACCGCTGTTTTAATTGCAAACGCCTCGGCTGAGAACACGCTGCACTGTGGCGGAAGACCAGTCGACTGCTGGAGATGTTCTCCAAACATTCCCGCGCCTACTGCGTCGTTGTCTTTCGATCCGTCAGTATACACAACCGTTGAGTTGCTGAAGCGAGCATTCAGGAGCTCCTGAACGACAGGACGGACCACCTCAGAGGGATCTCCGGCATTCACACTTCTTTTGATATCCCACACGACGTGGGGCTTGGGCTCGTACCACTTTCGAGTGGCTAGTCGCGTTCGAGTACAAATATTTGGTAAGGGCATTCCGATCACCTCTGACAGTTCTTCGGAAGCTCGACGTACTAGTGGGAGATCCGCATTATCTCTGCTTTTTTCCAACAAACTGATGGACAATCGGGTTATGCTTTGGAGAACGAGGAGATCAAATGGTAAGGTGCCTGCTTCGGCCATGATGGCTAAGATCGGACTTGTAACGAATGCACCAGATGCAAATCTTACCATTCTGTTGTAGGCGGGCGAGAGAGTTTTGGTGACGACATCTCCGCCCCGACTAACGAGTCCCATCCCATACAATAGTCGCGAAGTGACAATGGCGGAGCCGATTTGTAACAAAGAAGTCCGTTGACCACGTGGTAGCTTTGCTCCGATCATTTTCAGGATACGCAGCCTGGATTCACATGCCTTCTTCGTTAGCTTGCAATGCGCTTTGAAGTTCAGCGATCTGTCGAGAGTGATACCGAGGGTTTTCAGTTGATTTTGTGACGGTATAGCTACTGTATCTATCCTGATGGATTGCGTGGGCTCACGGCGGGCATTCGGGCTACAGTAAAAGATGCTGGATTTTGTTGCTGATATCGTGAATCCAACACTTTTCGCCCATCTATGAACGGCTTTTACTGCTGACTGTAGTTTCCGATAGAGTGGTTGTTCTTTTTTGCCCCGCACTACAAGAAGGATATCATCGGCGTACAATAGCACTGTCACGGTATTCGGAACCACCCGGAAGATAGGTTGGATTGCTACGAGGAATAGGGTAACTGAGAGCACAGAACCCTGTGGTACACCATTTTCCAGCGGCAGCTTGCGCGATAAATGCCCATCGACGTTTACCTGGAACGTTCGCTCTGAAAGAAAGCTAGTGAGCATGTTTATCATGTTTCCGCGTATCTGCCACTTTCGTAATGTTCGCAGGATGCCGTATCTCCAAGTGGTGTCGTACGCCTTAGCCAAATCAAGCGATGCTATCAGACAGTGCTCGTCACGGTCGGGTAATGACCTCTCCAACTCCGCAAAATATGTGTCAGTACCTCGGCCGGATCTGAAGGCATGTTGTCGAGTGTCTAGCCGCCCGTTCGATTCAAGCTCGGTAGTTAACCGTCGATTCACCATCCGCTCGAATACCTTCGCCATACAGCTCGTTAACGTGATCGGTCGGAAAGCAGATGGACCTGTGTCGCTCGAATTCGGCTTTGGGATTGGCACAATAATTCCAGTTCGCCAACAGGATGGAAATACGCCACTGCGCCAAACCCTGTTGAAAAGCTCCAATAAAGCAGTTTTCACCGACAATGGTAGTCGTTGTAGCATTGGATAGCCGACTGAATCCGGACCTGTAGAATTACTTCGTCCTCTGTCAAGCGCCCATACAAGCTCATTCAAAGTGAAGTCGGAGTTATAGATGCCGTCGGTCTCGGGTGAAAAGTTGAAACGGTTTCGTTCGGCCTTTTCCTTCTCAATTTGAAACGAAGGAGGGTAGCTGGATGTTGCCGATATTGCGCTGTAATGCTCTGCTAGTTCTTCAGCCACTTCTTCTGCATTATCCGTGTAGCCAGCTGAACGTTTAATGACGGCTGGGCGATGCTGACGTTTTCCTCTTAATGCGTTCACTGTCTGCCACATTTCCGATGCAGTGGAGTTTGGGGATATTTTCGCGACGAATTCCTCCCACGATCGTTGTTTGGCATCACGGATTGATTTTCTTGATGCTGCCCGTGCTTCCTGAAAGCTTTTCAGTGCTTCAGGTTTTCGTGGGTCCTCCATTTCGATACGCTTCAGTGCTCTGAGTGCTTTTCTTCGACTTTTTATGGCTGCTTTTACCTCCGGACACCACCAAGGAACTGCCTTAGGTCCGACCTTTCCGCTGGTTCTGGGTATTGCAGTGTTTGCTGCAGTGATCAAATGATCGACAAAACGGTCGATTGACATTTCGACGCCCGGTTGTATGGCGTTGGCGGTCAATCGTTCGTAAGCTGTCCAGTCCGCTTGGTCATAAATCCATTGTCGCCTTTTTGTTGGAACATGTGAGAACCCGGGGATGGAAACGGTTATTGGCAGGTGGTCACTGTTATAGGTATCTGGAAGCGTTCGCCAGGTGAATTTCGAGGCCACAGTAACGGAGCAGATTGACAGGTCGATAGCTGAAGTAGCACCGGTGGCTGGGTCGACTCGTGTATGCGACCCATTGTTAAGTATAACTAGGTGTTCTTCCAACGTTTTTTCTGCGATGAATTGACCTAGTGCGGACGATTTGTTGGATCCCCAGCATATGTGATGAGCATTGAAGTCACCTAGCACTAACATAGGACGTGGGAGCTGTTCGAGGAGGTCACATAGTTTTTCTTGGCACTGTTGGGTACTGGGAGGAATGTATATTGATACCACCGTCATTTGCTGTGGTAGTTGAACCCGAACTGCGATCGCTTGGATATCCTTATCGACGTCAATCCGCTCAAAGGGCACTCCATCCCTAATGGCCAGGCCCACTCCGTGTTGCCAGTGTCGACAGCTACCAGTCTGAAGCAACAGAGTATAGTTCTTGCCAATGAAGTCGGCTGGGATCACTCGATTGTCCACTTTGGTTTCCTGTAGTGCTATTAGGCTCGGTTCGTATTCAGTGATGAGCTGTTTAAGCTCGCTGACATTGGTTCGCAGCCCCCGAATGTTCCACTGAAGTGCGAAACATCTACTATCGCGTCTGGCGGAAGTCGTTGACGAAGACGATGATAAAGGCGAAATAGACCTTCGATGTCCAGCTGGCACGTTGCGTGTGCTGATATCCACGGAACGATCGGTACTCTGGTACTGGTTGTGATGTTGCGATGTATCTTCGCCGGCGGAAAGCCAGGAGGAGAATTGCGAGGACTGTATATCAGGGAGGTAGGGACAGTCCTCTTCCCCCCGGTCGATCCCTTCATTATGAAGTGGGGAAGCTACTTTCTTCTCTTCTTCCCCAAACCGGTTACTCGTTGGACTCGAACTGGTTACATCTGCAACAGAGGAAGCAGCAGCAACATTTGCGCGTAGATGAAGCGATATTGGACTGACCTGTGGGACGTCTAGCCCCACAGTGCCAGCCGCTGTCGAAACAACTACACGATTACTTCCAGAACTACCGACAGCGACCGGCACTGGGGAAAGACTTTGTGTAGTTTTAGTGGATTGCTTCTTCGACGATCGGGTTGCTGATTCGTTGTGGTATAGTCTTGTCGATGTGCCTTCTCCGGGTGAAAGCAGCGGTTGGTGCCAAGGTTCAGCAAGAACAGTGTTGCCAACCGGATCTGTAAAAACGTTTAGCGCAGCAGTATCTGTGAAAGGGTTAGCAGACTTGGAACTGACCTGCGATAGGTCCAGCCCCACAGTGCCAACCGCTGTCGTACAAACTACACTATCATGTTCAAAAACACCGACTGCGATCGGCACTGGGGAAGGACTTCGTGTAGTTTTCGTTGATTGCTGCTTCGACGCTAGAGTTGCTGAGCCAACGTGGAACATTCCTGTAGATATGCCTTCTCCAGGTGAAAGCAATGGTTGGTTCCAGAGATGTATGGGTACGGTGATGTTAGTCGACTCTGTAAAGGAATTTAGCGCAGCAGTA
Organism: Topomyia yanbarensis; assembly: GCF_030247195.1. Lineage (NCBI taxonomy): Eukaryota > Metazoa > Arthropoda > Insecta > Diptera > Culicidae > Topomyia > Topomyia yanbarensis. The sequence continues at coordinate 99,061,037 of NC_080670.1, read as the reverse complement.
TCCGTAATAGGTTTGGCAAAGTCAGAACTGACCTGTGGAGGGTCAAGCCCCGCAGTGCCAACCGCTGTCGTACAAACTACACTATCATGTTTAAAAACACCGACTGCAGTCGGCACTGGGGAAAGGCTTCGTGTAGTTTTGCTGATCTCCTTCTGTTCGTCGCTCGGGATTCTTTTGTTTACTGGTTTGCAAGTTGTAGTGGTGAAATCGGTGTTCCTATCGGCCACAGAGGTGAATTCACTATCAACGGGTTGGGGTATGACGGCCCGGATAGTTCCTTCATCCTGCTGTGCTTGCGTTGGAAGGAGTACTACACTTTCCTCTCTTCCAAACCGATCTATCTCGTGGTCAGTATTCGTGCGTGGGTTATCGTTGGTATCCAAACGTTGATGAAAATGAGAATTATCGAAGAGGCTGGCTAGGAGGCGTCTCGGTAATCTCAATTTCATCGTCTGAATATTCCATCGTTTCGTTGGTGGTAGTGGCAGCGGTTCTTTTTGGTGGTGGGCTTAAGTTATCCGGTGAGGTTGTCGTTGGTTTGCTGAACGGGGTGTGTTGTTTCTGTGGTCTTCCTCGTTTTGAATCCGTATTTATCGCTGGTGAACTATTCCTGGATCTCGTTACAGGCCCGATTTGTTGGCTCGTTTGCTTCTGTTCTTTGTTGTATTGTGGTTTTTCTTGGCTGGCGGACTGTTGTTTCATCTGATGGATGTACGCCAACATTTGCTCGATTTTTTCGTCTTTTCGTTTGGTCTCCGCCAGAAGTTTTGCGATCGTTTCGTCCTTCTTCTTCATTGCCAGTTCCAACTCTTTCAGCTTGCTAAGGATCTCATTCGGTTGTGCTGTGGCCTGAGCATAGCTGCCTTTACTTAGATGTTCCGCTCGTTTGCGTGCTTCCGGGAATGTTAGATTGTCGCGTACTTTTATTTTTATGACCTCCATTTCTTTTTTATAAACAGGACATTCGCGGCTAGTTGGTTGGTGATCGCCTTCACAATTCCGACAGTACGCCGTTTCTTTGCATTTATCTTCGCCGTGTTTATCTTTCGAGCAGTTAAAACATCGCTGGGAAACAGGACATCGAACGCGTGTATGGCCGTAGTTAAAGCATCCATAACAAAGCATCGGGTTCGGGAAGTATGGGCGGGTAGGAACGTGAAGCAAACCGATCTTTATGTATTCCGGGTATGTGGTCTTGCAGAAGGTCAATATTAGCGCTGGCGTATTTACTCTATTCTCGGCTTCCTTTCGTGTAATTCGCTGTACACGAATCACTCCCTGGCTTATGATTTCCTGTAAAACATCCTTCTCTTCCATATGAATCAGATCGTAGCAGGAAATTACGCATCTGCTTACGTTCAGATTCGGATGAGCTTCGACCACTACTTCAGTGCCGTCAATGAGCTGGGTCATTTTCTGCAACTTAGCAACTTGGGCAGGATTCCGAACTCGAAGGGTATACCGTGTCCCTTGAGCTTCGGTATTCGCACCTTCAATTGGACCTCCAGCGACAACCTCTACCGATTTACCGATGATGAACGGGTTTCTAGGCAATGGTACACCGTCTTTGCCGGTTAACTGCAGGAACGTCAATTCGCCGAATTTGTTCGTAGGGTCCATGTACTCTGGTAGTCTTCTCGTTCGCGACCCTCCCGGGTCACCGCTACTAGCGGCCGCCATTTTGAATCACACCACCAGACGTTGGAGAATACGCTGTGGCACGGTCACCCGATACCAACCCCAAATGGACAATAAAGGTGAAGAAAAGGAAAGATCTTACCTTATTTGCCCCTTCAACGTCGACTTTTTCGAAGTGTTCCCACACTTTTGGGACACACTGTAGGTAAGCAGGATCGCAACTACCTTTTTGTTCGCTTCTACGTTTCCTTTAATGAATAAAACGCGCAAAAAAAAACACTTTGCAATTTATTCCTTTTTTCGCCGTTCCAATACTTTTGGCACGCACTGTGGCGTCCAATTCACACTGTACCACTCTCTTCAGCAGATCACAGCAAGAAAAAAAAATATTTTTCTTTTTTTAAAACTTTTCGTCAATTTTCCAACTTGAAAAAAAAACTTGCTTCCAGCCCACCGTCACCGTCACACACGCAGCCGGCACAGCCAGTGAATGAAACTAGCCGGGCGACCGCACTGGCAGCCACAGCTATGGCTGTTTGTTTTGTTTTTATTGCCGCGTGGGTAAACTAAAATGCACTTATTTCAGCCGTTTCTTCGCCGATTTGCACCAATTTTTCGCTGTTAGTTACTTAAGAACCACTTCACTCGTCTTTTTGCACTTGATTGGATCGCGGCGATCGCGAAAAACACGCCAAAAACACCGTGTAAAATTCGAGAACGCGCGCTGTTTAGACCGTACGGAACGGTGTTTCCAACTCAGATGAATAATAATAATAATAATAATAATAATAATAATAATAATAATAATAATAATAATAATAATAATAATAATAATAATAATAATAATAATAATAATAATAATAATAATAATAATAATAATAATAATAATAATAATAATAATAATAATAATAATAATAATAATAATAATAATAATAATAATAATAATAATAATAATAATAATAATAATAATAATAATAATAAAACGCTTTCTCCAGGAAAAAGGGGATGTGGTAGATGTGTCTATTCGTGATGTACGAGCGCTCGGGTGGTGAGTGATGGTGTGAGTTCGATCGATATTATACAGTGTCAATTCGTATCGTTCAGTTAGTCTTTTACTAGATGGCTTACCGTGAGGTTCTCGTGCGCTAGCTACCACATCCACCATTCAGTAAAATACTAACTTGTTCGGCAAAAAGTTAAACATCATCGAATCTCGTCAAGACATACAAAACACGCACAATAAACCATCTGCTAAATCGCCATTTACGGGGAAAAACATTAACACGACGTTTTTGCACATTGAAAATACTTCTTAGTCTTTCGTAAAACCATGAATTTTCAACAGAACCCAGTAAAACAGTAATAGTGAGATTTTTGTGGTTGTCATTATGTTTGATGTGTATTTATTCCTTGGCTAGGGCAATTTTACACATGACGATTTTGGATAAAGGATTTGACTTGCAAGTATAATAATTAGAAGCCGCGAAAAAGTGGAAATAATTAGGCTTTATTGATAATTACAGAAGATTTTTGCGAACAAGCAATTGTTTTGACAATGAGAATGTTTTGTGTTCAGAAATTCCGGACTAAAATTCGTAATCAAATTCAAGAAATGTAAGATTACTTTCGTTCGAATTTTAATTTTCTTTCTGCACTAGCGAATGACAGCAGCATCGAGAGAGAAATGAGAATGTAGGCAGAAAAATTACAGCCGCAGAAAAGGTAGGCATTTTGCATCCTTGCTGAAAGCTGCCAATTAAAACATCTTTACTATTCCCAGAAGGTAAAACATGGATATATATCATGAAAGCCGAGTTAAATATTCGAACACTGATGTTAATGCGAACTAAATTTGGTTCCCTTGGGGGTAAAGAGGAAACTATTTTATTCTCATCTGCCAACTGAGCAATTTATCTCCGTTGCTCCACCAGACTATGATGAGGTAAAAGCAGAGCATCTAATAAAGGTTTGCTCTGTCACAAGCAAGAGGATTTAGTAATGAGAGCATGTGGTTTCTCTCTGCTCTCCTAGTTACTGGGCAAAAAATGCTCAGTAAAATAAAACTCATGTTGTATGCGGGTAAAATACTTCTCTATCTCTTCGTTGCAAAGATGAGTAAAATAAAGCCTGGTCACATATGAGATAAGCGGAGTACGCCCTTTGCGCATGTTAAGCAGCAGAATCCAACTTTAAACGTTAATAACTCTTTAACGGTTGGTTGGATTGTCTTGCAGTCTTCGACAAACTTGTTCGGCATATCTTCAAAAGCGTAACTCCTTCCTAGGTCCGTGTTCGGAAGTTAACAGCGACCTCTAGGGGCGATAATGTGAACTGTGAGTGTTTCCCCATACATTTTGGCCAAAAATCCCATACAAACTTTAAGCTCGTTGGGGGAGGGGTTAGGGTTAACCGATTTCGCTCAAATTTGGACAGTGTCATTTTTTCATGATTTGGAACGACACTAGGGGGTGTAGATTAGTAATTTCAAAAATGGTCGTTTTATTGTCACCCTACTCAATATGCTGTGTTGTTATAGGAGCTCAACATTGCCGTTCTAAGCATAAAGCAAGATAATCCCATTCAGTACCGTACACGGACACCAATATTCATGTATTTCAAATATGAACGTCCGTACCGGACAAGTGTGACGAAATTCTTAATGTACTATCTGGTACATGTATACTTTTTATTTTGGACTACCCGTTTTATGCATTTTTGTCCCATGTTCTATGCTATTCCCGGCTTACATGGGAAAATTATGCGTAGACAGGTAGTATAGTGGACACAACTTTAGATTTCTCAAAACATTGACATTATATTTCATGATAATATTAGGTTACAAACATTGTTCGAAACATCAAACACAAAAACACGTATTAATAATATTTCATAAATTCACTTTAAATATATTCTATCCATTTAACATTTGTGAAGAACTTTGCATTAAACAATAGTATATTTGAAATCCAAAAGTAACTAATGATGGTTGTTTTTCTACATACAGGATGTTTGCTACACACATTTCAAACTCGGAAAAGGCAATCGCACTCGAATCCAATGTAGTCCAATGTATCCATGATAGCTGCCCGCATCTTTCAAGGCTATTTGTTCGAAGTGTACTTTTCTATTGCTGAAGGAATTTATCTTGGTTTTGGACTATTTTAATTTTCATTCATCAGAATTTTTGTATGCATCGAGCAATAAACAAATTCAATTAAAATTTTGCTTTTTTATATTTCATATCCAGAAAATCCATACTGGATTAAGTAATTCATTAGCTGTTACAGCTAATTGAAAAGCAAAATAAATTTAAAAAAAACCTGTTTTAATCCACCTAGCGGTGCAATTGTGCCTTTCTCATTTCTCTAAACTATGGCACGGAGGCTTTTTATGTTCAACATAATTGTGGAAATGTCCATTACATTCTTAGTACACTTTGCACTTATATACAATGGCATGCCAGCCACGAACTTGATGAGCTACGTGTCGACGGTGAAACACTTGAAACAAAAAAATATCATACTCCATTAGCCTAATCAGCATTAGATCAATGTTATCTGCTTGCTAACTCATTTTGTCATTCGGGGTTGGGTATGTGAGGAGGGCGAAAGTCCCATGAACGAACGACTCCCCAGCTTAAATTGGTATGCTTTGTGATACAGTGGTGGTTTAAAGATGATGGGATTGAAAGGGAGGGGTATGAGGGCTGGATGGGGTGGTGGTCTGAGGGGTGATTTAAAGAGATTTTTAAAGGAGGGGAGTGAACAGTAGAGGGGGGTGTAACCCCTCTCCGTAAACCATCAACTACGCCCCTATTAAAATCCAGAAACCTTATGCGAGTCAAAAAAAAATTTGGCCCTCCGGGATTAGGTTGACGTTTTTCAGAGTGATTGCATAACCTTTCTATATGAGAAAGGCAAAAAGGCAAAAATGTGCAAATTTTTTTTCCAGTTTGCATCAAATCTCGACGTTTCATGCACCTTGAACACATTTAGCATCAAAAATAAAAATTCTATTTTTAATTTTTTCTATAGTTTATATGAGAAATTTCTGTGTGGTCGCACTCTGAAACTCGTAATTCCGGAACCAGAATTCCGATCGATCCAAAATTCAATAGCAGCCGATGGGAAGGTTGCACCTTTCATTTGAGACTAAGTTTTTATTTTTACAATGGAGAAGACCTTTATGTTCTAGCCCAGTACACGTGCTATTGGTAGGGTCCAATCTACCACACGGGGTGCACTGGGGGCGTGTCGGACTCGAATGGTGACCAGCCATTAATACCGACTAAACTCCATTGGGCTCCGCCATCATTCCTCCCAGGAACTACCTCTCGGTATTACTTCTGGGGGGATGGCTGTACTAAATGTACTCATTCACTCTCACTCACGCGTTCATACATCCTGTATGAGGCTTACTTTGGTGCTCTCTCAATCGCAATTTGATTCATTCTCAAACACTCCCACATGAGGCTGACTTTTAGGCTCACCTTTTACGTTCCATGCGAGGCTGACTTGTGTGCTCACCTTACTCGTTCCTTGCTAGGCTTACTTTTGTGCTCGCCCCACCCATACCATGTGAGGCTGACTTGGGTTCTCACCCTATCACCTGATTACTCTCAATCGTGCCACTCTATTGTACCTTTGTCACTCCCCCTGGCATCCCATGTGGGACATTTTTCTTAGGCCCCACTTCTGACATACCATGCGAGGCTGACTTGTGTGCTCACCTTTTTCATTCCTTGCTACGCTGACTTTTGTGCTAGCCTCTACCAACCTGTGAGGCTGACTTTTATGCTCACCCTTAATATGCCGTGTGAGACTGACTTGGATGCACACCCTTTCACTCCTCTGCCACGCCATGAGGCATCGATAGCTAAGTTCCAACATGCTACGCTACGACCCTCCCGTCTTGGCATGAGGCAGTCCACTTATACGCCTATACACTCACTCTTCTGTCTTGCTTCGGGGTGGCTGGGTTTACCCCTTACGCGGTTGCCATTCGCTGCGCCAAACCTGCCTCGGCATGAACAGACCATTCACTCCCTTTTTTGCGCTTGGCCTTTTTTGCTCCAGCTAACCAATCACTAGTTAGCCGTGCCCGTCGTCTGTTGCTCGGTTCGCCAGATTACCTGTAGTCTACTGGCAATCTGGATGGTAGCAGCCGAGACTGTGTTCCACTTCTCCACCGATTGACACATCCGCTGAATAAGGGTATCAGGGGTTGTGTCCCAGCCACAGACGTCAAGCATTGCTCTTCTTTCGACGTCGAACCGATGACATACGAACAGTATGTGTTCGGCAGTTTCATCTACACCTGGGCAGTCCGGGCAGACTGGGACCTCCGCGTGCCCGAACTTGTGGAGGTACTGACGGAAACAGCCATGGCCTGACAGGAATTGTGTCAGGTGGAAGTGAACTTCCCCATGGGGTCTTCCCACCCAGCTCGATATGCTAGGTATCAGCCGGTGAGTCCACCTACCTTTCGAGGAGTTGTCCCACTCACGCTGCCATCTGGCGACCGAGGTCACCCTGGTGCGCTCGCGGGCTCCCCTATTTCCACGTAGCTCAAAGCACTCCTCATCTTCCCGAATGGCCAGCCCGACTGGCATCATGCTCGCTATCACGCAGGATGCATCGTGTGATACCGTGCGGTAGGCAGATATCACTCTGAGGCACATCACGCGGTAGGTGCTCTCCAGTTTCTGTAGGTAACTGGTTACCCTCAGTGCTCTTGACCATGACGGGCCGCCGTACCTGAGGATAGATACGGCAACGCCTGCCAGTACCCTACGTCTACTGGCGCACACCTTTGAGCTGTTGGACATCATTCTCGATAGAGCCGCAACAGCAGTCGACGCTCTCTTGCACGTATAGTCGACATGGCTGCCGAAGGTCAGCTTGTCGTCTATAATGACTCCGAGAGACTTCAGACTTCGCTGTGAAGTGATCGCGACTTCTCCCACATGGACAACTGCATGTTGTGCCGACTTGCGGTTGTTGACGATAACTACCTCCGTCTTATGATGAGCGAGCTCCAGGCCTCTCGCGCTCATCCATTCCTCCACCGTGCTAATCGCGTGTTCTGCGGTTAGTTCTACCTCAGGAATTGACTCCCCGTAGACCTCCAAGGTTACGTCGTCGGCAAAGCCGACGATCTTGACCCCAGGAGGGAACTTCAGTCTCAGAACCCCGTCATACATGAGGTTCCATAGCACCGGGCCTAGGATCGAGCCCTGCGGGACTCCGGCGGTAATCGGAACCCTTTTCTGACCGGCATCGGTCTCGTATAGCAGTACGCGGTTTTGGAAGTAACTTTCCAGGATCCGGTACAGACCCACCGGTAGGCTAAGCCGGTGTAACGAGAGCGCGATGGCATCCCAGCTTGCGCTGTTGAATGCGTTCTTCACGTCAAGTGTCACTAACGCACAGTATCGAATACCTCGCCTTTTTCGTTGGATCGCTATCTCGGCAGTATTTATCACTGAGTTGAGAGCGTCCACTGTGGACTTACCCTTCCGAAAGCCAAACTGGTTGCTTGACAGACCGTCCGTACCTTCCGCGTACGGGATGAGCCTGTTGAGGATGATCCTCTCAAGCAGTTTGCCAGTCGTGTCTATCAGACAGATTGGTCTGTACGTCGATGGGTCGCCTGGCGGCTTCCCGGGCTTCGGCAACAGCACCAGTTTCTGCCTTTTCCATCTATCGGGGAAACGGCACTCGTCAAGGCATCTCTGCATAGCTAGCCTGAACATGTTCGGGTTCGCTATGATCGCTGCCTTGAGAGCGTTGTTTGGAACTCCATCCGGCCCTGGAGCTTTGTTCATTGCTAGGGATTTAGCCACTGCGAGTAGTTCTTCATTCGTCACTGGAGCCACCATTTCGACCGTGCCCGCACTGTCTCGTAGTGCAGGTGGCCAGGGGCTTGTGGCTCGAGACGGGAAGAGTACTTCGATAATCGTTGCCAACCGGTCCAGAGACCGTTCTGGGGGTGAGGAGCCCCCTTTGGTCTTGGCCATCACAATCCGGTAGGCGTCACCCCACGGATTCGCGTTGGCACTCTCACACAGGTTGTCGAAACACGCTCTCTTGCTGCTTTTAATAGCCTAGTTAAGGGCCAATTTCGCAGCTCGAAACACTTCACGGCGGTTCTCTCTTGCATCCTCGGTGCGAGCTCTTTGCATCCTACGTCTAGCTCTGAGGCAGGCTGACCGTAGAGCTGCAATCTCGGCACTCCACCAGTATACCGGGCATCTACCGTTTCTTGGCAGTGTTTTTCTCGGCATAGTGGCGTCGCACGCGCGTGATAGAACAGCTACCAGCGCATCCCCGCTTAGACTGTCGGTGTTGGCCTCCAATCCCAGGGCCGCGGTGAAAGCTTCGCTGTCGAAGTGATTGGACTTCCACCCGCGTACCTGACAGGGATCTCCCGCCCTCGGATGCTGCACACCATAGTTGATCTTAAAGCGGATTGCTAAATGATCGCTATGGGTGTAGCCTTCGTCTACCCTCCATTCCATGCCTGGAGCCAGACTCGGGCTGGCAAAGGTCACATCAATCCACGCCTCCACCCCGTTTCTACGGAATGTACTAGCGTAGCTATTATTAGCTAGCACAGTATCGAGTTTCGCAAGCGCCTCCATTAGCGCTTGACCCCTGCTGTTTGTGCAGCGGCTGCCCCACTCCACTGCCCAAGCGTTAAAGTCTCCCGCTATGACTACCGGTTTCCGGCCCACTAGGTCCGACGAGAGCCTGTCGATCATCTGGTTGAACTGTTCTATTGGCCACCTTGGTGGGGCGTAGCAGCTGCAATATAACACGCCATTGATCTTGGCAATCGCAACACCCTCGGCGGAGGAGTGTATTACCTCTTGAACCGGGAACCTTCCCGTTGTACAGATTGCCACCATTCCAGTCCCGTCCGACACCCCATTACCGTTGCCGGCAGGGATGTTGTACGGGTCTGAGAGGAGGGCGACATCTGTCCTCGACTCCGAGACCGACTGCCACAGCAGCTGTTGGGCTGCTACACAATGGTTAAGATTTAGCTGTGTGACGTTCACGGCTTCTTATTTACCTCACCGAAGGGACACGAAGGTCCGCCCATAGCATGTTTATGGGCTTGCTTCTTGCACTCGTATGTGCAAAGGCATAGATAGGAGTGGCCGGACTCAAGGCACCGATAGCACCTATCCACTGAAGGCGGCTGGGGTATACTAATAGGGCATACCGACCAGCCGATCTTCAGCTTCCCTTTCTCGGTTACCTTTTTGGCATCCGCCTTCAGTAGCCTGAGGTAGGCTACTTGGGTGCCAGAGGGTCCATCTCTCAATCGCACAGAGGCCCGCTCGATTGTGACGTCGCAATGCTCCTTAACGGCTGCGACGACGTCTTCTGCGGTCGTGAACTCGTCCAAGTGCTTGCACTGGAGAGTCGTTTCCGCACCTAGCGACCTGATTTGGGCGCCCTCACCAAGGACCTCTTGGGCCAAGGCCTTGTATACTGCGCTAGATTGTGCGCCTCGCTTCAGCACCAGAAGCATCTCTCCCGTGTTGGTGCGTCTTACGCTACGCACATCCTGCCCAAGGGCCGAGAGGCTTTCGGCCGCCTTCATCGATTTTAGGACGTCGGCGTATTTGTCCTTGTCGGTATTTAACCACAAGGCTTCGCCTCTGTCCTTGGCCTTCTTCGCAGGCCGCGGTACCTCCGGTGTCGGTGCCGGCTTTTTCTTGGTGACCAGCGTCCAGGGGTTTGAGCCCCCCTGCCCCGGTCGTGCCGGGTTGCTGGTACCATCGCTCTCCACAGCGAGGTCACTCACGGCGTTTGGCCTTTACGGTTGCACGCCGAGTGGTGTCGGTTTTGGCACCCTCGCCTAGCGACTTCCTAGGGCGCTTCGCGTTCGATGCCGTCTTGCGATTGCCCTTGCCTTTTCCCTTCGAGGGGAACTCGGTCGCCGCTCCGATCGACCTGGCTGCTCCATAGAGGGTGAAGGCCACTGTCTGTGAACCTCTATCGACCTTCTCTCTTTCCTCCCTATTGGAGGCCACTGTCTGGGTTTCTCTGTCGGGCCTCTCCCGACATTCCACCCTCTTACCATAGGCCTGCTGTTCCTGTCTTGCAACACGAACAGCTTTCCGGAGCTCCAGGAGGCTCAACTTCAACTCCTTGGCTATATTCTGCTTTGCGCTAGTGAACTCAATTATTGAATCGAGTTGCTTCGCTACTTTGCGCATCGCAGATAGTGGCCCCTCCGGTGCATTGGTAGGGCTATTGCCTACCGCTGCTGGGGGGTTACTGGTGCTTTCAGATGCAGCACTCATCGCTCCACTACTCTCCCCACGGGGGGAGACCTCGCCAAACCACCTCTTGCGAAGGGGTTTGGCACCTCCGTTTGTTTAGTATATTTATTTTTGCTCTCCATATCAAATCCCACGAGTCGCGCGAGAAATAAATGTTCGCCACGCCAGAGCTCCGCATTAGCGTGGTAAGGGACGCTTATTGTGGGGGTTGCCCAGGTACCCCACAGGCTCCGTTAACGATCGAGCATCTTTTTCACCACCTCGATCACTCATCCCTCGGCACGGGTCGCTTCACGCCTTGGAATTGGGGTTATGATCTACCTTGCTTTACGTGGTGACCTCGGCCCAGATCATCATCCTCCTTTACCAGGGTTTTGGACCTGTAGCTCTGGTTCTCAATAGTTCCATGTACGTATATTATTACAGATATGCCACTATTGAGATCCGTCATTCGCTAGCGGAGTTTTGAGATTAAGTTTGGGCAAATCGGTCCAGCCATCTCTAAGAAAAATGAGTGACATTATTTGACACATACGCACATATATACACACACACATACACGCACACACATACACACATACATACACACATACACACATACACACACACATGCAGACTTTTTCCGATCTCGACGAACTGAGTCGAATGGGATATGACACTCGGCCCTCCGGGCCGGGATTAGGTTGACGTTTTTCAGAGTGATTGCATATCCTTTCTATATGAGAAAGGCAAAAACAAATAATTGAAACAACCAACTTGGTAATTATTTTCAACTCGCACCAATCTCAAAATCAACAACAACAATAGTTGTTACAACTAATTTGGTGAGCTAAATCGGATGGTGTCTGTCTATGCTAACTTCCAGCATCATATTTTCAACCAAATGTTCTAGTTGTTTTAGCCACTGTTTTGTTGACACAAAAACAAAAATGACAGATTAGAAAAATCAATAATCGATTAGCTGTACCAAATTTTAACTAGTCGATTTCAGAAATACGACTAATAATTTAGTTGCTATGCGATCGAGAGCGTTTCCGTGTACGGTCTTGCACGGTCATATTTATTTAGCGCTCGACATTCGTCTTCTAAATTCATCGTGGAACTCCCGGAAAGAAATTCCTCGCTGCCAGGTTGATGAGCATAATACGATTCGTTTTAGTGAAGCATCGACTCCCACTTTGAACGAGATGAAAAACATCATAGACGTTTCCTTCCATTCAGGCACCACTTTTTTCACAACCACTGCGGTAGGCCCGAGAGCATCAGTAACCATATCAGCAATATCTTTCTCGGTCACAGTATTTTTCATTCCTGTGAAAAACAACCAGCATTTTGAGGTGGTCGTAGAGGAGGAACGAGTGTAGTTAGAAGAATTCCGGGTAAAGGGCGAACACGAAATTATTGCGACACATTCAACAGGACATAACTTTTTTACCATTGGGTAAAAATCAACCAAATTTTGCACACTTTCTCATTGATGTGCATTGTTTACATGCTGTCAAACTCGAAGTCGTGTTTTTCGATTCAACGAAAATGGAGGTGAACCAACGCGAGTCGAGAGAACAAATTCTTTCCAAACACCTGGAATTTCCTGACCTGGCAGTTGGGAAAAATGTTGAACATTCACCATTCAACCGTCTCTAGAGTGTTGAAGCGGTTCCAGGAGCGGTTGACGTTGGACCACGGCAAAGGAGCTGGAAGAAAACCGGGACCGGAGAACAAAAAGACGGAGGGAAAGGTGAAGCGGATGATTAAAGCAAATCCCAATGTCTCAAGCCGTGATTTGTCTAAAAAGATCGGCATGTCGCAGAGCTACGTCCAGAATGCAAAGAAGAGAGCTGGACTACATACATACAAGGTACAGAACTTCCCAAACCGCGATAAGCGGCAACAATCGATGGCTAAAACTCGGGCACGGAAGCTCTACGAGAAGATGCTGACAAAAAATGGCTGCTGAGTGATGGACGACGAAACGTATTTAAAAGCCGATTTTAAACAAATTCTGGGGTTGGAGTTTTTCACCGGCAAGAGCAAGTTCTATGTGGACGACAAATTTAAGAAGAAGAAAATGTAGAAGTTCGCTTCCAAATATCTCATTTGGAAGGCCATCTGCTCTTGCGGACTGAGGAGTAAGCCTTTCGCGACAAAGGGCACAGTAAATGGCGAGATCTACAAATCTGAGTACCTCGAGAAGCGCCTTTTGCCGTTCTTGCAGCTGCACGACGAAGCTCCGCTATTTTGGCCAGATTTGGCATAATGCCACTATTCTAAAAGTGTCCTGGAGTTGTATGAGGCCAATTCTGTCAATTTTGTTCCAAAGGACATGAATCCGCCAAACTGTCCGGAGCTGCGCCCGGTGGAGCAGTACTGGGCAATGATGAAGCGGGAACTTCGGAAGTGCAAGAAGACAGTCAAAGACGAGAAAGACATGTTAAGAAAATGGAAAAAAAAACTGAGAAACTGGTACCGGATGACACTGTAAAGACTTTGATGGAGGGCATCAAGCGAAAATGCGTTCAATTTTACACTTAAGGCTCCATCGATTAACTTTTCTTTTGATTTTTAAAGTAAATATATGTATAAAACTACCCTAAAATTTTGGTTTGATTTTAAACATTATAAGAAAATTGGCATGACATTTTCGGTGTCGCAATAATTTCGTGTTCGCCCTTTACTTTGCATCAACTTCGTTGAGGACAAAGAAGACGATACAACAGAAAGAGAGTCCTCTCTCGCACATCTCCTCACGAAACCGCGCATCACACTCTTCTGTTTGAGACGGGGGCGGGTAGGAATTACGGCAGCAGCATCCGATTGTAGTTAGCGCTTATCACGAAAAGCTTGGATATGTGAAACATCACTCATAATTTTTGATCATGATGTACACATCCAATGTATATTCTGATGCTTATTGCAGCTCGATACTTCCGCATAGGTTAACGCGGCACATTTTGCGTGATACTGATCTGGAATATCTTGTTCATTTTTATTCGTATCGGTTCCCTGAAATTGACATTGCCCTTTATCGAATAAGCTTGCTAGATAAAATGCATGGCAACAATGGTAGTAATGCTATTTGTGTCAACAAACACGAGAAAAAGTTGCTAGATGGCCATGGAATACAATTTTACCCAAAATATTTTCACAATGTAATAAATGAGCTACTATAAATAGCCAGAAACTGTTTGATGTTTTACTTATGGCAGAAGTACTTCCAAAGTCAGTGAAAAGTACTTTTGGAAAATCAAGATTGAATATGAGATATAAAGGACTAAAAATTGGAGTAAAGTCGCCTCTACAGTGGGGCTACATTACACCAAATTTTTTTTTCTTCAAAATCAACTTCTTGATTTATCGTTATGGATTATGGTCGTTTTTTATGTGTGAGTGCAAATGAATGTTGTACTGTATCGATTTTGTTGGCTATTTACGGCAAATTTGAGACTAAGAGAAACGAAAGCAATGGAATTGAAAGTCGGATAGGTATTCTAGAGCGAATCAGTTATAAACTTAGAACGTAAAACTAGGACTAGGCAGGCTCATATGGACATGATCGAAAGGAAATGTGAAGAATTCTTTGCCTTTTGCTGAGTAGGAGTTGGGCGTTGCACCCAAGTCCATCGCAATGTCTATGGTAGAACCTACCATAGACATTGCGGTGGACTTGGGTGCAACGCCCAACTCCTACTCAGCAGAAGGCAAATAATTCTTCACATTTCCTTTCGATCATGTCCATATGAACCTGCCTAGTCCTAGTTTTCCGTTCTAAGTTTATAACTGATTCGCTCTAGAATACCTATCCGTCTTTCAATTTCATTGCTTTCGTTTCTCTTAGTCTCAAATTTGCCGAAAATAACCAATAAAGTCGAACCTTGCGGCAATTAAAACATAGTAACAAATGAATGTTGTGCTAGTAAAAATAAACGGAAAAAGTCTATATGTGTGTTTTTTTTATAGTAAGGTTAAAAAAGCTTCAAAGGCCTGGCCTGTAGTGTATTGGCACTGTGTGGACTCACGTTCGTGCCTAACCACTAAAAACATTCCTTACTTTTTACGCCCTTCGGAACTACGTCATCGTATTACTTCGTGGGGGGGTTCGTCGCGCTTTCGTCGCACCTCTTTCTGCTGCTCTATCTCGGAGCCTCGCTTGGTTCATGGAGTGGCACGACCTATGAGCTTTGCTTTAACTCTCGATTCCTCTCCTGCTTCTTGTCTCCATCCATTACGTCGCCGTTTAGTTCTCGTCCCTGTGGTGAGCCGTTTAGGTGCTGATTCCCTGAGCCATTCAGCTCATGTTTCCGTGAGTCATTCAGCTCTCGGCCTTATCACGATTCGCTTGGATAGTGCTCAATGGTGAACTCATCCTACTCCGACCGATAGTTCCCCGACGAAGGAATTTCCCCCGACACCGATACCCGCTTTCTGGAACCATTCAGCTCCCAGCTTTACCGCTTATCCTACTCTGATTGAGAGTTCCCCGACAACGGAATTTCTTTCGTTACCGGTATTTGTTTCGTGAGCCAATTAGCTCCCCTTTTCGTCACGATTCTGTTGGGTAGTCTACGGTGCCGAATCTACCCTATCGCGAATTCCCCGGCGGTAGACCGCTTCCGCTACCGATGTACGTTTCTGTGAGCCATTAAGCTCCCAGCTTCGTCTACTCGGTCTAATCCCCGGCGGTGGATCTAGCCTACGCACGAGCTACCCGGTAGAGTGTCGAGGTCGGTCCGGCGATTCCGGTGAAACCTGACGTCCGGTTCGTTGGCGCCCCGATGACCCGAGCCCGGTACTACATCGCGTACTACTCAACTGGTCCCCGGCGGTGGACCCAGTCTACACCGTCAGTGAGTTTCCCGGCGGCTGAATTTCTCCCAAAACCCTATTTGTGGTTCCACTGCAGCGTTTTAACCAATGTCGTTACTTTGTTAGTCTCTTCGCCACTTCCTTTGCAGCTCGGAGAGTATACTCGTAACAACTCTGTTGACAGCGTCCCAGATATGCTCTTCGCGGCACATCTCTTCGACGATATTGTCCACTGTTATATCAGGCATACCCCTTTGGACTTCTTCGAATCTGGGGCATTCGAAGACCACGTGTCCGGTGTCTCTTGCATGTTCACACACTCCGGGCAAAGGGGTGACGAAGCGTGTTCAAACCGATGTAGGTATTTCCGGAAGCTTCCATGCCCGGACAAAAACTGTGTCAGATGGAAGTTCACTTCTACATGCTTGCTATATACCCAAGTAGACACATTTGGGATGAGTCGGTGGGTCCACCTTCCTTTCTCCGCGTTATTCCACTCTTGCTGCCACTTATCCAACGAGTCCACTCGAACCAGTCTCCCTGCATTACGTTCATTTCTCCGCTGGTAGCTTTCTACGTCCTCAGTCAGAGTGATGCAGATAGGAATCATCCCGGCAATTACGCATACCGCCTCCGACGATATCATTCTGCACGCACTCGATACACGAACAGCCATTAAGCGAAAAGTGCTTGTCAACTTCGTCCGGTTCCGCTTTGAGTTCAGCGCAGCAGCCTCGGCCGGTACACCATATTTCAGTATTGAGGATGAGACACCCGCCAGGAGACGTCTCGTGCTGCCTCTTGCTCCTCCGTGATTCGGCATGATCCTTGCCAATGCGCTAGTTGTCCTCGCAGCCTTCTCACATACATAGTCGACATGGCTGTTGTGATTCAACCGATCGTCAACCATCACACCCAGGTGCTTCAGCGCGCGCATTGATGGAATGGATTGTCCCCCGACGCTGATCTCGAGACGCTGGATTTGCTTACGATTGCTAACCAGCACTACCTCAGTCTTGTGGTGAGCCAGCTGCAACTTGACGTCAGCCATCCAGGTTTCCACGATGCCTATTGTCTCTGCCGTCAGCATCTCCACCTCCTCAAGGGTCTCGCCCGTTATCGTCTAGACAAAATCATCTGCAAAGCCGACGTTCTCCACTCCCCTGGGCAATTCCAGTGTTAACACTCCGTTGTACATAATATTCCAGTGCGTTGGGCCGAGTATGGAGCCCTGAGGTACTCCCACCGTGACCCTAATCGACCTCTGCCCCATGTTCGTTTCGTAGACCAGTACTTGGTTTTGAAAATAACTTTTCAGAACCTTGCACAGATAGTCCGGAACCAGCATTCTATGCAGCGCTGATGGCCCCCCAGCGGGCACTGTTGAACGCGTTCTTCATGTCCAGCGTTACCACGGCGCAGTAGCGATTACCCCTTCTTATTTGCTTCGACGCTTTCTCCGCGCTCTCCATGACTGTGCGGATGGCGTCCACCGTCGATATCCTTTTCCGGAACCCGAACTGCCTCTGCGATAGTCCGTTCTCACTTTCAGCGTAGGTCGTCAGCCTGTTGAGGATGACCTTTTCCAGGAGTTTACCGAGAGCATCCAGCAGGCATATAGGCAGATGCGATGCTGGATCTCCTGGTGGTTTCCCTAGGACTATCCTGAACATGTCCGGAAACTCCAGGATCGCAGTCTTCAGTGCCACGTTGGGGATACCATCCGGTCCGAGAGCTTTATTCGCTTTCAGCCCTTTTGCCACTATAAGGAGCTCGTCGTTGGAAACCCGATTGCCACCTACATTTCCACCGTCTGCATCAGCGTACGGCGTAGGCGGCCATGCGGTTGGGTCGTTTTCGGGAAAAGGCCCTCCACGATAATTTCCAGTTTGTCGGCGCACATTTCGACTGGCGTCATTGGACCCTTGATCCTGGCCATAACGACACGGTAAGCATTGCCCCAGGGCGTCTACTTCTGTGCACAGCTCCTTGTAGCAGGTGGACTTGATTAGCACTATCTCACGTTTAAAAGCGGCCGTGGCCGCCCGGAATGTTACCTTACACTCTTCTCTAACTGCCTCAGATCTTGCTCTCTGAACGCGTCTTCTGGCTTTTAGGCAAGTAGCCCGGAGGATGCTTAGTCTTTCGTTCCACCAGTACGCCGGACGCCGGTAGTTGCTCGGCTCCACTTTCCTCGGCATTGTTATATCGCATGCCTTAGCTATTGTTTCCGACAGCTCATCGGCAATCGGAATTGGAGTGACGCTGTCAGCACGAAGTGCTTCCACAAAAAGGTCCTTGTCGAATTCCTTTATTTTCCACTTCCGCTCGCCAGTCCTCACTCTCGGCGGTACCGTACAATTTCGCCGACCAATGGTGTAGTGGATGGCTTGGTTCATGTGGCAAATTCATGTCATCCATCAGCGACGCGATGCAGAATGCTACTTCGATGATGGTTTCCCGACCGTCTTTACGGAATGTGCTAGCGGAACCTTCGTTGTACAACTTCGCCAGTGCTTCCAATAGGCTGTAAACTCTTGCGTTGGTCAGCCTGCTACCCCACTCCACGGCCCAAGCGTTGAAATCTCTTCCTATAACAACCGGCGTTCGCCCGACTAACGAGTCGGTTAATGCGTCCAGCATCCGGATGTACTGCTCTGGTGTCCACCGTGGAGCAGCCTTACAGCAACACACGAATACGCCGTTGATCTTGGTGATCACGAAACCTTCGTGTGTGCTATCCACCACTTCTTGAACAGGGAAACCGCCCATCACTTGGATTGCCGCCATCCCTGCACTGTCCACCACTCAGTTACCGTTATCGGGAGGGACACGATACGGCTCTGCATTAATTGCAACGTCACACTTCATTTCTGTTGTTGACTCCCACAACAGTTGCTGTGCAATGTCACAAAGATTGAGATTAAGCTGGCTAATCACCATCATTTTTGGCCTACCTTCGCCTTTTTGTACTCTGCAGTCTCTATGTGTCTTTCTCCCCACATTTTCTGCACAGATCAGATCTGTCCAGGCCTCTTCAGCTTCTTGCCTTATGGCCGAAACCCAGGCACCTAAAACACCTTTCCATTTGTTTAGTGACTCTAGGGATCAATCGCAACGAGCACACCGACCACCCGATTTTGATCTTACCGGCCGACATAAGATTGTTGGCTGCGGTTGGTGATAAGCGTATCACTGCTGTCTGTGTGCCACTGTACGCCTTCCTCAATCTTATTGATATCTGCTCTCTCTCCGAATAGCCTTGCTTGCTCTATTAGCGCACTTCTCACTTCGTCTTCCGTTGTGATCTCGTCCAGATTCCTGCACTCGACCACTGCTTCCTGAACTAATGCTCTTACATTCGCTTCTCCTCCCACCGCTTCTGCCACGAGTTCCCTGTAGGCCGAGCTCTTGATCAATGGATCTTTCTTCAGCTCGAACAACATTTCGCCGTTCTGAGTACGCCTGGTTCTTATATCGTTCTCCCCAGCTCCTTCAACTTGGGATCCTCTCGCACCCTTTTGAGGATCGCAGCGTACGTCACGCCTTCGTTTACTTTGACGACTAGAGCGTCTCCCTTCTGCTTCTGCTGGCGTAGTCGAAGGTCTTCTTTCTTCTTTTTCTTCTTTTCCTCATTTTCTTTCTGTTTTTTCTCATCTTTTCTGCGGTTTCTACGGTTCGCCATTCACTCTGCGATTGTCGGCTTTTTCGCTGTTCTTCACCGACCTTCCTGAGCTTCTTCGGTTCCTCCTCCTCTCCTGGCGTTTTCCTTATTCTTTTCACAGAACGAGAATACCGGTCACCTTTCGGTGTCTCATAGGCTTCTGCTTCTTCTATCGTTTTGGACTTCAGCGCCTTTTCGTCGTTTTCAGCAGGCTCTAGTAACGCCATCTGTTCGCATTAGGCTGCTGCTACGGCGGATTTGATGGTAATCACTAGATCCTTGATCTGTCTATGCACGTTGCCCTTGCTTTTCACGAATTCGTAGAGTTCTTCAATTTTTTGCCTCAACTTCGTCACTTTAGGTAACCCAGACTGCTGGTCTTCTTGGGTAATGCTTGGTTTCGGTGTGCGCACCTCAAATCCTAGCTTTCGTTCGTCGCCGCTCGTGCTCTGTATGGCCTCGCTAGGCTGCTCTCGCTGCTGCTGCTGTTGCGGTTGCACTTTTTTTTTTTTACAATGGAGAAGACCTTTATGTCCTAGCCCAGTACACGTGCTAACGGTAGGGTCCAATCTACCACACGGGGTGCACTGGGGGCG
Source organism: Topomyia yanbarensis (assembly GCF_030247195.1). NCBI lineage: Eukaryota > Metazoa > Arthropoda > Insecta > Diptera > Culicidae > Topomyia > Topomyia yanbarensis. Next base: position 99,041,038 of record NC_080670.1, on the reverse strand, counting down.
TGTCGGACTCAAATGGTGACCAGCCATTAATACCGACTAAACTCCATTGGGCTCCGCCATCATTCCTCCCAGGAACTACCTCTCGGTATTACTTCTGGGGGGATGGCTGTACTGAATGTACTCATTCACTCTCACTCGCGCGATCATACATCCTGTATGAGGCTTACTTGGGTGCTCTCTCAATCACACTTTGATTCACTCTCAAACACTCCCACATGAGGCTGACTTTTGTGCTCACCTTTTACGTTCCATGCGAGGCTGACTTGTGTGCTCACCTTACTCATTCCTTGCTAGGCTTACTTTTGTGCTCGCCCTACCCATACCATGTGAGGCTGACTTGGGTGCTCACCCTATCACCTGATTCACTCTCAATCGTGCCACTCTATTGTACCTTTGTCACTCCCTCTGGCATCCCATGTGGGACATTTTTCTTAGGCCCCACTTCTGACATACCATGCGAGGCTGACTTTTGTGCTCACCTTTTTCATTCCTTGCTAGGCTGACTTTTGTGCTAGCCTCTACCAACCTGTGAGGCTGACTTTTATGCTCACCCTTAGCATGCAGTGTGAGACTGACTTGGATGCTCACCCTTTCACTCCTCTGCCACGCCATGAGGCATCGATAGCTTAGTTCCAACATACTACGCTACGACCCTCCCGTCTTGGCATGAGGCAGTCCACTTATACGCCTATACACTCACTCTTCTGTCTTGCTTCGGGGTGGCTGGGTTTACCCCTTACGCGGTTGCCATTCGCTGCGCCAACCTACCTCGGCATGAACAGACCATTCACTCTCTTATTTTGCGCTTGGCCTTTTTCGCTCCAACTAACCAATCACTAGTTAGCCGTGCCCGCCGTCTGTTGCTCGGTTCGCCAGATTACCTGTAGCCTACTGGCAATCTGGATGGTAGCAGCCGAGACTGCGTTCCACTTCTCCACCGTTTGACACATCCGCTGGATAAGGGTATCCGGGGTTGTGTCCCAGCCACAGACGTCAAGCATTGCTCTTCTTTCGACGTCGAACCGATGACATACGAACAGTATGTGTTCGGCAGTTTCATCTACACCTGGGCAGTCCGGGCAGACTGGGACCTCCGCGTGCCCGAACCTGTGGAGGTACTGACGGAAACAGCCATGGCCTGACAGGAATTGTGTCAGGTGGAAGTGAACTTCCCCATGGGGTCTTCCCACCCAGCTCGATATGCTAGGTATCAGCCGGTGGGTCCACCTACCTTTCGAGGAGTTGTCCCACTCACGCTGCCATCTGGTGACCGAGGTCACCCTGGTGCGCTCGCGGGCTCCCCTATTTCCACGTAGCTCAAAGCACTCCTCATCTTCCCGAATGGCCAGCCCGACTGGCATCATGCTCGCTATCACGCAGGATGCATCGTGTGATACCGTGCGGTAGGCAGATATCACTCTGAGGCACATCACGCGGTAGGTGCTCTCCAGTTTCTGTAGGTAACTGGTTACCCTCAGTGCTCTTGACCATGACGGGCCGCCGTACCTGAGGATAGATACGGCAACGCCTGCCAGTAACCTACGTCTACTGGCGCACACCTTTGAGCTGTTGGACATCATTCTCGATAGTGCCGCAACAGCAGTCGACGCTCTCTTGCACGTATAGTCGACATGGCTGCCGAAGGTCAGCTTGTCGTCTATAATGACTCCGAGAGACTTCAGACTTCGCTGTGAAGTGATCGCGACTTCTCCCACATGGATAACTGCATGTTGTGCCGACTTGCGGTTGTTGACGATAACTACCTCCGTCTTATGATGAGCGAGCTCCAGGCCTCTCGCGCTCATCCATTCCTCCACCGTGCTAATCGCGTGTTCTGCGGTTAGTTCTACCTCAGGAATTGACTCCCCGTAGACCTCCAAGGTTACGTCGTCGGCAAAGCCGACGATCTTGACCCCAGGAGGGAACTTCAGTCTCAGAACCCCGTCATACATGAGGTTCCATAGCACCGGGCCTAGGATCGAGCCCTGCGGGACTCCGGCGGTAATCGGAACCCTTTCCTGACCGGCATCGGTCTCGTATAGCAGTACGCGGTTTTGGAAGTAACTTTCCAGGATCCGGTACAGACCCACCGGTAGGCTAATCCGGTGTAACGAGAGCGCGATGGCATCCCAGCTTGCGCTGTTGAATGCGTTCTTCACGTCAAGTGTCACTAACGCACAGTATCGAATACCTCGCCTTTTTCGTTGGATCGCTATCTCGGCAGTATTTATCACTGAGTTGAGAGCGTCCACTGTGGACTTACCCTTCCGAAAGCCAAACTGGTTGCTTGACAGACCGTCCGTACCTTCCGCGTACGGGGTGAGCCTGTTGAGGATGATCCTCTCAAGCAGTTTGCCAGTCGTGTCTATCAGACAGATTGGTCTGTACGCCGATGGGTCGCCTGGCGGCTTCCCGGGCTTCGGCAACAGCACCAGTTTCTGCCTTTTCCATCTATCGGGGAAACGGCACTCGTCAAGGCATCTCTGCATAGCTAGCCTGAACATGTTCGGGTTCGCTATGATCGCTGCCTTGAGAGCGTTGTTCGGAACTCCATCCGGCCCTGGAGCTTTGTTCATTGCTAGGGATTTAGCCACTGCGAGTAGTTCTTCGTTCGTCACTGGAGCCACCATTTCGACCGTGCCCGCACTGTCTCGTAGTGCAGGTGGCCAGGGGCTTGTGGCTCGAGACGGGAAGAGTACTTCGATAATCGTTGCCAACCGGTCCGGAGACCGTTCTGGGGGTGAGGAGCCCCCTTTGGTCTTGGCCATCACAATCCGGTAGGCGTCACCCCACGGATTCGCGTTGGCACTCTCACACAGGTTGTCGAAACACGCTCTCTTGCTGCTTTTAATAGCCTTGTTAAGGGCTAATTTCGCAGCTCGAAACACTTCACGGCGGTTCTCTCTTGCATCCTCGGTGCGAGCTCTTTGCATCCTACGTCTAGCTCTGAGGCAGGCTGACCGTAGAGCTGCAATCTCGGCACTCCACCAGTATACCGGGCATCTACCGTTTCTTGGCAGTGTTTTTCTCGGCATAGTGGCGTCGCACGCGCGTGATAGAACAGCTACCAGCGCATCCCCGCTTAGACTGTCGGTGTTGGCCTCCAGTCCCAGGGCCGCGGTGAAAGCTTCGCTGTCGAAGTGATTGGACTTCCACCCGCGTACCTGACAGGGATCTCCCGCCCTCGGATGCTGCACACCATAGTTGATCTTAAAGCGGATTGCTAAATGATCACTATGGGTGTAGCCTTCGTCTACCCTCCATTCCATGCCTGGAGCCAGACTCGGGCTGGCAAAGGTCAAATCAATCCACGCCTCCACTCCGTTTCTACGTAATGTACTAGCGGAGCCATCATTAGCTAGCACAGTATCGAGTTTCGCAAACGCTTCCATTAGCGCTTGACCCCTGCTATTTGTACAGCGGCTGCCCCACTCCACTGCCCAAGCGTTGAAGTCTCCCGCTATTACTACCGGTTTCCGGCCCACGAGGTCCGACGAGAGCCTGTCGATCATCTGGTAGAACTGTTCTATTGGCCACCTTGGTGGGGCGTAGCAGCTGCAATAGAACACACCATTGATCTTGGCAATCGCCACACCCTCGGCGGAGGGATGTATTACCTCTTGAACCGGGAACCTTCCCGTTGTACAGATTGCCACCATTCCAGACCCGTCCGACACCCAATTGCCGTTGCCGGCAGGGATGCTGTACGGGTCTGATAAGAGGGCGACATCTGTCCTCGACTCCGAGACCGACTGCCACAGCAGCTGTTGGGCTGCTGCACAATGGTTAAGATTTAGCTGTGTGACTCTCACGGCTTCTTCTTATTTAACTCGCCGAAGGGACACGAAGGTCCGCCCATAGCATGTTTATGGGCTTGCTTCTTAGAGGTGCAGATAAGGCACTTATATGCCTTAGTGCACCCCCGCTCTTTATGCCCCTTCTCGCCGCATCGACGACATAGCTTACTCCTGTCTAAGCCTTTGCATTCATAAGCTTTATGGCCGGATTCTAGGCACCGATAGCACCTGTCCACTGAAGGCGGCTGGGGTATACTAATAGGGCATACCGACCAGCCGATCTTCAGCTTCCCTTTCTCGGTTACCTTTTTGGCATCCGCATTCAGTAGCCTGAGGTAGGCTACTTGGGTGCCAGAGGGTCCGTCCCTCAATCGCACAGAGGCCCGCTCGATTGTGACGCCGCATTGCTCCTTGACGGCTGCGACGACGTCTTCTGCGGTCGTGAACTCGTCCAAGTGCTTGCACTGGAGAGTTGTTTCCGCACCTAGCGACCTGATTTGGGCGCCCTCGCCAAGGACCTCTTGAGCCAAGGCCTTATATATTGCACTTGATTGTGCGCCTCGCTTCAGCACCAGGAGCATCTCTCCCGTGTTGGTGCGTCTTACGCTACGCACATCCTGCCCAAGGGCCGAGAGGCTTTCGGCCGCCTTCATCGATTTAAGGACATCGGCGTATTTGTCCTTGTCGGTTTTTAACCACAAGGCTTCGCCTCTGTCCTTGGCCTTCCTCGCAGGCCGCGGTACCTCCGGTTTCGGTGCCGGCTTTTTCTTGGTAACCAGCGTCCAGGGGTTTGAGCCCCCCTGCCCCGGTCGTGTCGGGTTGCTGGTACCATCGCTCTCCACAGCGAGGTCACTCTCGCCCTCGCTTACCTCACCCAGGCGGCGTTTGACCTTGACGGTTGCACGCCGAGTGGTGTCGGTTTTGGCACCCTCTCCTGGCGACTTCCTAGGGCGCTTCGCATTCGATGCCGTCTTGCGATTGCCCTTTCCCTTTCCCTTCGAGGGGAACTCGGTCGCCGCTCCGATCGACGTGGCTGCTCCGTAGAAGGTAAAGGCCACTGTCTGTGAACCTCTATTAACCTTCTCTCTTTCCTCCCTATTGGAGGCCACTGTCTGGGTTTCTCTGTCGGGCCTCTCCCGACATTCCACCCTCTCAACATATGCCTGCTGTTCCTGTCTTGCGACACGAACAGCTTTCCGGAGCTCCAGAAGGCTCAACTTCAACTCCTTGGATATGTTCTGCTTTGCGCTAGCGAAGTCGATTATAGCATCGAGTTGCTTCGCTACTTTGCGCATCGCAGCTATTGGCCCCTCCGATGCATTGGTAGGGGTATTGCCTACCGCTGCTGGGGGGTCACTGGTGCTTTCGAGTGCAGCACTCATCGTTCCACTACTCTCCCCACGGGGGGGAGACCTCGCCAAACCACCTCTTGCGAAGGGGTTTGGCACCTCCGTCTGTTTATTTTTATTTTTATTTGCCTCCATGTATAGTCCCACGAGTAGCGCGAGAAATATATGTCCGCCACGCCAGAGCTCCGCATTAGCGTGGTAAGGGACGCTTACTGTGGGGGTTGCCCAGGTACCCCACAGGCTCCGTTAACGATCGAGCATCTTTTTCACCCCCTCGATCACTCATCCCTTGGCACGGGTCGCTTCACGCCTTGGAATTGGGGTTATGCCCTACCTTGCTTTACGTGGTGATCTCGGCCCGGATCATCACAACCATCCTCCTTTACCAGGGCTTTGGACCTGTAGCTCTGGATCTCAATAGTTCCATGTACGTATGTTATTACAGACATGCTACTATTGGGATCCGTCATTCGCTAGCGGAGTTTTGCGGTTGCACTTGCTGCTGTATATGTGTATGTGTCTGTGTGTGTTTTTTATAGTAAGGTTAAAAAAGCTTCAAAAGCCTGGCCTGTAGTGTATTGGCACTGTGTGGAACTCACGACTCACGTTCGTGCCTAACCATTAAAAACATTCCTTACTTTTTACGCCCTTCTTCCCCACGGAACTGTGTCATCGTATTACTTCGTGGGGGGGGGGTTCGTTGCGCTTTCGTCGCACCTCTTTCTGCTGCTCTATCTCGGAGCCTCGCTTGGTTTATGGAGTGGTACGACCTATGAGCTTTGATTTAACTCTCGGTTCCTCTCCTGCTTCTTGTCTCCATCCATTACGTCGCCTTTTATTTCTCGTCCCTGTGGTGAGCCGTTTAGGTGCTGATTCCCTGAGCCATTCAGCTCATGTTTCCGTGAGTCATTCAGCTCTCGGCCTTATCACGATCCGTTCGGATAGTGCTCAACGGTGAACTCATCCTACTCCGACCTATGGTTCCCCGACGGAGGAATTTCCCCCGACACCGATACCCGCTTTCTTGAGCCATTTAGCTCTACTAAAATCTTCCAGCTTTACCGCTTATCCTACTCCGATTGAGAGTTCCCCGACAACGGAATTTCTTTCGTTACCGGTGTTTGTTTCGTGAGCCAATTAGCTCCCCTTTTCGTCACGATTCTGTCGGGTAGTCCACGGTGCCGAATCAGCCCTATGGTGAATTCCCCGGCGGCAGACCGCTTCCGCTACCGATGTACGTTTCTGTGAGCCATTAAGCTCCCACCTCGTCTACTCGGTCTAGTCCCCGGCGGTGGACCTAGCCTACTCAACGGCCAGCCAGCAGATGCTGAGGTTCATCCAGCGATTCCGGGTAGAGCGTAGCTTCCGGTTCACTGGCGCCCTAACGACCCACTTCTGGCTATTCGACGCGGTCTACTCGGTCTAATCCCCGACGGTGGATCTAGCCTACTCACGAGTTACCCGGTAGAGTGTCGAGGTCGGTCCGGCGATTCCGGTGGAGCCTGACGTCCGGTTCGTTGTGTGTCTGTGTGTGTATGTATGTATGTATTATGTATGTATGTGAGTAGGTGTCACACAATCTCACCGACTTTTCTCAAAGATGGCTGAACCGATTTGCACAAACTTTGTCTCAAATGAAAGGTACAACGCTCCTATCGGTCGCTATTGAATTTTTATTGATCTTACTTCCGGTTCCGGAGTTACGTGTTGAAGAGTACGATCACACAGCAAGTTCCCATATAAACTGGTACCACCATGATGTCCAAATGATGAAATACATATTAAAATGTGTGCAAAATTACTTGGATTTGTGGGTCTATATCATTAATGACCCATCGAAGTCGCTTTGACCACATTGGCAATCTATGATGGTTCTTGAGTCCCTCGGGGACCTTACCAAGGCCCTAAGTTAATGTCATAACTATTTCTCTGCGAATTCTTAACCGATTTCTGCAAACTTCGTCTCAAATGAAAGACACAGCATTCTCAATCTCTGTTATAGAATTTCTAACTGATCCCAGTTCTGGTTCCGGAATTACAGGGTGATGAGTACGAACGCGCAGCAAATCCCGATTTCAACATATACGGTGATGAATGTAAAATGGTGAAATTGTTTCCAAAATGTCACCACAATTGCTTGGATTTGTAGCACTATGTCACTTACATTCATTCAAAGTCTGTTTGGCCACATTGGCAACCACCGACGGTTCCAGAAACCCCAGCGGAAGTATTCAAATTTAGAATAATAGTTACATCGATTGCTCAGTGATGTCTGGACCGATTTGACCAAACGTAGCCTCAAATGAACGGTGTTGCGTCCCTTGAAACTGTAATTAAATTTTATTTCGATTCATCTTCCGGTTGCGGAGTTACGGGTTGTGGAGTGTGGTCACAGAGCAAACTCCTATTCAAACCGATTTGCATTTGCAGTTCTATGTTATTTGCGGCCCATTACAATCTTGTTGGCCACATTGACCACCGTAGACGGTTCTGGAAGTTCCCGGAAAAATGGAAAATTCAAAATTAAAAACTCACATCAGTTTCTCGGAGATGGTTCGGCCGATTTTCAACTTAGTTTCAAACGGAAGGTATATTATTCCTATAGACTGCTATGAAATTACGGATCGGTTGCATGGTTCCGGAAATATAGAATGAATCGATGATGCCAAATTTCCTTAAATTCTTAAAATATCGAGATTTTGTTATCCCCAAAAAAATAAGAAAAATATACTTTTTTAGGACTGTTGATTTTGCACATTTTTGCTATTCTCATAGAGAAAGGTTAAGCAATCGAGTGAGAATTTCGACCTTTGAACCGATTCCCGCAGGGTCGAGCCCCTTTGTCATTCGATTCAGTTCGTCGAGATCGCAAAGTATTTGTGTGCATGTTTGTGTCAAATAACGTCACTCAATATTCTCAGAGATGGCTGAACCGATTTGCACAAACTTAGTTTCAAATGAACTGTATAACCCTCCCATAAGCTGCCATTGAATTTAGTTGATCCAGCTTCCGGTTCCTGAGTTACGGATTGAAGAGTACGGTCACACAGCAAATTCCCTTATAAACTGGTAACACCATGGTGTTCGAACGATACATATTCTAATAGGTTCAATATTACTTGAATTTGCGGTCTAGATCACTAATGACCAATCAAAGTAGCTTTGACCACATTGGCCGCCTATGCGGTTCTTGGTGCCCCCGAAAAACATGCCAAGTTCCTAAGCTAATGTCACACCTATTTTCCAGCGAACTATTAACCGATTTTTACAAACTTAATTTCAAATGTAAGATATAATACTTTCATACTACATTGACTACTATTGAATTTTATTCAGAAAAAGAAATGAGAAATTTTAAAACAGTTTCTAGTTTTCTTTTCGTTCCAAATTCAAAATCATTCCAAACCAGATTCGACCACCAAAACTGATTTTAATTAAATGAGGGTATAACATATTACGTATAGTGCAATGAACATTTCAAAATCGTAATTTTGGACCCCCTCCGAATTTTTTTTCTGGATCCGCTCCTGTATTTCCACAATGTTATATTGAACGTAACCAGCTATTAAACCATAGCTTTGATAAATGAGAAAGGCACAATTGTACCACTAGGTAGTTCAAAACAGGTTTTTACTGAGCCTTATGAATTAGACAACCCTCCCGCAACTTGACATTTAGCCTAAGTTGTTTGAAACCACCGTGTTTGGGATGATGTCGCCACCATAGGGTGCCGTCCACTAATTGTGATACTGTAGATTTCTATGCGAGAAAATAATTTCGTGGCGTCTTTTACGAACATTTTTTCTTTATTTACATTCGGAGGAGATAATCAGGATAATTATTTCGAAACAGCATAATATTTTGATGTAAATACAAACCACTCAATTCGTCATTTTGGTGTTTCATAAAATGATTACAAATAGTACCGAATGTGAAATGCAAAATGCATGATTATATTTATTGCGTTTCTAGTGTGAATCTTGCTTTCTCGTCGCCCTTGAAACATCTTTCGCATATGACTATTCTCGAAAGCTTGTCGTTAATTCTTAAATTTATTTAGTTTTGTGATTGTCATTTTTAACTTCACATTTAACAAAGGCGGGAGTGACGTCGTTTGTTTTTCTCTGACCGCATGTCATCTAACTGATAGGCACAGTGACATTTTCGGTGTAAAGTTATAACAGCTTGTTTTTTATAACAGAAGAAAAAAAATAGTTAAGTTTCATTGTGTGCTACGTTTACATTGCAATACAAATCATACTACCATAATCCATACGTCTCCCAACCTTTGAACGGAACGGATCGTTATATTTCACAGTGCTGTTCGGTGTGTAAAATTTAGTGAATCAAGGTCATCCTTTGTTCGTTCGCTAGCTGCCGTTCTGCTGGTGCCGACAGTAAATCCAGTACATTGTTTTCGCTGGTGCGGAACAATCGACGTTGTTTGCAGATAAGTTTTGCTTTATTTTTTTTCCTCGTTTGCTTTCTTTCCTTTTCCCTACTTTACTCAAATCAAATAATAAGACACATTCCCGTTTATATAACGCTCTGCCCTCGTGCTTAAATGGCCGAGGGCGAAATACCATCTGATGTAATCATGGAAGTCCCTGATCCCCCTAATACTCGCATTGCTCCCCGTATAAAGCAGTACCCAGAAGGTTCCTCTGGGCCATGGGTGGTATATTTTCGGACCGGAGAGAAACCGGTTAATATATTAAAACTTTCTCGAGATCTGACTGCTAATTACCCGGCTGTAGCTCAGATAACACGTGTTCGGGCAAACAAGATACGTGTTCTAGTGAATGATCTCGGCCAGGCAAACGCGATTGCTTGCTGTGAGCGCTTTACACGGGAATTTAAAGCATACGTGCCTTGTGTGGCCTGTGAAATCGATGGGGTAGTGTCCGAACCGGGCCTGAAATGCGAAGAACTGTTGGAGCACGGGGTTGGCTGCTTTAAGGACCCCTCTCTTGAATAGATTAAGATCTTAGAATGCAAACAATTGTATACCGCAAACACCGAGGGAGGTAAGACTACCTACTCTCTATCAGGCTCGCTTCGGGTGACATTCGCCGGGTCCTCTCTTCCCAACTACATCCTCCTTGACAGGGTTCGCCTACCAGTTCGCCTGTTTGTACCGCGGGTCATGAGCTGCAGCAATTGCAAGCAGTTGGGCCACACAGCCACATATTGTGGAAATAAGAAACGATGCGGCAAATGCGAAGGAGAGCATGAGGATGACTCTTGCGACAAAGAAACTGAAAAGTGTATTTGCTGCGGGGGCCCTTCACATGCTCTTAAATCATGTCCTGCGTACAAGCAGCGCGGGGATAAAATTAAGCGCTCCCTTAAGGAACGCTCAAGGCGTTCTTATGCAGAAATGCTAAAGAATGCTTCGCCATCTGTCCTGTCCGAAAATCCCTATGCTGGTTTGGCTAACGTTGAGCAAGAATCTGACGACCCACGAGAGGGAACATCTTTGGTTAACCCAGGGGAATCCAGGAAGAGGAGAAATCCAGCCTCCCCTACATTGCCTCGTAAGGGTGCCAAGGTGTCGTCCACTCAGAGTGCGCCATCTACAACCAATAGATCCAACGGAAGTGATGTACAAAAGCCGAAGCAATTTGCTCCAGGACTTGGAAATATTAATTCTAACAAGGAGTACCCACCACTTCCAGGGACATCCAAAACCCCAAGTGTCCCCTTTTTTCAAACAGATACTCAGTCCAGTAGCGGACTAATGAAATTTTCTGACATAGTGGACTTAATTTTCACAGCTTTCAATGTTACTGATCCTCTTAAAAGCCTTCTGATACGTTTTCTCCCTATAGTGCAAACATTTTTGAAGCAGTTGACTACTAAATGGCCCCTCCTTGCAGCGATCGTATCCTTCGATGGCTAAGTCATCGAACGAGGTCACCGATTCGATCACTGTTCTACAGTGGAACAGCAGAAGTATCCTCCCGAAAATCGATTCCTTTAAATTTTTACTAAATAGTTTAAAATGTGATGCTTTCGCATTATGTGAAACTTGGTTAACTTCCGATATAAATATCAACTTCCACGACTTTAATATAATTCGTCTGGATCGAGAAAACCCCTATGGAGGAGTACTTTTGGGGATCAAAAAGTGCTATTCTTTCAACCGAATTAACCTCCCTTCGACACCAGGCATTGAAATTGTCGCTTGTCAAGTTTTAATCAAAGGTAAAGACCTTTGCATTGCTTCCATCTACATTCCTCCTAGAGCCTCGGTAGGGCACCGAACGATTTGTAATATCACGGAATCCTTACCGGCACCGCGGCTAGTTCTGGGAGACTTTAACTCGCACGGTACGGTATGGGGCTGTCTTCATGATGATAATAGATCAACATTAATCCAAGATCTTTGCGATAATTTCAACATGACCATCTTAAACACGGGAGAAATGACGCGGATTCCTACACCACCAGCACGCGCAAGCGCGTTGGATTTATCGCTTTGCTCGACATCGCTACAGTTAGATTGCATGTGGAAGGTGATCCCTGATCCCCACGGTAGCGATCATTTGCCTATCGTGATTTCAATTGCTAACGGTTCAAGACCATCGGAAACAATCAATGTATCGTATGACCTCACACGGAACATTGATTGGAAGAGTTACGCGACCGCGATATCCGTTAAAATCGAATCCACTCAAGAATTTCCTCCGGAGGAAGAGTACAGGTTTTTGGCTGGCTTGATTCTCGACAGTGCGAATCAAGCTCAGACTAAACCAGTACCCAGCGCGAATACCCATGGACGGTCTCCCACCCTGTGGTGGGATAAAGAGTGCTCAGAGCTGTACGCGGAAAAGTCCACTGCATATAAGGCCTTCCGGGAAGACGGGTTACCCGCTAGCTATCAACAGTACGCGTCGTTAGAAAGGCGAATGAAGAGTCTAATGAAAGCCAAAAAACGCAGTTATTGGCGCCGGTTCGTCGACGGGTTAACGAGAGAAACAGCGATGAGCACTCTTTGGGGTACGGCTCGACGTATGCGTAATCATAATAGTACCAACGAGAACGTGGAATATTCAAACCGTTGGATATTCGCTTTCGCCAAGAAGATCTGTCCGGACTCTGTCCCGGTACAGAAAACGTACCGCGCCGCGTCTTCTCACGATACCGCGAACGAAACACCGTTTTCGATGGTGGAGTTCTCACTTGCTCTCTTATCGTGCAACAATAACGCCCCAGGGTTAGACAGAATCAAATTCAACTTGCTGAAGAATCTGCCTGACACTGCAAAAAGGCGCCTGTTGAATTTATTTAACAAGTTTCTTGAGGGTAACATTGTCCCTTATGAATGGAGGCAAGTGAAGGTCATCGCCATCCAAAAACCAGGAAAACCAGCCTCCGACCACAACTCGTATCGGCCGATTGCAATGCTGTCCTGTATTCGGAAGTTATTCGAGAAAATGATCTTGTTTCGCCTCGACAATTGGGTTGAAGCAAATGGCTTACTGTCAGATACACAATTTGGCTTCCGCAAAGGCAAAGGGACGAACGATTGCCTTGCGTTGCTTTCTACAGAAATCCAAATGGCCTATGCTAACAAAGAGCAGATGGCATCAGTCTTCTTGGATATTAAGGGGGCTTTTGACTCAGTTTCTATCAACATTCTGTCAGAGAAGCTGCACCAGCATGGTCTTTCACCAATTTTAAATAACTTTTTGCTAAACCTGTTGTCTGAAAAGCACACGCATTTTTCGCATGGCGATTTAACAACATCGCGATTTAGCTACATGGGTCTTCCCCAGGGCTCATGTCTAAGTCCCCTGCTCTACAATTTTTACGTGAATGACATTGACGATTGTCTTGCCAATTCATGCACGCTAAGGCAACTTGCAGACGACGGGGTGGTCTCTGTTACAGGGCCCAAAGCTGCCGACTTGCAAGGACCATTACAAAATACCTTGGACAATTTGTCTGCTTGGGCTCTTCAGCTGGGTATTGAGTTCTCCACGGAGAAAACTGAGTTGGTTGTTTTTTCTAGGAAGCGTGAGCCGGCGCAACTCCAGCTTTTATTAATGGGTGCAACGATCAACCAGGTTTTCACATTTAAATATCTCGGGGTCTGGTTCGACTCTAAAGGTACCTGGGGATGTCACATTAGGTATCTGAAACAGAAATGCCAACAAAGGATCAATTTTCTCCGAACAATAACTGGAACATGGTGGGGTGCTCACCCAGGAGACCTGATCAGGTTGTACCAAACAACGATATTGTCGGTGATGGAGTACGGGTGTTTCTGTTTCCGCTCCGCTGCGAACATACACTTCATCAAACTGGAGAGAATCCAGTATCGTTGCTTGCGCATTGCCTTGGGTTGCATGCACTCGACCCATACGATGAGTCTCGAAGTGCTGGCGGGCGTTCTTCCGCTAAAAAATCGATTTTGGGAACTCTCATATCGATTGCTCATCCGATGCGACATTCTGAACCCGTTGGTAATTGAAAACTTCGAGAGGCTCGTCGAACTTAATTCTCAAACCCGTTTTATGTCCTTGTACTTCGACTACATGGCACAGAGCATCAATCCTTCTTCATATACTCCCAACCGTGTCCGTTTCCTAGATACTTCTGATTCTACTGTATTCTTCGACACATCCATGAAGAAAGAGATTCGTGGAATCCCGGACCATACACGCCCGCAGGTGATCCCCAATATATTTTATAATAAATTCCGAGAAGTCGACTGCGACAAAATGTTTTACACTGACGGATCAAATCTCGATGGGTCCACTGGCTTCGGTATCTTCAACAATACTATCACCGCTTCATTCAAGCTCAATGATCCCGCTTCAGTTTACGTCGCAGAGTTAGCTGCAATTCAGTACACCCTTGGGATCATCGACACTCTGCCCACAGATCACTACTTCATCGTTTCGGACAGCCTCAGCTCTATCGAGGCTCTTCGTGCGGTGAAGCCAAAAAAGCAACTCCCTTATTTTCTGGGGATGATACAGGAGTCCTTGTGTACGTTATCTGAAAAATCTTATCAGATTACCTTTGTTTGGGTCCCCTCTCATTGTTCTATCCCGGGCAATGAAAAGGCCGACTCATTAGCAAAGGCGGGCGCATTAAATGGTGACATATACGAAAGACCAATCTGCTTCAACGAATTTTTTAGTATTTGTCGTCAGAGGACGCTCAACAGTTGGCAAACCTCGTGGAGCAATGGGGAACTTGGACGATGGCTACATTCGATTATTCCAAAGGTATCAACGAAGCCTTGGTTCGGGGGGATGGATGTGGGTCGGGATTTTATTCGTGTAATGTCCCGACTTATGTCCAATCACTACACCATGGATGCGCATTTGCAGCGTATTGGGCTTGCGGAGAGTAGTCTGTGCGCTTGTGACGAGGGCTATCACGACATCGAACACGTTGTCTGGGTGTGCGCCGGGTATTGTGACGCCAGGTCTCAGTTAAAGGAATCCCTTCGGGCCCGAGGTAGACCACCCAATGTACCAGTCCGAGATATGCTGGCAACTCGTGATTTCCCCTATATGTCCCTTATTTATACCTTCATAAAAACGATAAATATCCCAATTTAGCCCCTCTCTTTTATTTCTCGTTTTTAGAGTTTCCTCCTGCCTTGTGGAACCGATCAGCTCCAGAGTGCCACTATGTAACCGCCATCGCCCTTACCACTACGCCTGCATAGAAGGAAACTGAAGCGAGAGCGACTCGAGGTCCGATGACTTTTGAAAGATTCCCCGCGGGTCCGAAGAATACCATCCGCCAATCCGGTACTCGACGACTTACTATACTGAGGCGCAAATTTGATACGCTGATCCCCCTCCCCCCCCCCCCCCGCCGTTCGAGCGAAAGTTGCAAGTTTTGCTCTTCTTTCCCTGTCTCTCCCCTGTCCTTGATACAACTGCTGCTACACTGATGCGGAAATAAGCCACCCTTTGAATATCTTGACCAAGCATAAGTTTTAGTTAAAAAATTCAAATTAGTATTCTGTATTCCTAGTTTTAAGATAGCTATAATTTTTACTCTTTATTGAAACTCTTGTCCTCCATCTTGTAAATAGAATTGAATCCCTAGTTTTAAGATTTCTGTGAAATTTCTCATAAATATTTGTTCCCCCTTTTGTGTACTAAACTATATTGTTAGTTTTAAGATAACCGTAAAATATTTCGTAAAATACTATTACTCCCCCTCTTGTATATCAAAGTGAATCCCTTGTTTTAAATTTTTTCATAAAAAAATCTTTTGGCCCTCTTTTGTATATTGAATCTTATTTCTAGTCTTAAGATAGCTGTAAACTTTCTTTTCCTTTGTAAAAAAATATTTCAACATTGTAACCTCCTAGTTTTAAGATATCCAAAATGTAAAAACAAAAGCATTTGGCACCGCCAAGCTAACGCATTTGTGCCTATCAAATAAACGAAATGAATAAAAAAAAAAAAAATACTACCATAATGTATTAAAATTATATGAAGCTATTAAATAACTAGTATGCAGCGCACTGGTTTGTATGCCGATGATTCCAAAAAAATGATCGAAGTACAGATTATTTTTATAACAACACCAAAGCTCCCAAAAAGTCTTCAAAAATGAATTATCGAATGTAAAAAAAATCTGACGAGAAAAATTTTACTGTTAACAAGTTTATGCTTTTTTTAGAAATTGGTCTTGAAAAAAGATTGATCCGCCATTTGACCCACAGACCCAAATAAAGTGGTTTCATCGATTTGTATAGGAACTTGTCGTAACCTTGAAAATATTTTAATATATTCTGACGAACTACAAAAATGTTTTTTTTTCCACGTTGGTTTTTTTGTGGGACAATTTATTTTCGAACAGCCGTTCGCGAAAATCGTTCACAGAATGACGCGATCCTCTCTCTCGCTTACTAAGCTCCCTGACTTCCGGTTCGGACTTTGCGTTTGTCATTGCGTTTTTTTTTTCATGCAAACTTTTTTTCCCCCTTCAGAAATATCAAGTGCACGTAAATTAATTGTTTGTAAAATTATCTTCTTTTTTTTGCTATCTTAGCTTTACTCTGATTTCCAAGAAATTACAAGAATTTAATTCTATTCCTTAGAATAACAGTCATAAATATTCCAGTTTATATTCAGTATTTTTCCATTTCCTATATTATTTGATTGGAGTTTCAGTATAACTCAAAATGTGTAAATACTGATTTGAGTGTAACCAGTGTAGCCGCTCATCCTATTTTTCCCGTAAACGGAAAGTTAAGGCGGATAGCCAAGTGCGATTTCTAATAGCCTGCTGCTCGCTGGTATTTAAATAAGTCAGCCTAGTCGCCCTTCCGTTTACTTGGCAACTGCTTTCGTAGAATAGAACGCAGATCTGTCAGGACATTTTTTGCTTAGTAGGTTTATTTGTTCACAAATTAAGTTTGTTTCATTTAAATTTTGATGTTTTGTCTGATTCACTACATCCGTTCCCTGCCGTACTCTCTACGTCATTTCACTCCAGCCAAAAAGGGCAAGTTGCTGGCTAACGAGGGTATATTTACCAACACGGATGCGCTACTAGCCCTTCAAATTTATCTAACTAATGAAATTGCCCATAAATCGCATCCGCAAATCGCATTTGTTCCCAGGGGCAATTAGCACAGGCGAGTTGAGTCAAACGTCAAATTGTTTAAATCGCCTGACAATGTTCGTCTGCCTTTTTTGACTGGGAATTTTCGACCACCTTTTTTTTTTGACTGGGATATAGAGTTCTATGCAAACAATGTAGTATATACAGGTAGGGCTAAGACAGCACTTTGGCATTCGTAAGATGAATCTTACATGAGTGATGTGAGTGATATCAGAATAAATCGGCTTGCTTACGTCATACCGCTCGTTCAGCTCCCATTCAATCGTGTGAACGCTAAGACGTCGACCCGTGGTGCTTCTGGATTGTTTACATATTTTTGGTTGCCAACATTAGCAAACCGTGTGTTCTGCCACACCTATATATACTGCATTGCTATGCAAACCATTTCACACACACACTACTTGGGGTGTTTGTTTTCCTCCAGCTGTCATATGTAAAACTGTCAGCTAATTTAAACATTTGAAATAACCCGCTAAAAATATTTATAATAGTGTAGAAACCGTTGAAACACTATATATATCGCTGTAGAATTTATTCCGGAGACTTACAATATTGGTTGGTCAGGTTCCATGACGAAAATAGTCCGACCGAAGAGCTATTTTTGATTTGTTTTCCTCCTATGACATGTCGAGGAAAACAAAGTGTTGAACACACCAATACAGTTACCGATTGTAAAGTACTCTATAACTCACCGACCAAAGTTGTTGTTAGATGTAATAAGGATATTCCGCTCACTATACATTTCTGTAGTGCTTTGCTAAGATATTTTTTTTTTAGTCATTAGTATGTCAGACCATGTATTACGGAGTGGTGATATCATGCGCGTATTACCCACAAAAAAATAACAAAGTAAGTCAGTTGTTTCTAAGCTATATTATATCGAAAACATTTCTCTACTGTTTCTATGGTATTCTCAAACAACTGGTTGGAACAGAAATCATTCTGAGTTGAGGATCCTAGTGGAACACACGGTATACGAAATTATCATCAAGTCTCGATGGACGTTTCATGAAGTTCCGGCTGCGAAGTGTTCGCGGTGCATTTGTCTGCTGGATTATTCTGGAACTACCAACATCTGAACATCCTGCAACATCGTCAAGAGTTGAAAATTCGCCATTATCCACCTGGTTACCAAGTTCCTCGTGAGCAAGCCCTTCGGATGTTTCAAGAGAAGTATCTTTTTTCACTTCCTGAACATTTCTCGCGTATTGTACGCCTGTGCTACTTATTACAACAACTTTTGCTCCCTCTCTAGCCACTACCCGGAAGCGCTCCGATGAGAAGGTGGAATCCGTTTTAGATCGTTTCTGACGAGCGAGCAGAACTACGTCACCGATTTTGATGTCGGATTCTTTCGCACCCCGGACTGTATCAGCATACATTTTACTGGAGAATTTCGTTTCTGTATCTCGATCCCGAATCTCTGCACGATCGAGTTTTTTGTTTGACGAACTAACCCATAGACTGGGAAACGTACCGCGATGCTTCCAACCCACCATTAATTCAAAAGGCGTCACTGCAAGCCGCGAGTGAGGCACCAGTGTGTTGTGCCGGTGGACGTATTCTTGGAGAGCATAACGCCAATTTCTTCCATCCAGTCTGGAAGCTGCCAGTGCTTTCGTGATTCCCTGATTCTGTCTTTCAACAGCTCCATTTGATTGAGGACTGAGAGGTATCGCCTTACGTATTTCAATCCCCTTATCATTCCAGAATTTGACGAACGCTGCACTTTGGAATGGAGGACCATTATCGCTTTGGATTATAATAGGTAGCCCCCAGGTCTGGAATATCGCACACAAGGCAGAATTCGTGCACTCTGCATCAATCGATTTCATCTCGACAACATAAAGATATCGAGAATATGTGTCGATGACGACCAAAAACTCCCCTGTACCAAAGTTAGGAACCGATAAGAAGTCGATCTGTAGAATTTCCCATGGTCCTTCTGGTAGATCTCTTGAAGTAAGTGGCACAGGAGGGTTGCGTTTGGACAACAATACACATGTTTTACATTCCTTGACGAATCGAGATACTTCAGCAGACATTTTTGGCCACCAAAAAAATTGGCGCATAATGCGTTTCATGGCAACCTCGCCAACATGGCCACCATGAGCGGATTTGAGAGCGTTCCGGCGAAGAGATAGTGGCAGAATTGTACGCTCATCCTTAAATACCAAAGGCCCAAGACAGTGCAACTTTTTCTTATGAGCTTCGTACGCACGTATGTCCTGCGACCATCTTTTGTTCTCAAGTGCGTCCCGTACTAATTGTAGTTCTTCATCGCTTTCTGACATTCTCTCTATCTCAGTCCATGTAAGCTCCATACATCCAGAATCCAGCGCATAAAGAAAATGTTTCTCATCTTCTTCAAACGGTTCCGTTTCCTGTGTTTCGGGTATGAGCCTGGACAGTGCATCAGCAACATTTTCGTTGCCGGGTATGCGCTGAATAGAGAAGTCATATGGTTGTAACCTCAAAGCCCAACCTTCAGCACGCGTCACTGCTCTTCTACCCAGTCGGTGATTGGTGTTAAATATGTACTGATTGGCCTCAGCATCCGTTCGTATAACAAACGATCTACTTAACAAGTAATAGTTGAATCGCTCAACTCCCCAAACAACAGCAAGAGCTTCTTTTTGCGTCTGTGGATAACGTTGCTCGGTATGAGAAAGGGCTTTAGATGCGCAAGCAATGATACGAGGTTTGCCTGCCTCATCATATTGTGTGAGCACAGCACCCAGACCTGTTGGCGAAGCGTCAACAAACAATTCGATACGGTCTGACGGGTTGTAGTATCCTAAACGCTTAATCGTTTTTAGTGCCTCATCCTTGAGATAGGTGAATTCCTTATCTTCATTCTCTGTCCAATAAAATCTTTCCGAAACTGCCAATGCTCTCAAATGCTCCGTTTTGGTTGCTCGGTGTATGATAAATTTATCTACAAACGTTATCAAACCGAGAAAGCTTTTAACTTCAGAACAGCTGACAGGAGTCCGAAATTTTGAAATGGCAGAAATTTTCTCCTCTTCAACCATCCATCCCTGCGGCGTTAATTTGAAGCCCAGAAATCTCACGTTCTGGCTGCCGAAGACACATTTGCTTTCGTTGAGTTTAGCGTTATGATTCGCCAAACATGCAAGGACAGCTGCTAAATTCTGGTCATGCTCCTCTTTTGTCAATCCAAATACCAGAATATCGTCCTGGTAATTTCTGCACCCTTTACACCCTTCCAGTATCTTCCGTTGCAGTGTCTCTTGGAATAAATCCGGAGCATTGCAGAGCCCAAAAGGCAGTCGTACGCATCGGAACATTCCAAACTCGGTGAAGAAGTTGGTTAGATGCCTCGATTCCTCATCCAGTTCAATGTGGAAAAATGCACTAGATATATCGATAGTGGAGAACCAAGTAGCTCCATTTAGTTCAGCCAAAATCTGTTCCAAAGTTGGCATTGAGAATGGAGTTCGATAAATATACCGATTAGGGCCTCTCAGATCAATGACCAACCTAATGTCTTCTTTCCCTTTAGGCACCACCAACATAGAAGAGCAAAAGGACGTATCCATCCCGTCCGTCACTGGTTCTATGATATTTGCCTTTGTTAGCTCTTGGATACGTTTTTCCACTAGAGGTTTTACGGCCAAAGGAATATTGAGAAAAATATTTCTGCATGGAGGCTTAGATTTATCGTAGTGGATTTTTACAGGTGAAACGTTAAACTTGGGGAAAGTTTCTCCCGCAGAAAGCACTGCGATCTCACCTGCACACAATGATTGTTGCAGTCCAACTCGCTGAGATTGTACAGGAACCTTTAGTCCGAGCAATAAAATGCTGTATCGTGTCGCCGTTGCTCTACTCAAAAGAGCACGCGCTTCTTTGACCACATAAAACTTCTCCATAAAAACCGGTCTATCCTCTGAGATATACAGATATGCATGGAATGTTGCAGTCACCTCGATATCTCCGACGGATGCATACGCTTTTAGTGGTCTATCCGTTTGGCTTGTTACATTATACATTTCGTTCCTATGCTTGGGGTCCGTCATTAAAGTTTGGAACGAGTCCTCGGTGAATGTATTGACCTGCGCACCAGAATCAATTATGAATGAACAGCGCCATCCGGCCACAACTGCAAATATTATGCCTTCATCTGATCCCTCGATCAATGCATGCGAAGCCGCGTCACGCGGTTTTGGAAATGAACGGTTTAGCTAATAATGTAGAAGTATCAAATCATTAGAAAATAAGCGACATTCAAGATTTACCAATACTCACAACGTTAATACTTTTAGCATTCATTCCATCACACTCCTGTTCGTTTTCCGGAATCATAAGCCGAGATGGCTCAACGGGAATTGAAGAACATGTTTCATTAACGTATGATACCACTGATTCTCGTTTCGTCGCTATCAAATCAAGACTATTCATAGAGGACCGATACGGACTAGAGCGAATTACACCTTCCCCTTTGAAATATGTTTCCTGTAAGATAAACAACGAAAACGTATTGTTTGTTATCTTTTATTCATGTATGTATTCCTTCAACATCAAGTATAACTAAATACAGTAATATTCACTGTTTTTTTTAGATATTTCATGATCCTTTCGTACTCAAGTCAATCGTCCTTAATGGCACTTACCGTATCGTCGCTGGCCACAATTTCCTCAATCTTCTCAACGGCAGCGATTTTGGCCGGTACTGCTTCTGTACCGTCCTGAGCAGTACGTTTGTATGCACCAGCAATGCACGCCCGCTGGATATGCCCAACAACACCGCACTTGTTACAAACTTTATCCTTCGCATTGCAAATGCTGGCTGAATGGTATACACTGTAACAGCGCCAGCACCTTTCTCCGGGCTGTGACTGTACTCGGGGTTGAATCTGAGCCCTTGCGAATGAATATCTGCCTCTCGGAGTACGCCAGTTACCTCGACGGGTCGGATATCCACGAGTGCTCATGTTTTCCTGAGTAAAGCGATTTGCTTCCCTGTTTAGCGGCGATCTTACCGTAGCAATCAACGCATGTGCTGATTTCTCAGACTGTTTTCCGAGTTTTTGCATTACATACTCTTCGTTGAGTCGTATGGCTTCTAGTTCGCGAACTTTATCGACGAGGTCCGAGAAGCTGCCCTTTCGGCTCAGCATTTTCAAAGCAGTAGTTCTCACGTCGCGGTTCATGGCATGTTCTGCAACCGTTGCAACTATTTCTTCGAACTCTTTATCTTCGCCGAATTCACAAAGACGTGCTGTTGACCCAACTCTTATAATAAAGTTTAGATCGGACTCCTCGTGCTTCTGAAACATTAACGCCAGCCGACGCCTCATCAACATAACATCAGATCCCGAGCCGAAATAGGTCTTCAGGCGATACATGGCATTAGAGAAAGGTGCCGAATCAGGGTCCGGTGCATCAGCATGAGATTTGGTGTTCCTGAAAATCTCAAGTAGGCGAGGCCCTGCCTTGACCTTGAAAACGGTATACATGGTTGCCTCTTCTTCGATACCTGCCAGTTTCAATGAATCAGTGAGTAAATCTTTCCACAGTTCAAAGGTCTGCCGATGGATTTGTTCGTCATCGGTCGCCTTGCACTCTGGTACGTTGATCGATGCCACCGACAATTGGTTCATCGAGGACAGAAACCTTGATTCTTCTAAACTGCGAGACGTACTGGGAGTGAAAGCCATGTGTCGAGTGCTGCTGAACCCGGTACGAACGTCAAAATCAAGATTCTGGTTGTCCGGATTACTTCCCGTGTCCAGCGCGTTAAGACCTGCCCTGAGTTCATCGTTCATCTTGCGTGATTTCTCAAGCTCTTTTGCCAAATGTGCTCTCATTGAACGCTCTTCCGCCAGTTGTTTGGCCAAATCTAGCGACGAATCAACTTCCTCGGTTTCTTTCGGGGCACGCACATATTTCCCTATAACCAAACAAAAAAACAAATGTTCATAGATTTTCAAAGAGACCTGCTCGCTCTAGTTTCTATGTTATGTTATGGAGACCTGCTCGCTCCGTAGAGTCCTACTCGCTCTACTTTTTTTTTTTTTTTTTTTTTTTTTTTTTTTTTTTTTTTTTTTGCAGAGACCTACTCGCTCTACATGAATGACGAATGCAGAGACCTACTCGCTCTGACTATTTATTAGTTACCATTTTTTGTTGTTGTGATCTTTTATTTCTGTTCATTGATATTCAGAGACCTATTCCTCAGATTTTTTTTTCACCAGAATCATACAGACCAGCTTGTTCATAAATTCATTCATTTCCGAAAGCCTCTTCCGTTTTTATATACTCACCTGGCGACTGCGCCATGTCGTAACCTTGAAAATATTTTAATATATTCTGACGAACTACAAAAATGTTTTTTTTTTTCCACGTTGGTTTTTTTGTGGGACAATTTATTTTCGAACAGCCGTTCGCGAAAATCGTTCACAGAATGACGCGATCCTCTCTCTCGCTTACTAAGCTCCCTGACTTCCGGTTCGGACTTTGCGTTTGTCATTGCGTTTTTTTTTTCATGCAAACTTTTTTTCCCCCTTCAGAAATATCAAGTGCACGTAAATTAATTGTTTGTAAAATTATCTTCTTTTTTTTTGCTATCTTAGCTTTACTCTGATTTCCAAGAAATTACAAGAATTTAATTCTATTCCTTAGAATAACAGTCATAAATATTCCAGTTTATATTCAGTATTTTTCCATTTCCTATATTATTTGATTGGAGTTTCAGTATAACTCAAAATGTGTAAATACTGATTTGAGTGTAACCAGTGTAGCCGCTCATCCTATTTTTCCCGTAAACGGAAAGTTAAGGCGGATAGCCAAGTGCGATTTCTAATAGCCTGCTGCTCGCTGGTATTTAAATAAGTCAGCCTAGTCGCCCTTCCGTTTACTTGGCAACTGCTTTCGTAGAATAGAACGCAGATCTGTCAGGACATTTTTTGCTTAGTAGGTTTATTTGTTCACAAATTAAGTTTGTTTCATTTAAATTTTGATGTTTTGTCTGATTCACTACAGAACTGTCAAGTTGTTCCCCCTCTGGAATTAGACAACCTTTTTTAGTATTTTTCTAAAAGTAGTTTTGATTGTGTTCCGGAGTGCAAAGGCTTTCCATCAGAAACACGAATGTTACTGTTATATTTAATGGTCAGTTCATCCATCTTTAATTAGATATCCATTTCCAATATACTGAGGACCTTTTTGTTTAGCAATGTTTTAACCATACGGTCATTCGCCTCACTGCAGAACTATTTCCCGCTGCTTTTTCTGTTATTCCACAACAAATTGCTTCAATGCACATAGTTTAAATGCTTCTAGAAACGATAGATGTGTTTGCGCCATTGCAATTACACCACTCAACATGCAAATTATCGATTACTGTTATTTTTTAAAACAGTGAAACTAGTACACTAATAAAAATCTGCTTTGAATTAGAATCAAATTCCAAAATAAGAGTAAATTTTAGATCAAATATACAGATTGTGCAATATAGACTTAAGCTTGGCGTAAAGTAGCCCCAATTTTAGATAAAATGGACAAATCTAGCCAAACATGCCAAATGGTCCTAAGTGAAAATAACAGTTTCTCTTTTTTTTTATTCATTTCGTTTATTTGATAGGCAGAAATGCGTTAGCTTGGCGGTGCCAAATACTTTTGTTTTTACATTTTGGATATCTTAAAACTAGGAGGTTACAATGTTGAAATATTTTTTTTTACAAAGGAAAAGAAAATTTACAGCTATCTTAAGACTAGAAAAGGATTCAATATACAAGAGAGGGCCAAAAGATTTTTTTTATGAAAAAATTTAAAAGAAGGGATTCACTTTGATATACAAGAGGGGGAGTAATAGTATTTTACGAAATATTTTACGGTTATCTTAAAACTAACAATATAGTTTAGTACACACAAGGGGGAACAAATATTTATGAGAAATTTCACAGAAATCTTAAAACTAGGGATTCAATTCTATTTACAAGATGGAGGACAAGAGTTTCAATAAAGAGTAAAAATTATAGCTATCTTAAAACTAGGAATACAGAATACTAATTTGAATTTTTTAACTAAAACTTATGCTTGGTCAAGATATTCAGAGGGTGGCTTATTTCCGCATCAATGTAGCAGCAGTTGTATCAAGGACAGGGGAGAGACAGGGAAAGAAGAGCAAAACTTGCAACTTTCGCTCGAACCGGGGGGGGGGGGATCAGCGAAACAAATTTGCGCCTCAGTCTAGTAAGTCGTCGAGTACCGGATTGGCGGATGGTATTCTTCGGACCCGCGGGGAATCCTTCAAAAGTCATCGGACCTCGAGTCGCTCTCGCTTCAGTTTCCTTCTATGCAGGCGTAGTGGTAAGGGCGACGGCGGTTACATAGTGGTACTCTGGAGCTGATCGGTTCCACAAGGCAGGAGGAAACTCTAAAAACGAGAAATAAAAGAGAGGGGCTAAATTGGGATATTTATCGTTTTTATGAAGGTATAAATAAGGGACATATAGGGGAAATCACGAGTTGCCAGCATATCTCGGACTGGTACATTGGGTGGTCTACCTCGGGCCCGAAGGGATTCCTTTAACTGAGACCTGGCGTCACAATACCCGGCGCATACCCAGACAACGTGTTCGATGTCGTGATAGCCCTCGTCACAAGCGCACAGACTACTCTCCGCAAGCCCAATACGCCGCAAATGCGCATCCATGGTGTAGTGATTGGACATAAGTCGGGACATTACACGAATAAAATCCCGACCCACATCCATCCCCCCGAACCAAGGCTTCGTTGATACCTTTGGGATAATCGAATGTAGCCATCGTCCAAGTTCCCCATTGCTCCACGAGGTTTGCCAACTGTTGAGCGTCCTCTGACGACAAATACTAAAAAATTCGTTGAAGCAGATTGGTCTTTCGTATATGTCACTATTTAATGCGCCCACCTTTGCTAATGAGTCGGCCTTTTCATTGCCCGGGATAGAACAATGAGAGGGGACCCAAACAAAGGTAATCTGATAAGATTTTTCAGATAACGTACACAAGGACTCCTGTATCTTCCCCAGAAAATACGGGAATTGCTTTTTAGGCTTCACCGCACGAAGAGCCTCGATAGAGCTGAGGCTGTCCGAAATGATGAAGTAGTGATCTGTGGGCAGAGCGTCGATGATCCCAAGGGTGTACTGAATTGCAGCTAACTCTGCGACGTAAACTGAAGCGGGATCATTGAGCTTGAATGAAGCGGTGATAGTATTGTTGAAGATACCGAAGCCAGTGGACCCATCGAGATTTGATCCGTCAGTGTAAAACATTTTGTCGCAGTCGACTTCTCGGAATTTATTATAAAATATATTGGGGATCACCTGCGGGCGTATATGGTCCGGGATTCCACGAATCTCTTCCTTCATGGATGTGTCGAAGAATACAGTAGAATCAGAAGTATCTAGGAAATGGACACGGTTGGGAGTATATGAAGAAGGATTAATGCTCTGTGCCATGTAGTCGAAGTACAAGGCCATAAATCGGGTTTGAGAATTAAGCTCGACGAGCCTCTCGAAGTTTTCAATCACCAACGGGTTCATAATGTCGCATCGGATGAGCAATCGATATGAGAGTTCCCAAAATCGATTTTTTAGCGGAAGAACGCCCGCCAGCACTTCAAGACTCATCGTATGGGTCGAGTGCATGCAACCCAAGGCAATGCGCAAGCAACGGTACTGGATTCTCTCCAGTTTGATGAAGTGTATGTTCGCAGCGGAGCGGAAACAGAAACACCCGTACTCCATCACCGACAATATCGTTGTTTGGTACAACCTGATCAGGTCTCCTGGGTGAGCACCCCACCATGTTCCAGTTATTGTTCGGAGAAAATTGATCCTTTGTTGGCATTTCTGTTTCAGATACCTAATGTGACATCCCCAGGTACCTTTAGAGTCGAACCAGACCCTGAGATATTTAAATGTGAAAACCTGGTTGATCGTTGCACCCATTAATAGAAGCTGGAGTTGCGCCGGCTCACGCTTCCTAGAAAAAACAACCAACTCAGTTTTCTCCGTGGAGAACTCAATACCCAGCTGAAGAGCCCAAGCAGACAAATTGTCCAAGGTATTTTGTAATGGTCCTTGCAAGTCGGCAGCTTTGGGCCCTGTAACAGAGACCACCCCGTCGTCTGCAAGTTGCCTTAGCGTGCATGAATTGGCACGACAATCGTCAATGTCATTCAAGTAGAAATTGTAGAGCAGGGGACTTAGACATGAGCCCTGGGGAAGACCCATGTAGCTAAATCGCGATGTTGTTAAATCGCCATGCGAAAAGTGCATGTGCTTTTCAGACAACAGGTTTAGCAAAAAGTTATTTAAAATTGGCGAAAGACCATGCTGGTGCAGCTTCTCTGACAGAATGTTGATAGAAACTGAGTCAAAAGCCCCCTTAATATCCAAGAAGACTGATGCCATCTGCTCTTTGTTAGCATAGGCCATTTGGATTTCTGTAGAAATCAACGCAAGGCAATCGTTCGTCCCTTTGCCTTTGCGGAAGCCAAATTGTGTATCTGACAGTAAGCCATTTGCTTCAACCCAATTGTCGAGGCGAAACAAGATCATTTTCTCAAACAACTTCCGAATACAGGACAGCATTGCAATCGGCCGATACGAGTTGTGGTCGGAGGCTGGTTTTCCTGGTTTTTGGATGGCGATGACCTTCACTTGCCTCCATTCATAAGGGACAATGTTACCCTCAAGAAACTTGTTAAATAAATTCAACAAGCGCCTTTTTGCAGTGTCAGGCAGATTCTTCAGCAAGTTGAATTTGATTCTGTCTAACCCTGGGGCGTTATTGTTGCACGATAAGAGAGCAAGTGAGAACTCCACCATCGAAAACGGTGTTTCGTTCGCGGTATCGTGAGGAGACGCGGCGCGGCACGTTTTCTGTACCGGGACAGAGTCCGGACAGATCTTCTTGGCGAAAGCGAATATCCAACGGTTTGAATATTCCACGTTCTCGTTGGTACTATTACGGTTACGCATACGTCGAGCCGTACCCCAAAGAGTGCTCATCGCTGTTTCTCTCGTTAACCCGTCGACGAACCGGCGCCAATAACTGCGTTTTTTGGCTTTCATTAGACTCTTCATTCGCCTTTCTAACGACGCGTACTGTAGATAGCTAGCGGGTAACCCGTCTTCCCGGAAGGCCTTATATGCAGTGGACTTTTCCGCGTACAGCTCTGAGCACTCTTTATCCCACCACAGGGTGGGAGACCGTCCATGGGTATTCGCGCTGGGTACTGGTTTAGTCTGAGCTTGATTCGCACTGTCGAGAATCAAGCCAGCCAAAAACCTGTACTCTTCCTCCGGAGGAAGTTCTTGAGTGGATTCGATTTTAACGGATATCGCGGTCGCGTAACTCTTCCAATCAATGTTCCGTGTGAGGTCATATGAGACATTGATTGTTTCCGATGGTCTTGAACCGTTACCAATTGAAATCACGATAGGCAAATGATCGCTACCGTGGGGATCAGGGATCACCTTCCACCTGCAATCTAACTGTAGCGATGTCGAGCAAAGCGACAAATCCAACGCGCTTGCGCGTGCTGGTGGTGTAGGAATCCGCGTCATTTCTTCCGTGTTTAAGATGGTCATGTTGAAATTATCGCAAAGATCTTGGATTAATGTTGATCTATTATCATCATGAAGACAGCCCCATACCGTACCGTGCGAGTTAAAGTCTCCCAGAACTAGCCGCGGTGCCGGTAAGGATTCCGTGATATTACAAAGCGTTCGGTGCCCTACCGAGGCTCTAGGAGGAATGTAGATGGAAGCAATGCAAAGGTAAAGCCTTTGATTAAAACTTGACAAGCGACAATTTCAATGCCTGGTGTCGAAGGGAGGTTAATTCGGTTGAAAGAATAGCACTTTTTGATCCCCAAAAGTACTCCTCCATAGGGGTTTTCTCGATCCAGACGAATTATATTAAAGTCGTGGAAGTTGAGATTTATATCGGAAGTTAACCAAGTTTCACATAATGCGAAAGCATCACATTTTAAACTATTTAGTAAAAATTTAAAGGAATCGATTTTCGGGAGGATACTTCTGCTGTTCCACT
This sequence comes from Topomyia yanbarensis, assembly GCF_030247195.1. Taxonomy (NCBI): domain Eukaryota; kingdom Metazoa; phylum Arthropoda; class Insecta; order Diptera; family Culicidae; genus Topomyia; species Topomyia yanbarensis. Next base: position 99,012,211 of record NC_080670.1, on the reverse strand, counting down.
AAAGAACAGTGATCGAATCGGTGACCTCGTTCGATGACTTAGCCATCGAAGGATACGATCGCTGCAAGGAGGGGCCATTTAGTAGTCAACTGCTTCAAAAATGTTTGCACTATAGGGAGAAAACGTATCAGAAGGCTTTTAAGAGGATCAGTAACATTGAAAGCTGTGAAAATTAAGTCCACTATGTCAGAAAATTTCATTAGTCCGCTACTGGACTGAGTATCTGTTTGAAAAAAGGGGACACTTGGGGTTTTGGGTGTCCCTGGAAGTGGTGGGTACTCCTTGTTAGAATTAATATTTCCAAGTCCTGGAGCAAATTGCTTCGGCTTTTGTGCATCACTTCCGTTGAATTTATTGGTTGTAGATGGCGCACTCTGAGTGGACGACACCTTGGCACCCTTACGAGGCAATGTAGGGGAGGCTGGATTTCTCCTCTTCCTGGATTCCCCTGGGTTACCCAAAGATGTTCCCTCTCGTGGGTCGTCAGATTCTTGCTCAACGTTAGCCAAACCAGCATAGGGATTTTCGGACAGGACAGATGGCGAAGCATTCTTTAGCATTTCTGCATAAGAACGCCTTGAGCGTTCCTTAAGGGAGCGCTTAATTTTATCCCCGCGCTGCTTGTACGCAGGACATGATTTAAGAGTATGTGAAGGGCCCCCGCAGCAAATACACTTTTCAGTTTCTTTGTCGCAAGAGTCATCCTCATGCTCTCCTTCGCATTTGCCGCATCGTTTCTTATTTCCACAATATGTGGCTGTGTGGCCCAACTGCTTGCAATTGCTGCAGTTCATGACCCGCGGTACGAACAGGCGAACTGGTAGGCGAACCTTGTCAAGGAGGATGTAGTTGGGAAGAGAGGACCCGGCGAATGTCACCCGAATCGAGCCTGATAGAGAGTAGGTAGTCTTACCTCCCTCGGTGTTTGCGGTATACAATTGTTTGCATTCCAAGATCTTAATCTGTTCAAGTGAGGGGTCCTTAAAGCAGCCAACCCCGTGCTCCAACAGTTCTTCGCATTTCAGGCCCGGTTCGGACACTACCCCATCGATTTCACAGGCCACACAAGGCACGTACGCTTTAAATTCCCGCGTAAAGCGCTCACAGCAAGCAATCGCGTTTGCCTGGCCGAGATCACTCACTAGAACACGTATCTTGTTTGCCCGAACACGTGTTATCTGAGTTACGGCCGGGTAATTAGCAGTCAGATCTCGAGAAAGTTTTAATATATTAACCGGTTTCTCTCCGGTCCGAAAATATACCTAGGGACGTTTCGATATTAAAATACATCGATACTTAGAATCGATACTGGTATCGAATGCAAGTACTGATACTTTCGATATAATCGTAGTCGTAGTATCGATACTTGAAAGTATCGCCATTCGATTCCGCACTTTTACCACAGACTAACAGACATAACACTATGAGGGAATTCCCACAAAAACATCGATCCGGCAATTTTCCCAGAACACTAGCTCCACTCATTTGCCAAACACTCATTTGCTGATGGGTTACCCCTCATGTTTGGGAACAATTTTTCACTAGTGGTCGATCCCCCATCTGCTTGTTCATAGGTCAGTGGCGCCACAATTTCAAATGTGGGCACAGTCCCAACTACAAATATATTTAAAATGACCGTTAAAGCGGACGAAGCATTGTTTTCGAGTGTTATGTCTGTTAGTCTGTGCTTTTACAGTAGCTTAATTCCCTGAATTAGGTAATCTGCAAACCGTTGTTTGGAAATTCAGTAGTGGGTTTTGTCAGTTATCGTTTTGCTCTGCTCCTGCGAACAGAAAAACCTGTTCGACAAATATATTTCATTGATCTGATTCGTTTGATGTTGGATCCAGTCGACGATTATGTCAGACGTCGAATGTCAGAAAAGATGAACAATAAATAATTTGGCTGATCAGAAAGTCTCATGGACTGTCAAATAATGGGCAATGTTCGGAATCGATTTTTTCATCAAATGCGATTGGTGCTCCAATTATTGTAGCAACTCAAATGTAACAACCGATTCCGTAATGGTTTAGTCTGAATAGGTAATCACATTTCACTCGGAAATAATTCCAAACTCGTTCATAATTCCGAATCGAATACTTCCAACTACTGGTTCTTTCGATTCTTTTCGATATCGTGAAGATTGTATCGATATCAGTAAAGTATCGTGATTGAAGTATCGATACCAAAAAATCGAGCATCGGAAACAGAAGTATCGATTCCGTACTAGTATCGAAAATATCGCAACGTCCCTAAATATACCACCCATGGCCCAGAGGAACCTTCTGGGTACTGCTTTATACGGGGAGCAATGCGAGTATTAGGGGGATCAGGGACTTCTATGATTACATCAGATGGTATTTCGCCCTCGGCCATTTAAGCACGAGGGCAGACCGTTATATAAACGGGAATGTGTCTTATTATTTGATTACAAGGTAGAGTAAAAGTAGGGAAAAGGAAAGAAAGCAAACGAGGAAAAAAATAAAGCAAAACTTATCTGCAAATAACGTCGATTGTTCCGCACCAGCGAAAACAATGTACTGGATTTACTGCCGGCACCAGCAGAATGGCAGCTAACGAACGAACAAAGGATGACCTTGAATCACTGAAATTTACACACACCGAACACCACTGTGAAATATAACGATCCGTTCCGTTCAAAGGTTGGGAGACGTATGACAGTTTCTCTTTGTTTACTTTCTCTTTCGCTAATAACTCGTCCGTTTATAAGTTTGTTCATTAACTCTTATAGCATAATATGCTAGTCGAAATCAGCGTTTTTCGATATATCCTGAAACAATGTTGAAAAGTTTTATGCTGACGCCGTAATAATCGAAAGAGAAAGTAAACAAAGAGAGGCTCTCATTTGCGCTTCGGCCCATTTGACATGTTTGTCGAGAAATGGTCGCCAATTACCAAACCAACAAAAATACGGATAAAAAGTACAAACACAAATAATTGCATTACATTGCCAGGTTAATTTCACGTAATCTATATCCTCTTATCTAATAATTTGACTAGCATATCGCAATTTCCCAAGATAATTTAAGTTACAATTCTTTTTGAGTATATTTTATATTTCAGTTTCATCGCCTACTACGATCACTTGCAAACATTTTCTTAAACCTATTGAATATTTTACGGTGACGTCACAAATGAACTGAGTGTTCATTTTTGACAGTTCGCTTGTACTGTACCTGTCTAGAAAACTGCAGCGCACGATAACGTCATACTATGTGAACTTGTCATAGGTCTCTAATTTTCTGCACAGGATATCTTCCGTAAGAATGAATTAAATTTTACATTCATTCTAAAATATTCGTTATGCTTTGTTTTAGGGTGTGAAGCGAACTGAAGGTTGCATCTATCATATGTACGGTGAGAAAAATCGTTCTTTACACTAAGGTGATATCCACAGTTGACACTGAAGTGGTCTGTTAAATTGTGAAGTTCCGTTTAATTTTTTTCACAAATTTCTTCACGATGATTTAGTTACAACCCTAAATCCCTGCCATTTTTTATTTGATCTGCTCACAAGATCAGTTCGTTGTGAAACTGTTTTGCACTCATAAAGTATTACAATAAAATTTTCGATTTTCGAATTTTTGTTTTCAAAAATTTGTAAGTGTTTGGAACCATTTATATTTGTTTTTAGCGGTTTTCGTTTATTTTGACACTAGATGCTTATGTTTCATGATATTTTAGACATATTTCGACAAAAAAATCGATTTTCAACAGACATTTTTTTCCTTTGGATTTTTTGAGCACTATGGAATCAATAATCAAATGCCGAACACCCTTAATGATGTCCGACTGAGCTAAAAAATTGTATAGATTCCTTTTTCGATGTAATATTTCAAGTAAGACTTTATGCGAAACTTCTAAACTAAATCTTCCCTCTTGAACATCCCTAGTTCTCAATACAAACATTGGTTTTAATCTATGAAGCCCCGTTCCAATTTTTTCCAAATTTTTTTTTCGGCATTTTTTTCGTTCTGCAACCCGATCATGTGTTGAACAGTGTTATTGTTCGAAAGTTCAGTTAAAGAGGAGGGCCCAAAAATACGGGGCCCTGAATTGAAACTCCACCAAGGGCGCCAGAATCCCACCCTAAAATTAATATTTATTGTTACTGTTACTGAATTGTTCAGCTTTATGTCAAAATGAAGAATTATCCAGTAAATAATAACAGCGTGTTCTGTAGTATTATTTTGAACAACTGAGTTTTGGCAATGGAACATGCGGAGTTCGTCATTTCAAACGAAAATAGCGGAAGCATCAGATATTTTGCGCAAAATACTGAGTAAAACGGTAAAAAAATTACCAAACGGCAAAATCGAAAATAAGTGTGTAGCTTGGAAGCTCCCAAGATAAACTACGATTTTTTTTCGTTTTTTTCAATGTAAATGTAGCGCGACAGCAAACGTTTCTAAACTCGTAATTAATCTCGTAAATCCGAAAATTGTGAGTGAATTCACAATTGGCATGACTCGTCCAACCATCAGTTAAGAGCATTTTTACAACAAAAAACAGTTTTTTTACATGGCTGATCTGGTGAACCACAGACTTTTTCACCTTAGACCTTGTTTCCATATTCTCCTTTTATCGCCTATTTCTAAGAAAAGATCGAATTCAATTTTTATGCTTGTTGCTGAGGCTAACAGTAAAATTTACCAATTGCACTTGTAGTATTTGACGATTCATTCGTTTATTTCTAAACGTCAAAAAGTACTGACACAACAGTATTTTGAAAACTGAATCATCATTTCATTTTACCGATAAGTACACCGAAAATTGACTTCTCAAAAAAATGGTTTACCTGAACGTTCGACAAATAAATAAATTACCGAACCAATAGCGCAGCGTTCAGCTGTGTAAAAGTCGGTAAAAAATCAAGATTCGGCGAAAAAAACTAAGTGTGTATATAATTTCAGGATCTGAAGAAATTATAAAATAATATAATTTTAGAATATGAAATTTTTTTATCTCGGCAAACATATACAACATCTTAGATTCTCTAGGCATTCTGGGCGCAGACTGGATACGATCTATATCTCTTGTTGGGACTATATATCACAAAGTCTGATATGTTGCCGAATTGCAAAAGTATGCATTTAAGGATTAAAGAAAAATTCTCGAGGGAAATCAAGGCAAAAAGTTAGTTATAACCAAGTTCAATATTTTTATTCTAATACATATACACACATAATCATTTTCTGCACTCCACATTTTTCTGCACAAGTAATAGTAACGTTGTCTGATAAAAAACTAATATTGTTAACTACAGCTCGACAAAAAAGAGATTCTGATGAGCAATCGATTATCAATATTATTTACCTTATCGGTAAAAAAACGAACCACACTATACATTCTTCTATATATTAAAATAATCGTTTATTGGCAAATTCAAACAATAAAACATACATCCATAACCATTTAATCGCTAGATCAAAGCACAGTTTTTGTATTATTGGCCTATGGGTGGACCCATGCGCATTGTTTAGATTGTCGGAAAATGGTAGTGTCTCGAGAAGATGTGCTGTAACCGCACTGAAAGAACAAACTATTAAAGTAGTTGGATTGGAGTATGCTGTACACATAAAAAACCTTTTTACGGAGTAAAACCGTAAGATAGTGTCTGGGAAAAATCAGGTTCTGTAGAAGAGTAGTTGTTCTAGAGAGACTGTCCAAACCTATTCCCTGAGATGCTGGTTTTTATGCATTTTTTCCTGCTCAGGGTGCTTTTGAACCTTTTTCTGCTCTCAATAAAAACACACACAGAGACATTGTCCCAAACCATCGAGCTGAGTCAATTGGTTTATAAGACTAGGCCCACCGGGCCTCGAAAAATGTCTTGAAAATGGGAGCGAATTCTATATATTTCATTTATATGTAATGTGAAAATGGAAATTTCCACTAGCGCGACGAAAACTTAATTGTTGTTCCGCATGGGCCGAGAGCTTCTTCAGTTTCATGGCGAAAAAAAATACTTTTTCGCGATTTTTTTACAATATTTCGTAAAGCGAATTGATCGAAACTTTTGTACATTAGTCTATAGTCTTTCATTTCAATAACATTCTGTAATTTTTCTATGCAAAAATATCGACAAACGACTTGGTGACGAAGCTTTTTGTAGAACGTCTCTGGAAAAACATGATGTGCGGTGTTACCTGCCATTCAAAAACGACTTTACCGATTTCTGACAATCTTTGCATACACATTATATGAAAAAAACTTAACCTTTACGTTGAGTTTTCGAGATAAATTTTCAATTAAGGGTTTTTTTTTCCTCATTTTGAATACAAATTTCCATTTTTTTTCGAAAAATTCCGTCTTGTTATGAGTAAAAACACATTTATTGAAAAAATATCTAAAAAACTCAACGTAGGGTTAGGTATTTTTACATAGAATATATATGCAAAGTTTGAAAGAAATTGGTTAAGTTGTTATTGACGTTCTACAAAAAGCTTCGTCCCCGTTCGTTTGTCGATATTTTTCCATAGAAAAATTATAGAATGTTATTGAACTGATAGATTATAATGTACAAAAGTTTGGATTATTTCGCTTCACGCAGTTTTAAAAAAAATCACAAAAAAGTGTTTTTTACGCTGAAACCCTTTCGAAATGTAATGTAAACTAAACAATATAATACAAAATTAATGTAAAAAATAAAAGCTACTTTGCACCTCAAGGTGGATGAGAACAGGTTTTCCACGTTTTTTTCCACGCGAAATTATCTATATTTCCGAAATTGAATACTAGACTTCAAAATCAAGATAAGTTTCTTGTTCAAATCTTTGGCGTTTATTTTGAAACTATTCTAAATTCCGATCTGACAACTTTGACAACAAATGGACAGCCAGGAAAACATCTTCTAAGTTTGAGTGTTTTTTCTATTTTTCGTCCAGGAGAAAGGTAGAAAGTCTGTACCTCTAAGGAAATTTGTTTTGTAGTCACCCACGCCCACAAAACTTGAAAATTTACTGACGTACTACGAATGTTCTCTTGGCGACCGTTTGCACTATAGCAGTGCATAAAAGATAAATTTCGCCTGCAATCATTGTTAATGCAACTAATTAACTATTCTTTATTTATAATGACGTAAAGCCCATATCTCATTGTATTTCTTCGAGAAGAGGATCGAATCAACGAATGTGAACGTTATGCACACTACTACATCATTCGTGTATTTATGCTTGGAACTGTATACCGGATTGAAAAAAATCGGCATTTTTGTTAGACAAACCTTGCATTGATCGAACTAATATGGTGAAATTGAGTAGAGTGGTGTTAGTGACAGGTTTGTTTAAAGATGTGTAAGAAATTATCAGTCACACTGTAAAGGATTATGAACCGCAACTTGTCGAAAAGAGACAAATGATTGCAAGCTTTTTGTAGAATACATGTTCACTGTGGCTTCGCACATCGAGGTATTTGTATTAGCCGTGATGCACGGTGCACCTAACTACACGTTACCACACGTACCTCCGAAATGGCAGAAAACAAATACATCGAACAGTATTTGATAGTATTCGTGGAAGAAAGAAAAAGAGGTAATGACGTGTTTGTGTTTGTACTAAATTTAAATTTTTATCCTATAAGACATTCTTCATTTCAATCGGCCTTATAAATAATTGTATATAGCTATCGCTTTTTGTACGAGAATAGGCGGAGTTATTGCGTGCGCAAAATTTCTGATCGTATAGCAGAACGCCAGAAAGAGAGCAGGAAGACCGAATATCGTTATGCCTGCGCGTGAAGGAAAAGTAACCATAAAAAGAGGCGGGCTCATAAATATTGTTTCTTCCTCTCGTATATCTCCGCCACAGTAGATGAATGTTGATTGACAAGACAGTGTATATTTGCCTTCGAAACGCGTACGACGTGTTTACGAACGTCGCTCTCGCTCTTTATGTATTCAATCGTCTAAAAGTATATCGATAACAGTATACCAATAATCATTTATTACTGTACTTCGGAAAATTTACACAAATATATACATATATATATATATATATATACGTATATATATTAAAAAATTAATATCTATCAGCGTTATTGATATCAGTGAAGATTCTTCCGCAACGAATGATCAGATAATCTTTCCCAAAAAAATCGTTTCGATGCGACTGGTTGTGTGTCATTTTGCGACAACAGTGATCGGAGTAGAATGTTGGAATAAAAACGGATATCTCAATGATATAAAATTAGTTCGCGAAGCGTGTGCAAATTTACCGTAGGCCTTTTTGCGGTAATGTGCTGAGTAAAACAACGTCCAGTGAGTCTTCACTATCAATGAAGACCATGATTACTAAAACCTCTTGTTGTTTTTTTACTCAAACCGGACGCGTGATCTGATCTATCTTTATGCCGTTAGAGAAGTGTTATAGATGAGAGAAGGAGCTAACAAGAGAGTTAAAAGAGGAGGCTATAGAACATAGGGATTGTCGTCGTCGCACAGCATCATACCACACCCACACTCACGGTACTGAATATGATGTCTCCAACTTGAAAGCCAGCGATCCGCGTGAGTGTGATAAATCATTTCTCGCCTATAACATGCTTAACCGACGACATTGTGAAAAGAACTTTTCTTGTTCATTGAACCGCAATGCAAGTAATTGAAATTCGTATTTACGGCTGCTGAAAATCTACCACTACGGTAAACGGCGTTATAAGCTTGTGTACTGTGTCGAACATTTTCGCATTATTATAAAAAAGAAACATCGATTGTTCGTTAGATCGTCCTGAAACGGAAATACAAACATACGTAGTTTTTTGCTATAATTACAAAAATAGTGCAGAAAAGCAAACTGATACTGTGATTCTAGTTATTTAAAAAGTGGAATATTATAAAAATCATTAAAAACAAAGGATATACACAATTTCGAAAAGTTGAAAGTCATATTGAGTGAGTAAAGTAAAGGCCATTGTGTGCGCGTGTTTTTGTCCATAAAAATCCCAGATTTTTTGAAATCTCGTGAGAAAAATTGGTGCAATTGTGCAGATGTAGAAGTTAACATGATTTTGTTAATCTTAATTTAAACCGTCAAAAGTTTTTTCACCGATGTTTCTGACCAAAGAAATCTGCTATTCCTTATGATTTACCAAGAGCGATATCGGTATTATAAAAAGCACAAAAATAAATAAGCTAAAGAATAGCAACTGGTAGCGCTTTGCGAATTGGTTACTAAATCAGAGACATTTGTGAAGTGATTGTGTGTTTTAGTGAAGAAACATCTCTGTAGCGGCAGGAATTAGGATTGACGGTCGTTCGTGTAAAGATTTGATGGCGCAGCCTAGGGTACGTACTACACAAATTAAGACGGTGGGGGGATATCGTTAGTTAAACCATAATTCTTGTTTACATGTGAAATATATTATGGTCATTCTTTTGATGATTTTTGAATCCAATTATTAATACATTTGACCGTTGTATGTTTTACAAATATTGTTTACTTTTGAAGCAAATATATAATTATCGTCATCGGGGGCTACTTTACACCTAAAACAAGACTTTTTGTACATTACACTCAAGAACGCGACTTCAAATTTGAAACTGTTTGATGTCTTACATATAGCAGAAGAACCTTCAAAGACAGTGAAAAGAACTTTTGGAAAATCAACGTTGAACATGAAATATAAAGAACTATTTTTTTTTCCAAAATTATGTTAACCCTCAAAAAAAGCAAGGGGTCTCGGATAGTTACAGTTCTCTAGTTTCAATGAACTTGTAATATGAAATACAAATGATCGAGCATTTTCGGACTTTCGATTCTCTCACTGATAAATCGACAAAAAGATGCTTTTGGTTTGGGCCCTAGGAGCGATGGTTCTTGAAGTCGCAATTTGAGCTTGCCTTTTTGAGGATTAACTTTTTGATTTATTGGTAAGGATTATGATCGTTATTTATGTGTTATTTATTCATGCAAATGAATGTTGTGCTCGTAAAAATATAAGAGTATGTTGAAAAACTGCGTACCACGCCTTCAGTAACCTAGTTTAGGAGAGTCAATAAGTCCTACAATGAAAACTAGAAAGCCGAGAAAAAAACGCTATTCAAGATTTACTTCTTCATGGAGCCTTTTGAATTGGACAGACTTGTTTTATAGTATTTTTTTAAAAGTAATTTTAATTGTGTTCCGGTGTGCAAAGACAAAAATGCGAATGGGACTGTTAAATTTAATAAGTACGTTAGATCTTTGATGGGATATCCATTTCCAATATACTAAGGAAATTTTATCCATAAGGTCATTCGCCTGTACTTCAGAACTATTCCCCGCTGCCCTTTCTGTCATTCCACAACGAATTGATTCAATACACATAGTTTAAATCATAGTTTTATACGGTTTTATATTTTTGCACTATTGCAACAACACTACCATACTTGCAAATTATCGATTTCAGTTTTCTTCAAAACTCTCAAACTGCTTTGAATTAGAATCAATTGCCAAAATAAGAATAAATTTTAGATCAAATATACAGATTGTGTAATATAGACTTGAGTAAAGCTTGGTGTAAAGTAGCCCCATTTTTAGCTAAAATGGACCAAATACCAAACAATGAAAAATGTACAAATAGTACGGACACAAATAATTGCATTACATTGTCATGTTAATTTATGTAATCTCTATCCTCTTATCTAATATTTTGATTAGAATATCATACTTTTCCAAGAATTTAAGTTAAAATGTTTTTTGTGTGTGTTTTATGCTTCAGTTTCATCGCCTACAACGATTACTTGCCAGAATTCTCTTAAACCTATATCCATTTTTTATGTTTGGGTTGAATAATAATACTGTTTTGCTTTTGTCAAAATTTGAACTAGAAGCTCAGGTATTATTTTTTAATTTTGGCGTAAAGTAGTCCCCGTGGCGTAAAGTAACCCCCGATCCGGTACTGTAGAATTTTTGTCGATTTTGTCGATTCGAATTAAAAGATAAAGAATTATTACCACAAAGCAATGTACATTTATTGAAACGAGGTATGATGAATAGATGTGGTGATGAGACAGTAGTAAAAATTCTATCTCATCTTACCGTAATGGATGCCCAAATGTTCTTTTGGATATGCACTGGGCACAGAAATTGTACGTACAGTAAATGCGTATTTAATAAACTTCAATTGACAATATACTGCAATATAACTTTGATAAGAAATACATATTACATCACCAAAAAATCGTCCGTAGATTCTGCTCAAATCGGTATCACCAAAATAAGTGTAGTGAATGATCTCTTCTCACATCAACGGGTCTTATATATATATATATATATATATATATATATATATATATATATATATATATATATATATATATATATATATATATATATATATATATATATATATATATATATATATATATATATATATATATATATATATATATATATATATATATATATATATATATATATATATATATATATATATATATATATATATATCCAAATGCACACTAAACCATTACAATTCACACAATATGATTAACAGTCGGTATTAAATGGTGATATTCTGCCTCATCGATTGGTGATCCATGTTATTATTCTACCATCAGATCCCAAAATACTAGACCTGCTCTCGTCAGTAAGAATTATATTCACTTAGAACTGTTCAGGTTCGACACCGCACTTCCGAGAATATTCCACGCTGTTTTTGATATTTTTACGAGATGAAAGGCTTTTTTAGGGCCACCGTTTGTACAATTTTGCATGAGGATAATTTTGTATGATTTGGGGACAAACCGTCAGATTCTTAAAATTGGACACATTTTCAACCAGTGTATGAGAACAAGGTTTGCATTCTTTTTTTACTTCAATTTTTTTTTTACTTTTAGTTCAATTTTTTATTCAATGTACATATTTAGCTCGAATTGCTACCACGTTCTGGTATAATCTCCAAAGATTTCGTTTCAACAAACTTCTCGAATGTGCATTGAATGGATGATCACAGTCAACCAATAATATTTAAGTTAAAGGGGCGATAATAATTGCAAAATTAGATTACTTCTTCTCCCGACTTTTCAATTTTAAATTTAACCATTAGCTTCTTAAAATTAAGTAAAATTGTTGAGATAGATTTCGCCTTTTCTGGCAATACGTATATATATATATATATATATATATATATATATATATATATATATATATATATATATATATATATATATATATATATATATATATATATATATATATATATATATATATATATATATATATATATATATATATATATATATATATATATATATATATATATATATATATATATATATATATATATATATATATATATATATATATATATATATATATAAAAATATAAGTTAAGCGATGGTGAAGAAATCGGCCCTAAGATACCGAATGAAGCCAATGAAAATGGAACATCAGACATTGTGTTTAACAATCAGAAGTAATGAAGTAATAGCAAAAAATAGTAACACTATTCAGTTTATTTAAGTATATCTTTAACAACATGATGAAGCACGGATTTTTTAATGCCTTAGCAGTTCGTAAAACTTTTTATTGGAGATTCTTTGAACTTGTGTGTAGACCAGTTGAAATAAAATAATAACTACGCGATTTACTGAGTAAACAGATCGTTTCTCGACACAACGCTATAAAAAAGCTTGCTGTACGGACAATCTCTGTGCCTATTATTGGTTTTTAACCAAGGCAATCGAGAACTAAGTGAGCAACCGAAAAACAGTTGCAAGAACAGAACATGCTGCATAAAACCCGCTTCAAATATATGAAAATATAAAATTCGGAAATAAACTGCAAGCATAAAAATCGGACAGAGATTCTTCAGCATAGGGATCGTTTATAACTTCCAAAATAAAAGCCGGTTATAAATAAATAAATCGTACGCAGGAGCATCCGTATATCGAGATGCTAAAGATTAAAAGTTGGCCAAAAACCATTTTGTAAGATTCGGATTTTTTCCGGTGTTTATGCAGAAGGTTTTCTATCCGACTCTAGCAAAGGAGAGTTCCAGTCCGATTTTTATACTTGAAGTGTTTATCCGGTTTTCATATTCGAACATATTTGAAATAGGTTTTACGAAGCATGTTCTGTCCGTGCGACTTTTATTTTCGATCGCTCAATTAGTCTAAAAATTACCAGAAGCACGTCTGATTAAGGGGAGGGGCTGTGTTGTAAGGTTTTCAGCTTGAAAAAATATCATTTTCGCGATTTTTTTAGAATTTTGCGTCAAGCGAATTGACCACAACTTTTGTACATTATGGTGTATCATTTCAATAACACTCGCAGTTTTCGTTATGCAATTTTCAATTAAGGATTTTTTTTATTCATTTGCAAGTGCTATTTTTCACAAAAAATTCAGGCTTTTTATGAGTAAAAACCCCGATCATGAAAAATTATCTCGAAAACTCAATGTAGGGATTAGGTTTGTTTAAGTAGAATGTGTATGCAAAATTTGAAAGAAATCGGCTGTTAATACCGCAAATCGTGTTTATTCCAAAGATGTTCTACAAAAAGCTTCGTCACTGAGTCGTTTGTCGATATTTTAGCATATAAAAAATACAAAATGTTATTGAAATGATACACTATAATTTACAAAAAACGAATGTTTTTTACACGCTGAAACCTTTACCTCCCCCTTAACACACAATGGAATTTATTATTGGAACCAGAAGTAATACTTCTCTTTATATTACATATAGATTTGATATTTTTACAAAGTGTTAAGTGCTTTTAAACGATGAGTGTGTTACGCATTATTGTTTCGGTGAAAAAATAAACATCAATAGATTGCATAAAAAGATTAAAAATAGTTAAACGTTCCATCATCTAAATCTAGTTGTGTTTATAATGTAACTTAAATTATCTCTCTCTTCTTTCTCCTGACAACTCATTTGTAAATTGTAGAGGGAAAAAACAATGTAATATAGTGTATGAACAGTGCAACGCGACGGCGATCCAGTAAACAACGGTAGAAATCACAAGTTTTACGATTATTTTCACAAATTTAGAAAAAAATGAGAGAAAAATTGACAAAATATTTCAAATATCAGAATTTGCAGTGCTTGCTACAGTTGTAGATGTTGCTATGACAACAAGTTAGTGGCATGCACGCTTAATTTTTATTACTTTTCGTTGACCCTAGAACGTTGCACTGGGGTACAAATGTACCCCTCATCTGCTTAAGAGTCGTATGATGACAGGAATTCAGCATTTACTGACCTGGGACTCTGACCATAATTCAATTTAGAGTTCCTAGTTAGAGTAGGAACAGGTGGTTTATCCAGTTTGCTTATAGCCTTCGAGGAAGCAGGTGTCAAAGTTGGCGTGGGGTACATTTATACCCCATTGTACGGTTGCCGTTAGCGTTTCGTCAGGTTTCGTGCTGTCAGTGAAAATGTGACTCGTGACAATACCAGTTTAAATACTCGTTGTTTTACTACGTAAGTAACAATTGGTGTTATATAATCTTTTTTTATCATTTATTCAATTTTTTTAATTTAATTTAGAAGTAGAAAAAATCGTTCTCATTTTTGCTGATTTTTATTGTTTATTTTTTATAGTTTTTCAAAACAATGGCTCGCAAGTATAATTTGCGCACAGTAACAGTAACGTTACGTGTTACCAATGTACTACTCGCCAGAAATATTTTTTTATTTCGATTTCTACCACATTTCGTAGTATTTTCCAAAACCCGAATTTGAAACTTTCACTCTTCCAAATAATTGCACTTTTTCCAAAATATCAAAATTCTATTTTATAACGTTTCTAGGCCATTCTTTCAACTTTTAGAATCATTTGATTTTTTTCAAATCGGTTGAAAATTCGCAAAGTTATAGTATTTTTTGTGAAAAAAGACAGAGCCGCGATTTTTTCACATTCTTTCGGTGCCAGATGGCGTTTGCTGGCAACACTATAGCGTATTTCGGCACGCCTGTTTCAAGTTTCATTTAGCAGGGATGCCAGGTGCACAGATTAATCTGTGTTTTACAGACTTTCAATGCGTCGCACAAATTTTTAAATTGCGCGAAAGAAAAAAAAGTTCAAGACTTTATGTTTTTGAGACACTTATGCACAGATTTTCAAAGATTTTTATATTTAATATGCCACCTGGCATCCCTCTTAATTATTTTTGTGTCATCTTTCAAAGCGGTAGCATTGTGAATATAAATGGGTCTTTTCAGCTCTTAGCTCCGACGCTTTTTCATTCAAATAAAAATAATCTGCGCTGAGTACAACGTCAACATTTAACGCGATTATCTCGGTACTTAGATTTTGAAAAGTGATATCGCTATGATCAACATATGTTGATTACCGTTGAACCAATTGATCTGAAATTTTCAGGGCTTTATTATACTCGCGATAGGCGAAGGAATTTTATTTTGAGTCATTATTACTAAGCGTATCGCAAAAAAAAAGAAATGAAAAACACAAATGAAAAACATTTCGATAATTGTAAAAAATCAATATCATTCTGAAAACAATTTTTTTCCGTTGATTGTAAAAATCTTTATAGTGAGTAAACTGAAATTTTTTTCAATACCGCGAATACCGTGGGGTTCACATCGTAAAAATTATAATTTACGATGAATGACCCTTATTGCGTTATTTGGCTGTTCCAGAGCCCAGTAACCTTAAGCTTCCGTCACTCGCGCTAGTGCACAAAGTGCACGTCGTTCGGAAAATTTGGCGAAATCGTTTTAGAGCACCAGCGGCTGCTCGTTCAGTGGGCCATTTGCGTGACCTCTGGAGGGTTAAAACGGTATTCTTTCTTGTCCATTGCACTTTCTTGTGCATACCATCTTCAGGTTACTGTGCTCTGGACCAGTAACCCAATAGATCGTGCAACTAGCCACACAAGACTTTGGCCCCAAATGGTTACTTGGGATGAGTATACACTTGCACCTAGTGACCTTACACTCACACGTAGTTTTCCTTTTAAAACTTTCAATGTGAGAATTCCTCCACGCAAGGATGGCTGTCTGGCTGGATGGAGCGACAATTTGAAGAATATGTAGTTTGTTATAATGACGTTTCTTTGTTGAGGGGCCGAGCCGGCGCTGGAGTATATTTTCGTGAAATAAGATGAAACCAGTATCATTCGCTTGGTAGATACTGTACCGTATTTCAAGCAGAAAACTTTGCAGCACTTCAACAGGGAATTTGCGGTAAAAAATCTATGTTTGCTCTGACAGTCAGGGTGCTCTGAAAGCACTTAGTTCGACAGTTCCGAGATCGAAATTAGCAATCGTATATCGAACCCAAGTCGAAGAACTTAGCATTTCAAGCGCTATCTACCTTGTATGGGTACCTGGTCATTTCGATATTACTGAAAATTAATGGGCGCACAGTGTTTCCAAATAGACAAAAACGTGATCGAAATTGTTTTACCACAAAAAAAACGATTTTCGAGCTATATTGTCTTCAGCAAAGTTGGTCTGCAAAAGCTGAGAAGCAAATTTTTGTTTGGTAATTTATGAAAATAGTAAAAAACTGTATTCAGAAATGTTTTAGTGAATATGATACACCCCCGAAAATCACTTTTTTCAAAATAACTCTTCTGGATGATTTTTTAGAATACTCTAGGATTGTGGCCGTCATAAGGAAATACACAATCATTGTTACAAAAGTTTATATCTAACTCTTATATCTGAGAAGTTATCGAAAGTTTTCGTGCCAAAAATCGTCACTTTGGTATGAAATAACATTTCAATCCGCAAATTTCCGCAGACAAAGTCATATTCGTTCGAATCTATAAAACAAACGCTATCAAATCCAAGGATAACCATTTGTCACATGCTGTCTCTTGCATGCAAAAATATATATTCAAAAAACCATAAAACTCTTTGTATAAGGCCATTAAAAAATTACAACATAGGTTTAAGGGTAAAAAGAGGAAGTATGAAGCATGTTGTTACATGGGGGAGAGGAAAGAGGCGAGGGGTTAACATAGCTAACCAACTACAAAATGGAATCAAACATTGGAAATATACTAATACTATTTTTTTAATTATAAAATCTTTTAATTTGGATTTAAATTATTAAAAATTGTCTTCAACTCCACTTGGGTCGCTTTCAGTGACTATGTTGTCACCCAGCCCGACCAAAAGATTTTTCGCATTCTCCGATAACTGAGTATTGTTCTTCGGCGGAAATCCTCTGATTTGTGAAATTTGGAGATCAGATGTCTCCAACAATCGGTGTACTACATATGTGTTGGTTTCTACCCTGGAGAACTTTCGAGTGTGATCCTCGCTTTAATTCGTTCATGAATTGCGGGGGCTTGGCGTTCTAACTATGTATTGTTTCATTCCTTTTTCCAACAGCAAAAACTTGGTAAGCTATGTTACCGCCCCCCCCCCCCTCCTGCCTCTTCCCATACAACAACATGCTTCATACTTCCTTCTTTTACCCTTAAACGTGTAATTGTTATCCCTGGATTTGATAGCGTTTGTTTTATAGAGTCGAATGAATATGGCTTTGTCAGCGGAAATTTGCGGATTGAAATGTTATTTCATACCAAAGTGTCGCTTTTTTGGCACTAAAACTTTCGATAATTCCATAGATTAAAAAGATAGAAATAGACTTTCGTATCAAAAAATTGTGTATTATCTTATGCCGGTCAAATTCTAAAAAATCATCCAGAAGAGTTATCTTGAAAAAAAAGTGATTTTCGGGGGTGTATCATACAAAACTCCACAAATGTCTATTAAAACCAAAAGATATGTACATAGTCTCTACAGCAAAGTTGTTTCTTATTATATTTCCTACAACTTTGCCGACTACATTTTTTTTAAATTTTCATAAATGACCAAACAAAAATTTGCTTCCCGGCATTAGGGGAATTAATCATCAAACTAACAATATAGATTTATAGACAAACTTTGCTAAAGACACCATAGCTCGTAAATCATTTTTTCGTGGTCAAAACAATTTAGATCACGTTTTAGCCTATTTGGAAACACTATGGGACGGACGAATTGGCTAGAGTGGGTGCTGTGACTGATTTCGTTGGTCCAGAACCAGTGTTATGTCTATCAATAAGTTGGATAAAGCACAAGATTCGCTCATGGGCTACATCCGAACATGCCAACTATCGGCGTAGCTTGCAAACTTGCGTTCAAACAAAGACTTTTCTGCTGGATATGAGTCCGAAAATGTTAAAGAATTTGCTACATTTTTCCAAGCACATTTGCAGTATTCTAGTCAGGGCACTAACTGGACATTGCAAACTCAATTATCACAGTGCTAGTATTCAGCGTGCTGAGTATTTCTCTGTGATCTTTGTGAATCTGATTACGGAACATCATATCATTTGATATGTAACTGACCAGCAGTAATGCAATTGCGTTTCCGGATTTTTGGTTCTTTATACATAGATGAACCTATGTACAGAGACCTGAAACTCAAGGATATGCTATTGTTCCTAACCCAGATTGGTAAAAAGCTATAGTTTTAGCAGTATTTGAATGATGAATGAAGTTATAGTTTTAGCCGTATTTGAATGACAATATCTATTCGGGGGTGTTGTCGTTCTAATATCTCAATACCCCCTCGGGGCTGTTAATACATCCGCTCACTGTTTAAATAAAAATTCTAAATCCCTCTGGGGGTTGGAATTTATATTCCTGCTATTGTAGCACCTGCAGATCGTTCAGTATCCTTTCGGGGGTGTAAAATGCTCTGTTTTAATTGTTCTGAGTCGTTATTTGCTTTACACCTAACCTTACCACTTCCCCAATCCGTCACATCAGGAAAATGATGAAGAAGCAAATCATGGCAAGGTACAAATCTAATCGGAAATGGGGAACGTGCCATTTGAGCCAGTCGCTACTGATTCCAGATACAGTCGTGATTCGCCGCCTTTTAGTTGGACGTCCGCTAGTTGGACCATTGTCCAACTAAAAAGCATCTGAATGCCAAAATCTCAAGTCAAATTTACTATGACAATCCATCTATCAATCGTTTACCCTACTGATGTCTTTTTTGTAGAGTTCGTCAGTCGGTCCAACTAGCGAATCAAATTCTTTAGTTGGACAGAGGCTGTGGCTCAACCAGCGAATCACGACTGTATTTGGCTTTATATTATTTTTTGAAAAGTAAGAATATGAATACCGCGCATCTCGAAGGTATGATTGCGGATACCACGTTAAATAGATTAAATAACTGAAACAAATAATGGAATAGAAAGATAAACGCACAATGCAATCATCTTAGAACTTCATTTTAACTATTATGAATATTTAATTACATAACAACTAATTGGCATTCGTACCTTGTGGACATCTTGCGACAAACAATGTCGTCATTGTTGAGAATTTACTTTCATTGTTTCTACAGACACTTTATACACAAACTTGTGGAGACAAAAACAGTAAAACTAGCAACTATGGATGAAACTGGCATCACTGAAGATCCCATGAGCTTTGCATGGGCTTCCTCCTCTACTTCCTCACAAAACCATCATTCTCGTTTGGCTGCAATTTTTGACACTGTCTGTGTATAAAGTGTCTGTAGTTGTTTCTATATTTTAATTTTTCCTGTTGAATATTCATATCTTCATACCATACCATACCATACCACACATTGTGTATAACACATTCGAATATTTTGCCATACTACTAAGAAAAAACGCGATAGTAGGCATAGCGTGAAATTGGACCAGGGCATAATATATCGTAAATTCTCTGAAAATAGTTCTATAGAATGAGTATTGGATAGTATTAGATTCAAATTATAACCGGTCCAAATAAATCGATTTCTTTCATTTTACATATATTGAAATATTAACAATTATGGGAATAACTGTTTGAAACCACCCCACCTAGGCATCCCTCATGAAGTTTGGAAAATAAATCAATTTTGGTTTAAACTCTTTTGAACACTTCAAGGAGATAGGAATTTTTACCATTTTTTCTGACATATTTAAAAAAACTCCAAAACGGGAAGAAGATTTCCCAGGGTTCCCACTTAGGCCCACTTCTTTTTATTTTGCACGTAAATGACATTACCTATATACTCAAACATTTTAAAGTGCTTATATATGCAGATGACATGAAACTTTTCATGGAAATAAGAAATGTCAAAGACACTGAAATATTCCAAAACGAAATCAATATATTCAACACGTGGTGTAGCAAAAGTCTACTCCAACTTAATGTAAAAAAATGCAACTCAATAACCTTCAGCAGAAAAATTTCAAATGTTCCCATAGACATACACTTAGGCCACCAGCTTGTAGAAAAATGCAAAATTGTACGAGATTTAGGCGTAATCTTAGACTCCAAGCTCACATTTGTGGAACATTTTAATACAATAATAAATAAAGCAAATAGTATGCTGGGCTTTATTAAACGTTTCACCTACAATTTTGAAGACCCTTACACAATAAAATCATTATAAAATACATATGTCAGGCCAATTTTGGAATATTGCAGCATAGTGTGGAACCCATACACTGTCCTGTACGAAGAACGCATCGAATCAGTCCAAAATCAATTTAGCTTGTACGCACTTCGTAAACTAAACTGGACGACATTTCCTCTTCCATCGTATAAAGCACGTTGCATGCTCATTAATATACAAACACTCAAAGAACGCCGCGATTTTGCCATGCTTTGCTTTATCAACGACATTATTTCTCAACGTGTACAACCCGCATCATCGCAAATAAAATTTTATGTACCTAGCCGACAACTAAGAACTCGTAATTTATTCCAAGAACAATCTTTTAGGACAAACTATGCTAAAAATAGCCCCATCAATAGAATGATGCGTCATTATAATGCAAATTGTGTAATAATTGACCTTTCCATGTCTAAAAAACAAATCAAATCTGAACTAAACCGTAGAAATAATATATAGTATATAAGTAAATATTGTAAAACCATTCTATGGGGAAAATATACTTTTGCATATAAAATATTTAAAATAATCCATAAAGAATTGTAAAACGATCCATAAAAAAGTTGTCCATGTTCCATAAAACAAAACTGATAATCCATAAAACAGTGTGAATGATCCATAAAAAGGGCGAGTTAATCCATAGATTACGTAAAATTGAAACATAAAATGGTCGGAAAAGAGCTCTAAAATAGTAATAAAAGAGCAATTAAAATCAACCAATGCCCCATAAAAATATTGGAAATGTTCTATAAAATGTTACATTTTGCGCCATAAATTAACTGACATTGATCCATAGAATATTAACAATGTACATTAAAACACGTCGATATGTTCCATAATATCGAAAAAAATGTTCCACGGTATTACAAAATGGAGCAATAAAATATTAGAAAAAATTCCATAAATTTAATGAAAATGTTCGCTAAATAATTTTTCTTGGTCCATAGCAGATGTAAAAATGAACATTAGAAATGCTATGTATGAATTCATATATCGAACGTTAAATTATGGTTCATGGATATTTACAAAACGATCCATAAGAAGAGAAAATGTAAAACGATCCATTAATAATATGTTATATACATTAACAATATGTTAATATGTGCTTATGCACCAGAAAAATAAAATTTAATGAATTCATGCGATTTTTTTGCTATTCGAACTAATAATAAAGTATATTACATTTGGTTGAAATTCCAAACTACAACAAACAATGCATTCATTATAATTAGAAAACTTAAGCTTCCGTGTCCCACAAGTCAGGTAGCTGACCTTCGCTAACCTGAAATCATTGTGGCAACTATTTTAACCTAAATAAACCGAATTCGAGAGTATCCGGAAATGTAAAATTATTAACCAAAGTATGGTAAACTGAAAAAATAAGTTGTGCTAAATACTCATAACAGTGACAGTGTTTTAACAAGTGAGTTTATGCTTGGAGCCGGTGTGATGCGGCTTGGCCGAGGCCAAGGATCCGAAGCGGCGCAAAGCCGCTGAGGATCCGTTGGACGAGGCATTGATTAACCTGTAGCTGGAATTGCAAGCGAACCTGTGATCCTCTCGTTTGCCCGGTTTACTTAAACATAGGGGCTATAGCTAGCCGACTGAGCGGCAGCGAAGTCGGACAGTGCACTAAAAAGCGATGTGGCGTAGCCACATTAGTCAGTGTTCGTGTTTAAAGTGTCTGTTTTCGCTTCAGATATTTGGTATTTGCGACTCATGCCAGCCTGTATCAGTGGTCTAATAACCCTCAGCGCGCTAATGTCATAGATACCCCGCCCTTTTAGAGAGTGGCCACAATGATTTCAAGTTAGCGAAGGTCAGTTACCTGACTAGTGGGATATGGAAGCTTAAGTTTTCTAACTATAATGTATGCATTGTTTGTTGTATTTTGGAATTTCAACCAAATGTAATGTACTTTGACGGCGCCGGTGGTTGAGTGGTAAGCGTGACCGCCGCTTATTCCAATTTGCCTGGGTTCAATTTCAGCCGAGGTTGTTGAGATTTTTCTGAGGTGAAAAAAATCTGTGGTCACGTCTTCCTTCGGAAGGGAAGTAAAGCCGTTGATCCCCGGTCTATGATTTTAGTGGATCGATATCTAGTGCAGATAGTGAAGTCACCTCTTGGGTGTCGGTAAAGAAGAAGTGATCTAACTTCTATACTCTTACTAACAAAAATATTCTCCTCCTGTGATACTTGTGGAGTGCGCAGTAGTATATACGGCCTCTAGAAAAAGCAAGCATCGGACTAACCATTCCTTCCCTTTCCTTCCACGATCTACGTTCGGGCCTGGCCGGCGCCAGTATTGATCAATACTTTAGGATTACCAGGAGTTGCACATTGAAAGATGTTTCACTATTCCCAAGCATAATTATCTACTTATTCTCTGTGCAACTTCAGCTAGTCCACATCGATAACGGAGTAGCAGCCAGGGGTGGTCGCACAAACTCAAGCTCAACCAAATGTAATATACTTTATTATTAGTTCGAATAACAAAAATTTCGCATGAATTCATTAACTTTAATTTTTCTGTTGCATAAGCACATATTAATGGATCGTTTCATATTTTCTTTTCTTATGGATCGTTTTATAAATATCCATGAACCATAATTTAACGTTCGATATATGAATCAATACATAGCATTTCTAATGTTCATTTTTACATATTCTATGGACCAAGAAAAATTATTTAACAAATATTTTCATCAAATTTATGGAACATTTTCTAACATTTTATTGCTCCATTTTGTAATACCGTGGAACATTTCTGTCGATATTATCGAACATATTGACATGTTTTAATGAACATTCTTAATATTCTACGGATCAATGTCAGTTAATTTATGGCGCAAAATGTAGGATTCTATGGAACATTTCCAATATTTTTATGGGTCATTGGTTGATTTTAATTGCTCTTTTATTATTATTTTAGTGCTATTTTGCGACAATTTTATGGTTCAATTTTACATAATCTATGAATCAAATCACCGTTTTTTATGGATCATTCATACTGTTTTATGGATTTTCAGTTTTGTTTTATGGAACATGAACAACTTTTTTATGGATCGTTTTTCATTTTTTATGGATCATTTTTGTTGTTTTAGGGGCGCAAACTCAGGGCTGCCCATTCTATGTAGTCTACATATGCTTGACAAAATAAATAAATAAATAAAATAAATTTTTGGCATATTACAAAACACTTTAGTCTTGAAAAAAATTAAGTTTCATACGAAAACCTCTTCACATCTCCCCATTGCTTCCATTGCCAAAATAGATGAAATGCGATACTACACTGAGCCAAAAAATCACATACGTTTCATGTGAAAAAACACCTAAATTTTAAAAACGATTATGCACATCAAATTCATATGCATCAAATAAAACTTATACAGTCACCGATGAATTTCAAATACAAAATGAATAACTTTCAAGCGTGGCCCACATACATGTTATGTGTCTTCACATACTTCTAGGTTTATGTGTAAAACACATTATTATTACGGGAATATATAATGTGAAAAAAATCATACACATTCAACATGGCGTCAAGGAACAGTACGGCGGCGAATACATTGCTCCTGGACTTGTGATTTTTCTAATTAAACGTGAAGACGTTAGAAATACATATATATCCGCTATAACTGCTCCAGATTGAAGATTCCAAGATGGTATAGAATGCATTACAAATCAATGATCAACACAGACCTGTAAGTCCAGCCGGAAAATGTGCCAAAGTTCTGGCTGGCTCTAGTTAGTAGCTGGTTCCAGTGATTGTTTTGTAACTGGAATCGGTTATTAACTAGAGCCAGTCAGAGTACCGGCTCAATTTCCTGCTGGACTTTACTAGGATTATCCGCACATTTATTCAACCAAGCTACATTACCTAACAAAACATTTGAATACTATTATACAAGCAACTAACAATCACATGAATATCAGATAAACCCACTTCACGTAACATGATTGCTATTATACATTCAGTTAACAATCATCTGAATATCATATAAAAGGTATATAAGTTTCAAATAGAAAATATGTGGCATTCCGATAGCAAGTAACTGAACCTCACGTAAGATATATCTGTAATCAATACTAGTTTTTATAGGGCGGAAGAGAGAACAGATTATGTGTGAAAATAATAACATTCATGTGAAAAGTATTATGGAAAATATTTACATGTTTTTGCATATGAAATGTAAGTGATATTTTGGTTGAGTGTATGGATCGGTGCTCGTACGTGCATCGGAAATGTAAAATTCAAAAAGGGTTTTAGAGCTTATCAAATTATCTACTCTTTGACCCATCCCTTTTCAAAAAATCAAATTATAAACAAAATGGTGGACATTTGAACAAAAAAATTCTTTGAAAAATCGTCATGAATTGTATAAAAAAATACTTGCACTTAAAAATTTGTAAAATAGTTTGGTCATAGACTGGATAAGTTAATGAGTATTGAAACGGAAAAAAGTAAAGAGATTGCTTGAGTGGTTCTTGAGATATCCAGGGTACCGTACCAACTTTAAAGACATGGTTTTGAGGAAAACACGATTTAAGTGTCCTCAAGAGTTCAAACTGAAATTCAATCATTTTTCTTGCTTCAAGAGGGAGGCCTACTTGGGGTGATTTTAAAAATTAATTCTTAATTCTCTAATGTTAATATTTCAACATGCGTAAAAGGAAAGAAATCGCACTCTTATGCCCCCTCAGTCGTGTTTTTCTCGAAACCATGACTTCAACGACGGAACCATTTCAAGAACCACTCAAGCAACCACCTTGTTTTTTTGCACTGCAAAGCTCTTTAATTTGTTTAGTCTTTGACCGGTTTCCAGTCATTTGGCCGAATAATGTTAAACCGAACTCGATTTGTTCGAGTGTCACTTGGCTGTAAGGGCCAATTGGCCGAATTGATCATTTGACCGAATATCATTTGGCTGAATGAGTCATTTTGTCGAATTCCAATTATCTGAATGAACCGTTTGGCCGAATGTGATTTGTTGTCTTAAATTAACTACTGTTTATGTATTCTTGCATTTACAATATTTGTTGGTATTGGTCTAAACATTCTGTGTATATTTTCCTTCTCTTTAGCATGAGCTGTTCATTCCATGCGTTACTTTTATATCTGTGTACAGGTAAAATGAGCAATATTTTCCATATCCTACCCAGAGCTCAATTTTCAGAAAGAAAGAGAGACAGAGAGGGAGAGAGAAAGAGAGGAAGAAGCATTGATAAGCGAAATGTTTTCATTTCAGATTTATAATCAAAATGTTTAAAAAAAATGTTTATCCATTTTAATATAATCGAAAAATCTCATAATTAATTATAAAATTCGCTCACTTGTCTTTAAAATAATGTCCAGAAAAAATTATACGTTTTTCCGTGGTTCATCGACTAGCTACACATGTTATGCACTCACATACAAAGAATCAAGTCAATCCGTTGAGTATTTCTTGAGTTATCGTGTCCGCCAAATTGAAAAAGGCGGATTCGGGAAAAAACACTATTAAAGCTACCAACAGATTGAAATCTGCGTGTGTTAGAGCAAGTACGTGTGAGGAATGCATGGGTGCTTAGAGTGCTTATATCAAAAGAAGTTCATCGTAGCCACCGAGATCGCTGGAGACATTCTATAGGTTCAATTCTAACAATTGAAGGGCTCAGTGCAAGAATAACCCAAGTAAAAAATATCACAAATTATTGTATGTTATTGAATGTTCGATTTTTTTTTCGAATGCTAAACAATGTTTATATTCAAATAAATACCTTCAAATTGAGTTTTTTGATCAGCTAGGTGTCATTCTACAATCTGAAATATTTCCTATGTAACGAGACTATGTAAGGTTTGCACTGTTATTACTCCGATATTACTAGATGGATTTCAATCATTTATACACCATCGATTCAGAAACGTCTAACTAAAATATTGGTAATAATTTAATATCTGTGCACCAAAAGTACTCTACTGAAAATAGGTAAAATTGAAAAGTTCACGAAAAAAGAAAAAAAAAACCATCGACGAGGTAGCAATTTCAGACGGAGCTGTCAATAGGAGTGGCTTAATCAAATATTAAAAGTTATAAATATAGGTGGCGCGTGGCTGTTTCAATCAGTGGCTCGTTTGCCAAACGAACAGCATCATGGCTGTAGCGTACTCTATACTCTAACTCTTCGAAAAAGAATGTTTTATTTTTACGGTCGTGTGTGCGTCAGATTGACTATGTTTTCGGCAGTTTGTAGGTACTTAGGGTGATAATTGGCACACACCTTTTATATTTCGGATATATGTGATACGTTCTTTATCACTAAGGCATCTGATTACATGTTACTGTAGTTATTTCTAAGTCACGGGCGGATTCAATTGGATTTGTGCCTATAGAAAGGGCGTCAGATCAGTTTTACTTTTGATTTGTTTTTAAAAGTGGCGAGAATCGTAGTTCTTGGTAGTCAACCCAAAAGTAATGCTATCTGACCAAGAGAAAGCACTGATTGTTTTTTATCAAAGATTTCCATTATTATTTTGCATCGATCTAATTTCTTAGGGCACGTTCAGCAGCGTAGTATTTCATATGGGAGTTTCAAAGTGGAAGGAAAGGAAATAATCACATTCCCAGAAGAGCTTTTTGATTTATTATTTCGAACCGTTTTGTTTCGACCTGTTTAATTGGTGTACGCATCCGTTCTTTTCGTTGCTTCATTTGAAATTCGTTTGAAACTGTTTTGAATATATAAAGAGTATTCAGCACATAGACTCAGGTTCGATAGATTGGGGAAAATAATTTCAAGTCAAGCAATGACCTAAGGACACGTTCGGGAGTGGTTCAGTTCTCGATCCATAATTTGGACAGTTCTATAATATAAAACTGAAAGTTATAAAAACTAGAACTTATTCCAAAAATTTAAGGGTTGTGTGCAGGAAACGGCGATATTGAAAATGTAGTGTGCAATCTTAAATTTGCCGAAAATAGCCAACAAAATCGATACAATAATCGAAATATCGCACGTTTGCTCTCTTCACGGATATGATCGGACAATGTATTCATTTTTTCGTATAGTCGTTGACAACCGGGTTGTCAAGCATCAATTGAGTTATTTGATGCCAACGAAACGTGCACATATATTCTGTGTTTGGATATATACGTGAATTAATCTATATGAAATGGAAACACTACAAGAACTGTAGACGTAGGACTATACTGCTGAATGTAAAACATTTATTTTCTTAGTACATTTAGAGTAATAATAAATCAAATAGGGAAATATTTACGGCTCTACAGTCAGAATAAAATTGAACATAACGTTTTATAACGTCCAACACCAAATATCTATTACAATGGCCGACATACATCTCCCATTCTTCCATTACATCTAGTATACCTTTGGGCAAGCAACATTACAACTGTTCAAACAATATGCTGACTGCAACTCCAAATTGTGTAGTATGACCACTAGGAAAGATTTCTTGACTAAATGCAGAAGAAATGGTATTTTTCCAAATCACATAGTCAACTCGCTAAAATGTGTTTTTCCACTACTGGAAGATAGAAGTCCGTACATGTTTAAACTTCAACACGCTATAACCCGGTTAAAAAAGTCGATTCTTAACATAGAAATTAAACACACCTGGCATACAACAAACCAGTTAAAGCAAATATCAGCTCTCAAGCAAAAGATATCGGAAAAAGTCAACGACAGTATATCAAACAAGTTTTTCGAAACACAAGACAACTCATTTCGGAACAAATGTTGGGCCAACAACCACTTAGTAAGCAAAAAAAATGTAAACCTACTTGAAAAGACCGCAAACGTAACGAAACAACCAATACCGAGCTGGAACGAGAAAGCTATCGTGAATGCAACCACAAAAACCATTCCTACAGATACCATGACCCTCCTCAGCCTTGGTCCAAAATTCACCGTACCCTTCAACAACTCCAGTCAAGTTCCAATCTACCACTTGCTAGCAGGTGTCGAGTCTATTATAAAACTAAATCCCGAAAAAAACGCAGGAGAAAAACAGATACCAGATAGTGAACCAAGTACAAAACTATCTACACCATTCCAATCAACCCAATAAGACAGATCCAGTTATAAAGTTTTGTAAATCAGCACAAAAAACAACCCGTACATTCCTGAATGAAAATCCAGACCTTTACATCGTCCAAGCAGATAAAGGGAACAAGACAGTAATAATGACATTAGCAGACTATGACACTAAATGAAATGTCTGGTGAACGATGAAAAACCATATATTACCAAATTAAACAAAGACCCAACCGCAGGATTCGAAACAAAAACAAACCAGTTTGTGAAACGGATGACAGATTTAGCGCTGATCGACCAAAAAACAGCCTACCAACTCCAAAGCCACGCTGATGTTTGCCCACGAATATATGGGCAGCCCAAAGCCCACAAAACAAACCTTCCACTGAGACCCGTCGTACCAAACATTACAAACCTATCAAAATATGTTTGCAACATACTACAATCTTCAATCCAAAGCGAATGCAATATAAAAGACTCGTACACATTCTCCGCAGAAATCAACAGTTTAACAATCCCCGATGGACACGTTCTCGTATCCTTTGACGTAGTATCGCTGTTCACTAATATTCCAAAAGAGTTAGTGATACGAGATATCATTAACAACTGGGATGTGATAAAAAATAATATCGATATAAATCTGGACCTGTTCCTCGAAATGATAGAGTTTCTACTCAACACCAGCTACTTCATGTTCCGCTCACACATATACCTGCAAGAGTTTGGAACTGCAATGGGAAACCCGCAATCTCCTATCTGCCCAACGACCAAATAGAACATACACTAGACACCTTCAACAGTTACAGTAGTCAGATCCAATTCACCGTAGAAAAGGATATCGACCATCGCATTCCGTTTTTAGATATGACCGTCACCCGAAATGCGGACCAATCACTCGCTACAGAATGGTACTGTAAACCCATCGCATCCGGGAGGATACTAAATTATCACTCACTTCACCCTATCCAGCAAAAAGCAAACGTGGCATCAAACCTAATCAACAGAATCATTCGACTAAGCACCATCCTTGACAGCGGCCAACAAAAACAACTGATACACAGGTATCTCCGCCGGAACGATTACTCGACAACGCTCGTAAACAGATTAATCCAACGAGTCAACACACAAATTCACCGCACTAATCATCCGATCAACACACCTGTCACAATAGCAGCAGAAATTTATCTAACAACTTACATATCTCTCCCGTACATCCCAAATCTTAGCCAGCTAATAGCAAGAAGTCTAAAACAAGACTATCCCACAGTTAAAATTGCAAACAAAAATACACGAACCGTGAGATCTTTCTTCTCTAAGGTAAAGGACCCTATATCATATCTGGCTTAAAGTAACGTCATTTATAGTATTCCTTGTAATAAATGTAAATGTTGTTACATAGGAATGACTCCAAACAGGCTTTCCGGTCATCAAGGATTTCCGGTCAACGCATCGATCATCTCAAATCCTCTCTTCGAGAGATCACAGATCTCACTCTCCACCGCAATATACTCTTTCCCTATCGTAAGCTACGGAATAAAACCCAATCCATATTTTCTCGTTGTGCCCAATAGTTGTGATACTAAAGTGAACTAATTATTCCAACAGATGAACCAAAAGCACTACAATTTTTCATCGGTAAACAACAATCCATACTTTTTAAGAATATAGTTTACAATCAGAATATTCCCTTAGCTAATAAATTGGAAGATATTACCACCGACAATAGACCACATAGAAAAAGCGACGGAGAATAACAATACAAATAGCGAGTTGACACTTTAATACGCATATGTAAAAAGTACTTTGAATAACAAAATATTGTAGATTTCCACTGATGAAGACCGAAAACAACGGTCGAAACGTTTGAACGTTATAAAAAAACGTTATAACGTTATAACACCAAATATAAATCAAATATATTTCTTACTTATAGTTTAAGCACAACCAATCCACATCGAATATTACATATTGAACCAAACCTTCTTGGTTATCAGGTCATTTTAGACAGAAAACCGTGACGAACTAATATTTGGAACTAAATCTTCATAGCACAAGATCAGCTTTTAAAAATTATAAAAACTTTTCGATTGTGTCTGGTAAAGAACCCAGACCTGCCGTTCAACAGGCAACTGAGCTTGTCCGGCTAAATCCGTTCTTTAAATAGTCGATGATGACGTCATTCATAGAAGCGTAGCGCGCTAGGTACACAAATCTGTTGTGCCGGACTTGGTAAGCGCTATCTTCTGTGTGTAAATGCGCGATATGTTGACTAGGTTGCACATTATTTAAATTTTTAATGCCATAATATCAAAAATCTTTGGGTTTATCTATTGGGATCTATTCTTAAAAGTCTTTCGGGGATATATGCGCAAAAAAATTGAAAATTTATCGTTGGATGGCTGAATTATATGCGTTTAAAATTAGACCACTTTTCGTTACTTACTATTTTTGTACAATTTGCAAAGTGCACCCCCATATCATAGACAATGACGTAGTCATACGCCAAAAACAGCGAATATGAACATTTTACATTTTTTATTAAAAATATGTACAGTTTTTCCGCACATGAATGAAAGCTAAAAAGAACTACCTAGACAGTGCGAAACCATGCATATGTATTTATTTAAAAAAAATATAGCGTGTTTCAACAATTGCTTTGAAACCTATTTTTGTTGAGTCGATAAGGTTTAACTTCGAATTAAATTGCAATATATTTTTTTCGTTTTGTTTAAATGACTTAAAATTAGTGAATATTTTAGTCACGCTTCGATTTTCGATTTACCATTTCGATCAATGCATACCGTTGTAAACAACAGCCAGTACGGTCCCAGGGGCCATGTATAAATGACGTAGCACTTTAGGGGGTAGAGGGGTGTAGCAAATTTGTGACGATGTGTGACGAGGGGGAATATAAATGCTACGAGTGGGAGGGAGGGTTAGAAATTCGCCGAAAAAAGCTAAAAAAGTCATTTGTGTACGGCCCCAATGCGGAACGAGTACTTAAATAAATCGAAATGAGCAAGAGAGTATACCGGTGTAAATACACCCAGTTTCAAGGTGTTCCACGAAGCTCAAGACAATCGGCTTTCCAAATTCGAGAAACGTCGATTTGTTTTTTGTCAGTTTAAAAACTCTAGTGTCGCAAAAAGAAACGCGGTACTAGATTCATCGCAACGGCATGCTGTTTAGCACTGACACTGCCGAAACTATTCATTTTTACTTGTTTTTCCAATAGTGTGCTATTGAAATACAAAAACACTATAGCAATGAAACATAATTTCAGTTAATTCCGAATTGTTTGGCGATAAGCAGACGGAAATCCGTTCGCAAATAACAAAGTTTTTAGCGTTCAAAATAGTGACGCAAAAACGTGACATCGTTTGATTTTAGATTTTAGAATGACACCCTGTCCCAGATAGTGCAGTAAGACATTTTCAATGTCAAAAACAACAGTTTGAGCGGGTGTTCTTTTTAGTTTAAAAAATGTTATAAATGTTGTTATGTTTACCTAGTTTATCCAATCTGAGTATCCATCCTGCTCTATACTGGGTGTTTGGTTCATGGTTAAGAACCTCTCCAGGGGTGATTGACTGTCATGTTTGGAGAAAAAAATCGTTCTACAAATACCATCAAATATCAACCGTAACAAAGTTATTGAACTTTTTGTGTTCAAAACTTATTTGTCTTTAAATACCTCTAACTCAAAAAGTATACTTTGTATTTCAAATATTTTATTATATTATTATATTATTATTCATTGGAAAGGTGAGAAAATTTTCCATTGAGTGATGCCCTCACATGTTTCAGCTAATGACTTTAAGTAAGCTTTTCAAAGTAATTTATTGAAAACTTAACAGTTTAATCGATTTTTCGTTCGTTTCTTGAAAATCCTAATAGTTAACCTCATCATTTTAATTATCCAGATTGTTGGTCTTGAAGAGCTGCATAATTCGTTCTTTGACATGATGCACTTACCTTTTTTATTTTCATGTGTTTGGGTTATTCAACTTGGATATTTTTATCTCATTTTCACTAATACCAGCTCTAATTGAAAAAGTATGGCTCTGATTGTACTTTTTGCCTTTCTCATATAAAGAAAGGCTATGCAATCACTGTAAAAATCGACTTTTTAACCGAGGCCCGGAGGGCCGAGTGTCATACACCATTTGATTCAGTTCGTCGAGATCGGCAAATGTCTGTGTGTGTGTATGTATGTGTGTGTGTATGTGTGTGTGTATGTGTGTGTGTGTCATTTAAACTCACACAATTTTCTCAGAGATGGCTGAACCGATTTTTGCAAACTTAGTTTCATCTGAAAGGTATAACGCTCCCATAAGCTGCTATTGAATTTTTAGTTGATCCGACTTCCGGTTCCGGAGTTACGGGTTGAAGAGTGCGGTCACACAGCAAATTCCCATATAAACTGGTACCACCATGATGTTCAAATGATGTAAAACATATTAAAATTGATGTAACATTACTCAAGTTTGCGGGTCTGAATCACTAATGGTCAATCAAAGCAGCTTTGACCACATTGGCCACCTATGATGGTTCATGACGCCCCCGGGGAACCCGCCAAGTTCCTTAGCTAATAGCACACCCATTCCACAACGAATTCTCTACCGATTTTTACAAACTTGATTTCAAATGAAAGATACAGTAATGCCATTAACTGCTGCTGAATTTCATTCGGTTCTGACTCTTACTTCCGGAGTTACAGGGGTGTTAGTAAGGATACACTGGAATTTCCCATAAAAATCGGTACAATCGTAATACCTCAGAGGCAAAAAACTATTGAAATGGTCACCAAATAACTTCTAATCGCAGATCTAGATCACTGATAGCCAATCAAACATTCTTTGAATATATTATCCACTATCGACGATTCCGGAAGTCCGGAATTCCGGGAATATTCCACAATTAAAGTCACATCGGTTCATCGGTGATGACTGAACCGATTTTCTCAAACCAAGTCTCAAATGGAAGGCAAAATATGCAGTTGAGTATTGCGTCGCCGCCCCTACCCCCCACCCCCCGCCTTGCCCTTACACCTCCCTCCTTCATCACTCCCCTCCTCTTGGACCACCCTCACGCCCGCATTTCCTTCATCCACCCCGTATACCAAAATAAGATGAAGGATTTCTGACGCATCCTCCACTCCCACTCTACTAACCCCCCATTCCCTACACTTCAAACCCATTCCACCAACCTTTTCAAATTATAATCACATGAAGATAACATTGAACTCATGCTTATTAAGCTAATTAAATATTATTCTTTTGCCTTTCTTATATAGAAAGGTTATGCAATTGCTCCAAAAACCGACTTTCTAAGCGACGCTTGGAGTGCCGAGTCTCATATAACATTCGACTCAGTTCGCCGAGATCGCAAAATATCTATGTGTATGTGTGTGTATGTATGTATGTATGTGTGTGTATGTGCGGATTTGTTAACAAAATGTCCACAACGGTTTCTCGGAGATGGCTGAACCGATTTTTACAAACTAAGATTCAAATGAAAGGTATAATATTCCCATAGGTTGCTATTGAATTTCATTTTCAACCGACATCTTGTTCCGGATTACGAGTTGAAGAGTATGGTTACAAAACAAAAATTGTTGATTTGTCCACATCGGTTTCTCGGAATTTTCTGAACCGATTTGGCAAACTTGATTTTAAATGAAAGGTGCATCAGCTGCTGTTTAATTTTGCGTGGATCCGAGTTCTGGTTCCTGAATTACAGGGTGACGTACGATCACGCAGCAAATCCCGATTCTAACGAATTCTGCGATGAATGTAAAAAGGTGACTTTTTTCCATAATGTAAACACAACTGTTAAATTTGTAGATCTAGGTCACCAACAACATAGAAAACTCCGATTCAAACCAATACCGCGATGAATGCAGAAAGGTGCTCTTATATATACTTACCAAGTGTAATAAGAATGAAAGACATTTCCATAATGTTATATTGTACGAACCAGCTATTAAATCATAGTTTGGAGAAATGAGAAAGGCACAATTGCACCTCTAGGTGGATTAAAACAGGTTTTTTTTATTCGAAAGCCAGGAAAATTTCACAGAGAAAAATTGATTAATACCTTTCAGATAAGTGAATTTAGTATTCTTTTAGAAGTAAATTAGTTTAAAGTTAGTGTTATTGGCATTTTCCCTCCGGGGTTTGACGGTATTGCAAACATCATCAAGCACACTGCAAGCATGAGTGCTACAGAACCTCTGACAGACAATTGCTTTAAGGTGGTTATTGTATTACGCCTCGATAGTGGCGCATCGAGGAGACCGAGAGGGCTTATGGATCTTTTTATGTTTTATGTTTTTTTCACACTCTGCGTCAACCCATATTAACGCTCAACCACTAGCCTGTGCGCGCTGACGTGACTGGCTGGCGGGTCGACGTGCATTGACTTTTGCTGTGGGCTGTGTTTGATGGCATTATTCCACAGCTAAATGGCAGTATTGGTAGAGGGGCTCACAGTGGGGGCCATTGTGTGTCCATTTATCGGCCGACTTCGTCATCGTGCACAGGCTGATTAAATTAATTTAATTATTAAATAATATATAATAAATACATCAATAGAAATCTATTAGTTGTCGTTTTGTAGTAATTGTAGTTTTTAGTACTAGTGTACAATTGTTATGTGCTAGTCGTATGTCTATCTGTGCATGTGTTCGTCTGAATATTTGTGACAGTTGGCTCAGGGAATGGATGCAGAACTGGCGTATATGATAGAATAGTGGGTAATCTTTCCGGTATTCAATTTGTGTATTCGATTCTATTCATTCGGGAAGGTTGGATTGGATAAATTAAGGTACAATTAATTTACCCGGTCAGCATAGCATGATGAAAGTCTAACAGAATGCAATTGTCGTTAACCCATTCATGCCCAACTTTTTTCTAGAGCATGTAGGATTCCAAAACTTTTTTTCCTTGGAAACGGTGGGTTCAAGGAACACGAAAAGTTATCTTTTATAAAGATAAGTGCTTCCCTCGCAGTGCTAGAAGCTGCTCAATTTTTACCTTCCAATGCTCAATACAATTCTCCTAGAATATTTACAATAGTCCACTTGCGTGGAAAACGTAGCCTGAGACACTCTAAATTGATAAAATTTATCAGTTTTCAATAATATTGCAACATAACGAAGATATACGAAAAAATCATTTTTCGTCTTCAACGTTTACTGTCCCTGGCAGCACTGCTCCATTGGAATCCAATCAGACAAACTGCAATAACTTTAGTTCTAGAGCTGAGCCTTGTAACTATTAGTACTCAAATGAAAGGTAATAGTCATATTTGTTAGCCTTACTTGTCTTTGTGAGCGAATCTTGTCTCAATCGAAAGTTATAGCTGTTTAAAAACGTTGTTGTCCACAAACAACATGGGCATGAATAGGTTAATAGCAAATAAACAACATTTGCACGAGTTAAAGTAGTTTGATTTCATGTTACATGTGTTTTTATATTCAACTTCATTAATCT
Organism: Topomyia yanbarensis; assembly: GCF_030247195.1. Lineage (NCBI taxonomy): Eukaryota > Metazoa > Arthropoda > Insecta > Diptera > Culicidae > Topomyia > Topomyia yanbarensis. The sequence continues at coordinate 98,976,282 of NC_080670.1, read as the reverse complement.
GTTCTTTTGTACATCAATTAGATTGCTTTTCCATTAATCATGTATACCAAAATATTATCGGTCAATTTATGCACTTCTAATCATACTCTTTGCATCTTTTTTTCTCTTTTCGGCATGCTATGATTCCTTCTATTAGTATACTCTATACTATACTATACTCTATATATTCATAGTAACAACCGTACAAACGCTCGTGTCCTTCGCGATAACACAAACCTGGTCACAAACGCGACCATGCAATTGCAATCCTCTACACATACGGCCGCAATTTTGCCAACATTAGAACACCCCGGTAGTTAAGTAAACGTAACACCTATAAACTTACAAACGCGGTCTCAAACACCATTCGCGCGATCTTGAAACGACGACGTCCGGAAGTCCAACCGCGGTCCTAGCAACCTAGACTAATGCCTCCAGTTGAACCAACCAAAAATGACGCTCGTTCAACACGTTCCATGGCGACATGACCTGGAACGGGGGAAACTGATTCTCTTCTACCATCTGTACCATTCACTAAAAATTAAGCATTAGGCGCGCGATCATTAAAAAATACACGCAACATGATTATAATGGTCGCAACATGATTATATGGTCGGCTAAGCGAAATAACACTGCCAGGTCATGGTTAGATTCCACGCTTTCGATGACATACGCTTGAAGGGTATACTCACAGTGCCTTAGAGTTATGGAGCGCCCGAGACTTATCACCTTAAATTTATCGACGTTGATCTGCATTCCATTTAGTGAGCATCACTCTTCAATATTGACTATATCTTCTTGGAGCACAGCTGAATAGAGTTCCGAAGCAATTGAGCGAAAGATTTTCAGAGCATCAGCGTAGAGCAGTTTTCCAGACTTGATGCGGGTGCAGAGATCGTTGATGAATAATATAAAGATAAGTGGCCCAGGGTGACTTCCTTGAGGGACACCGGTTGGCGTTTCAGATACGTTTGAGCATATGGTGCCGATTCTAACAAAAGCGGATCGTTTAGAAAGGTAAGATTGTAGCCATCTGGTTACTCACGGAGGAAATCCTAGTCACTGCAGTTTCATAACCGCAATCTTCTGCGGCACCTTGTCGAATGCTTTAGCGAAATCAAAATGTATTGCATCAACTTGCTGGCACTTCTTAACGGCTGGAACTAGAAAACGTGTCTACGTCATCAAGTTCGAAGTGGTCGAGCATTTCTTTACAAATCCATTCCACGTTGATCAATTATGTGTGTAGATGCAGTGTACAACGCTTTGTAGACAAACTTTTCCAGAACTTTGGCCAAACAATTCAGAAGCGAGATCCCTCTATAATTTTCAATATTATGAGTATTTTTTGCAGTAGAATAATTCTAACGTTTCAATATAGGGGACCCATTTCAATGTTTCTGCTGAGATATTTTCCCAGTTTTCAAATGCGAATAACTTCTGTTGTACTCATCGAAATCGCTATATGTTTGCACTATCTGATCGGAAATATGTGCACCTATATTGTATTTGATTCCGTAAAATGTACGATTACTATAAATAACAAAAATAATGTATTTTGTGAAAGTGGTAATTATCAGCGCTGATTAGTCCGAACAATTCAACCAAGCAGCGAGCGTTGCTAGGACCGCCTCTTTGTCATCCAACGAATCGCGACACACATATAAAAGCAGCACAAAAGAAAAAAAATCGCCAGTTTGCTTTCTGACCTTGCTACGTTCCATCAGCTCGAAGCAATACACTCCATGACTGCCGCCAGGCATCCTTTCAATGATGTACAGGCGCGCCAATTTTATGCATACAATGATCACAGACCACACAGAAAACTGAACGCTATTGCTTTCGGAGCTAAATAAACGAATTTCAAGGCGATTGGGTGGTTGGGTGCGAGAGATCGCGCTCTCTTGCTCTTTCAATTATGTATTTATGTGTGGCGTTCTCAAATTAATTCACCACGGCGCACAGTGGCGGGTCTTCAAACAAAAGTCGGACAAAACCTCAAATGTTACTTAATTTGGCTGAAAATCACAATTTAACCTAATTTTGAGATGCTGAGCTCATTTTTCATGTCAAAAGTCGTAAAATATTAAATGCATTTTCCATACAGTGTCATTGAACCTTTCTTATAACTATGAATCCGTTTTCATGATAGATTTTCCGTAACTGTTCACCAATGTCAGCAATATCATAAAAAATGAAGAACACTACTTTAAATCCATTATATAACGTGTTGGTTTACTGTAGATTGTCTATTTTACACAAAACACTATGCGCCTCCATATCAGCAACAAAGCTTCAAAATTTCCTTAAACCTTTTTGCGCACCTAGGCGCAGAATGAGACCATGATATTTGAAAAGTAGAGGTTATTTCCCATAGAATGTATACTATATGACAGTTCCGAAATTATTCCGAAATTTGTACAGAATACATTAGTGAAAAAAGTATTTTTTATCTGACCATCTCAAACCTATTTAAACTAAAAAGTCATAGTTCCAAGCAAATTTATCAAATGTATATTATTCACTAACCAAGCTCTTTCGTTTCTCTACACAATGAAACTAGTAGTGCTAAAATCGAACCAAAATTAAAAGAGCTACATGTATTTGAAGGAAAAAAAATCATTAAAAAGTCTGGACTTTGTTACGTTTAAACTCATGTTAAAAATCGTGTTCTTATCCAATGATCATGAAATTTTTAATATACATCACTCAATACATGAAAAATTTAGGAAAAATATAAAATATCAAAATTTCAAAAATAAATTTTTGAGGTTTTGGCCAGCCTCCAGCTACTGTGCGGCGCGCGCTCCAGAGTGCACTGCGAAGGAGTGTGCTCTTTTATTCTTCTAGCTTGTTTGGCTGCGATTGACGATATATGATTCCATCACCAGCCTTAAATTCGATTGGATTCAGTAATATACTGCTATTAGAATTGGATAGATACTTATACATATGCTCGTACGTGTTTTGTAATGCGTGTTGCTTTTTGACGTGGTTTACAGTAATTTTTTAGCGACAGCTACACACTAAATTTTGCTGAATTTTGCCTTACTGAAACATCAGCAATTCTTCCAGCAAAATATATTCGCTGAAATTACAGCAATTCAAAACTGTCTAAATTCGCTGAACTCTCAGTTTGATTGGCTGGAACTCAACACAATTGCCATTCTTTCACTGATTGTCTTAGCAATCAAATTCTATAGATTTGCTGATTTTGGTCAAAATAATGGGCTTTACTAAAAATCAGCGAAACAAAATATACAAAGCTGACCTGTTAGCAAATCAAGTTTTGCTGAAAAGTTTCAGCAAAATATTTTGCTGAAGCAAAACACAAAAAATTGGTGTGTAGAACATTTTGTTTCATGCCCCTAGGGTTTAACAAACCGAACACATCAACATGAACCAAAGAGCTAAAAAATCTATTTGCTTTGATTTCCTTGCGTTTTTTGCCTTGTCTTAGCAATCAAATTCTATAGATTTGCTGATTTTGGTCAAAATAATGGGCTTTACTAAAAATCAGCGAAACAAAATATACAAAGCTGAACTGTTAGCAAATCAAGTTTTGCTGAAAAGTTTCAGCAAAATATTTTGCTGAAACAAAACACAAAAATTGGTGTGTAGAACATTTTGTTTCATGCCCCTAGGGTTTAACAAACCGAACACATCAACATGAACCAAAGAGCTAAAAAATCTATTTGCTTTGATTTCCTTGCATTTTTTGCCTACTGAGATTGTGAATAGGTGATGTATTCTATCTTCTCTATGCTCCGTTGAAACTGAATAAAACCTACTGTCCTGCTGACCTATATCCCCATAGACTGCGCATAAACGAAAGTCAGTTGTATGTTGTTAGGGAATCCCGTAGAATATAGCAAGAGAAATGTACGCGGCCTGGGCGTGTACCGTAATATTTGTGAAACCAAAGCCATGTGAAAGAAGCTACAGGAAAATAAATTACCATTAGATTAATGTGTGATCAGTTCAGAAATACCATAGCGATACAGTGTACTAATAATATATCTGAAAATAGGCGATATTACCACTAATTCAGGGCTTCGTTAATGTAACCTGATTATTTGGCATGGAGGATAATATATTTGAACTGTAATATTAAGTTCAAGGTTTGCGTTGAGCAGATTATTTTTTTTAACTTTCCTTTCCGGATTTAATGACAAAAATTTTTGAAACTGACTATCGCGGAGGGGTTTCAGTCAAACTAAACCGAAACCATTTTTTCGCAAAGACACTCACATACCACGACTAACAGTATAGGTATGTATTGCTGCTTCGGTGTGAGAACGTACACAGAAAGGAAGCCGAATATGAATGCTTGCGACCGTGTAGCACGGTATTCTGTTCACGGTTACTGAATGTAGCACTGCACTGGTCATAATACCTGTTCTATTAACGCGCGAGACAATAACATAGAGAGTGCTGGCGGCAAAGTTTATTCGGACATAAATAAAATGTATCGAACTAGAAATATGAAAATGCAGTGCTTATTTGTGTTTAATATAGTGTGTTGATAGCGTTTAGCATTAGATGCACGGATATAAATCACTGAACAAAATCCGCAATCTATGTTTTTGATTTTTCTGTTTGATTAAATATATATTGTTTACGCATGTGTATAACCGACGGACCCAAAATGTAAAATGCAATCCTCTTAATTATCGTCTTGAATCTCAAAGTCTCAAGCTGCGATTACAATGCTGGGGTTCTTGCTTAATATCCATTATTTAAAAATGCAAATCCAATTTTGATTTTCGTAAAAGTACGGCAATAACTGCCTGCACAAAAGAAAAACAAGAAAAGCAAAAAGAGTCCTGGTGCTGTTGGAATTGGCATTAAATCCCTTTTCTGCTTTGCTCCTTTTGCCCAGTTCGCCTTTTCTTCATTATCGTACGGACCCGTGTATGTGTTGCTAACAAATGAGCAAAAAAAAATTTTAGTTCCTTTGTTTGAACCTCTGGTATAAGGTCGATGCATGAAGAAACGCATCAAGGTGTCCTGTGTAGTTTCAACTAACTGTGCATAGTTGTAGTTTTTATTTTTTATTGCGCTTTTCAGTTTGAGTGTTGCATTCCTGGACCTGAAGGTAGAATGGATATAAGCTGAACGTTTAATTGTATGGCAATACTACAAAGATTTTACCCTTGTGTACGATTCGTTTCAAAAGAAGAAATAGAAGAATCAATTCCTGGAAAAAAATTCGTAGCATTGCTGTAAAGGTGACAAGGGATTGTCTAGTTCAGTAGACTTTCAAGATGTTTTGGAAACTTAATGTTGTATACTTTTATTATCGGGGAAGGGACGGAATTATACTTTATATCCCTTTACGTTTTCAAAATGAAGTGACGTGACGAATACATTTTTTTAAGTCACGTGAATAAAAAAACTGAAGCTACCCTCTTTTAAACAACAGAGATAAATCGCGCATTCGTGAGCAACATGCTCCCATGTTGCGTTCCTCTTCTGTTAACAAAAACTAGAAAAAATGCTGGAAGAAGGTATTAACGTTAACAGTAAAGTCTACTAATTTAAATTACTAAATCCATGCATTTAAAGGATTATAAATCGATCTGGATAAACTGGAGGATGATAAACTTTTCATAGTTTTTAGGGTTTTAGTGAAATTGTGCTTGGTTCCATTTTTAGTAATTTGATTTTAAGTTGTAATTTTATTGAGCACGAAAACCTGTTAGTACAGACTTTGAATCAGGTCAAGGAAGTTAGGACGTGGTCATAGTGAATAACTAATGGCAGCTTTTTGATAGGGATGGATGGATTATTATTTTTTGCCTTTGTTTACTCCGGAGTGACTTCCGTGTACTGGAAAAAGCCATTTGTTGTGAATACCTAACTCACTACCTACTGTACGACCCAAAAAGCGCACGTTAGATGCAATATGGAACAAGTTTACTTTTCAATATGTTCTCATGCATTAATATTATACTCGATTAACCGTTATGTGTCCAAAGACACCTTTATCAGGACAACGAGGGTAACCAGACACCCAACGGGGGGGGGGGGGAATTGCTGCACAGCCACCATTTTGTGATGAAATTGCTCAAAAAAATTATTTTGTGTTATTAAATACTTATGTTATAAATCCCATTTAACAAAAGCTCGATTCACCTTTTTTATTGCGTCAAGAAAAATTCTTTAAATATGCCTAATTTTAATGCTCTACAGAGTGGTGTAGCCCCTTAAGAAGACTGATATCTTTTTCCTTTCCCCGTGTAAACGAGAAGCGATAGAGGTTACAGCACATCTATTGTATGAAGGTAGGAAGATTAATGTAAAAGTTTATATATGTGTGTGTGCATCACTATGGGAAGTTCCACATTTACCCTCAAGTGGCGTTTCTGTTACTGTCTCCAGATTCTAGACAGAGTTGCCGGTCTTCTTGATATGCAGCCTTCGAATTTACATAGGCGGCTGTCACACGCATATCTGATTTGAGCTTATTTGTTCATATAATCGCATTTCGAGCGATTATCATACAAGATACAACAAAAAAAAAAACAAATTGAAGACGATTTCATCGAAACATGTTCTAGCTAAGTTCATTTCCAAATGATTGTCGAATTTAAAAAAATCATCCCACAAAGAATCCATATTGAATATATAAACTCAAGAAAATATACTCACGTCAAAACAAGGAATGTATATGAGGCATTCCACGCAAAATTAGCCACAATTTTTTTTCCCTGATCAATTTTTTTCTCGGTTTAGTAGTCAAAAATATTCGACATTCGTGTTTTTAATTTCAACATAGTAGGCGAGACTTTCGAGATTTTTTGTGTTGAATTTCACCATTTCAATAAAATCTACTTTTTTCAATCGCTCATACTGTCAAAAATAAAGAAGATACCAAAAAGTACCCAAGACTTGAAATGTGCGCCTTTTTCACAGCTTTCGGATGAATTTTTTTTTGGGGGAATTGCGGCGGCTGTCACACGCATATCTGATTTGAGCTTATTTGTTCATATAATCGCATTTCGAGCGATTATCATACAAGATACAACAAAAAAAACAAATTGAAGACGATTTCATCGAAACATGTTCTAGCTAAGTTCATTTCCAAATGATTGTCGAATTTAAAAAAAAATCATCCCACAAAGAATCCATATTGAATATATAAACTCAAGAAAATATACTCACGTCAAAACAAGGAATGTATATGAGGCATTCCACGCAAAATTAGCCACAATTTTTTTTCCCTGATCAATTTTTTTCTCGGTTTAGTAGTCAAAAATATTCGACATTCGTGTTTTTAATTTCAACATAGTAGGCGAGACTTTCGAGATTTTTTGTGTTGAATTTCAACATTTCAATAAAACCTACTTTTTTCAATCGCTCATACTGTCAAAAATAAAGAAGATACCAAAAAGTACCCAAGACTTGAAATGTGCGCCTTTTTCACAGCTTTCGGATGAAGTATATAAAAACTTAATTGACGTATTGGTTTCATGGAAAATAAGTTTAAAACAAATCGTTTTTTTCAAACTTGGACATGGTTTTACATTTCTTATAAAAGAAATGTATAGAATTCGCTCAAACTTTCAAGATTTTTTCCGAGGCCCGGAGGGCCGAGTCTTATATACCAATCGACTCAGCTCGACGATTTGGGACAATGTCTGTGTGTGTGCCTGTGTGTGTATGTAACGGACAAACTCTCATTCGTGTTTCTCAGCAATGGCTGAACCGATCTTATCCAAACCAATTTTAAATGAAAGACCTATCAAACAGTAAGAACGCTATTAATTTGTTTTTGATTCTGATGTTTAGTTTCCAAGATATGAATGTTTGAATGCGCAAAAATGGCGTTTTTTGCAGTTTTTTTAAATTATCTTCCGAAATTGACAATGTAGATTAACAATTTATATGTTTTTAGACAGCTTTAACGAATACCTTTCGAACAAGCTATAGATTGTTGAAATCGGTATATTATCAAAAGAGATATTTAACATTAAATTAGGACGAAAGATTTTTATCATTTCCCATTGTCAGAAATATGACCAAAAACATGTAATCTATTATTAACGCCAAAACGGCTTATTTTAGGTCAATAGTATCTTCGGAGAATTTAATGGAGGTAATATGCCCTTTCTTTTGGTATTGTGCTTTTGCTGATTAATCCCCCTATGAGTGAGATATTTTCACAAATTTTTTTGGAAGTGATTATATCGAAATGATGCCTTCAGCAAATTTGTAGCTCTTACTTTTGCGAATAACGTTACTGAAGACTTCAAATATCTATTTTGAATACTTTAAACGTTATGGTTTGTTGTTTGTTGATTACTCTTTGTCGCCTATTTATTGTTCAATATAGTAATAATCCATTGAAATAAGCCAAACATTATTTCGATAAAACGAATTTTGTATATCATTTTACTATCTACAACCGCTAGAAATAATCACCGAACACTTCCAAGTTATCTGGAAGGAACTTGATAACTTATCAGTACAAAAATGTTCATTTGTGCGAACTTTCTGACTGAAATTTTGCTAACTTATAACCATCGGATCGATCTGAAACATATCGGAAAATGAAAAGCGAAATAAATAACTCCAAGCAACGGCGTAGCCAAGAGAAGGTTTTGGGGTTTAACACCATACAGCCCCCCCACAACACCCAAAACAAATTGGATTGAAGTTGAAAATTTATTGATGCAGACTGATTTAATTCAATATTACAATAATAATTATCTGATCCGTAGATTGATAACCTGTTGTTGTAAACATCATGAGGACTTTTGATAAATTGTCGGAATGGGGTCCTGATATGTAACTGATCTATTGGTCTTGATTTCACAGTTGTCTAATAGCATCAATATCAAATTCCTGTCTGAAAACATTCCAATAGAAAATTCCAGAGTTCTGTAATCAATCATAATCCTCAGATTGATTTTCAAATTGATCTCGTTTTTGTAGAGATGTACTGTAATAAGGGTCTTTATTTAATAGGAAGCGAAGTTAAAATTGATTTAATTCTATGAAACATAGAACTGCTCAACGAAAAATGCATAAATTTCAACAATTGCTTAAAATGTTTTTGCCTTTCTCATTCACTCTAAAATTCGTCGATCTAATCCCGACCGGGAGGACCGAGTGTCATATGCTAATCGACTCAGTTCGTCGAGATCGGAAAATGTCTGTGTGTGTATGTATGTCTGTATGTATTTGTGTGTATGTGTGTGTATGTGTGTATGTGGAAAAAATGTGACCTCTGTTAATCAGAGATGGCTGGATCGATTTGCACAAAGTTAGTCTCAAATGAAAGGTACAATCTTCCCATCGGCTGCTATTGAATTTTTTATTGATTGGACTTCCGGTTCCGGAGTTACGAGTTGAAGAGTGCAATCACACAACAAATTCCCATATAAACTGAACTGAAAAAATTTCAAAATCAAATTTGTATTTTTGAGGCCAAATGACATTATAATGCATGAAACATTGAGATTTGATGTAAACTCGAAAAAATAACGTTTGACAAAAATTGATTTTTTTGGACTTTGGTACTTATTTGCTCTGTTACTATTTTCTGAAAAATTAATTCTGCATAATTTTAAAACTTCAAAAATTACGGTTTCTGAATTATGCCGTTTAGACATTAAGATCGATTTTCACCAAACCCCCACCAATTGTAAAATTGGTATTGTAAAAAAACGTAAGGGCGATACTTCAATGCTGATAGGTGGGACCGAAAAAGTAAACAATCGCCAAAGGGACTATATACTATATATACAATCATTTTGTCAATTTCAATAGCAAACACAAATTTTAATTTAATAATTTCAAATACTTCATGAAGTTTTGGGTTTCGATCACTGAATCATGCAATCTAGGATGTAAAAAACACAATAGTTCTAAATTGGAAATAAAACCAAGTCTGGAAATATGCACTGTTGATTTTCTTTGAATGCACTATGAGTCACAAGGGCGATTTTTCGGTACAAAAATCAATAACTCCCAAACCGTTCATTTTAGAGAAATTTTGTCTGAGAGAATATTTTTGGGGATTAAATTCGCTTTCTTTTAAAGTAAAATGTAGCTAGAATGGTCCTCTCAAACATTCTTTTCGAAAAATTATTTTTCGAACAAAATGGTATAGCAAGGTACTTACTTCAGCAAAGTTGTAGAAAAATGTTTTTCAGTTAACATTTTCAAATGAATTAAAGTTATAGCACTATCGGTTTTTATGTTATGATTATTTCTATTCTTTAACTTAGGGTGTTTCTGAAAAAGTCAGTTTTTTAACCATAACTTTTTAAATAGTTAGTCTATCTTCATACTCTCTATGAAGCAATTTTAGTACTTTTCATTGCGCATATTTCTGCTGAAGAATGTGAATCGATATCATTTTTCGTTATCGAGTTACGATCATTTTTTTTAAATAAAAATGATAGTTTTCAATGTCCTCTAACTCAGAAGGTTGCACAAACTAGCAGCTAAATTTGTACTCTTTTGAAAGTGCATCAAAAATACTATAAAATATTCCAAAATCAAAGTCAGCATTTTTCCCTTCGATATCAAATATAAACAACAACACCACGAGTCGTGACAGTTTAATTGGTATCAATCTCATTCATGAATCGAATCGCAGTAGCCGACGACTGCTTTGATCAACGCGTGTAGTGCTTTGTATTATTAGTGCTGTTAAAATGCATAAAATAAAGTTGTTCGATCTCTGGAAAGTGGCCAAAGGTGAAAATAAAAATAAAATAAAAGTTGTGTTTGAGGAAATAATGAGATAATTTGATGTGGGACAAAATGAAAAAAATAAGTTCACTCAGAATGCAAAAGCTGTAACAATTAAAACATGTAAAAGGTTTGATCAATTTTGGAAAGACAGTAATCGAATTGAGACGAAAGTGCTCGATAAAAATTCGAAATATTTTGAGAAGCCGTTAACAGTTCCTACAAAAGATTCAAACTGCACTTCCTCCCAAACCAGCATTCACAGAAATTCGTCGCTTACTTAGAACAGAATGAAGGGTAATCCTTAATTCATTTGCATTTTAAGGCAAAATGCGCTACATTTTATATTCTGTCAACACTTCCATTACCAACAAGTTTCATGAGCGAACAAGGAGCTGAGGCTCGGAACGATCGACTGAGTCACGGTAGAAATTGTTCAAGAGTCGCGAACATGGAAGATGTTTTCTTTAGAGCAATGGACTCGTCTAATCCGGTTCTTGCAGTTAGAAGATCCCGATATAGTAAACGCACTGAAATAAGTTCAATATTAAATGAGTTAGCACTTTGAGAAAAGAGACACGATTCAGATAACTATAACGACGACGATGCTGATGATGTTGATGATTGTGATTATAATAATTATGAGGATGACGATGATAATAAAGTAGTTACGTAGAATAGTAAAATAAATATCTGTCTGAGCCTAACGTTTTCAATATTTGTGTACATATATTTGACAAGCTCAAAAAATCATTTAACAACTCGACTTTTTGATCTAGTAAAGCAGGTTCTAAATGGCAATGACCAGACCCTTAAAAACAGCCGTATGCTGATGTCATTTAATCATAATGTTGATGTCAACATTTTTCGCTGAATGACAAAAAAGCAAAAGTTGATTTTGAGATATTTTACAGTATTTTTGATGCACTTTCGAAAGAGTACAAATTTAGCTGCTAGTTTTTGCAACCTTCTGAGTTAGAGGTCATTGAAAACTATCATTTTTATTTAAAAAAATTATCGTAATTCGATAACGAAAAATGACATCGATTCACATTCTTCAGCAGAAATATGCGCAATGAAAAGTACTAAAATTGCTTCATAGAGAGTATGAAGATAGACTAACTATTTAAAAAGTTATAGTTAAAAAACTGACTTTTTCAGAAACACTAAAATGACACCCTAAGATAAAGAAGAAAAATAATTATAACATGAAAACCGATAATGCTATAATGCTATAACTTTGATGCATTTGAAAATGTTACTTGAAAAACATTTTTCTACAACTTTGCTGAAGTAAGTACCTTGCTACACCATTTAGTTCTAAACATAATTTTTCGAAAATAATGTTTGAAAGGACCACCATAGCTACATTTTGCTTTAAAAGTAAGAAAATTTAATTTCCAAAAATATTCTCTCAGACAAAATTTCTCGAAAATGAACGGTTTGGAAGTTATTGATTTTTGTACCGAAAAACCGCGCTTGTGACCCATAGTGGAATGGTGGGTTTTTTCAAGAAAAAGCGTTGATTTCTTAATTCTCAGTCGCGTTGGAAATTTGAGTAAAGTATAAACTTCAAATCGATTAAAAAAAAATCGATTTTTTTGGCTCAGTACAATATACATAACCCCTTTAGAAAAATCAGTTTTCCCACCACAATGCATTGATTGAGGAATTTAGATATTTTATTAACAGAGCATTAGAAATAATTCGTTTGTATGTCTATTTTATGGGCCATTTTTTCGCCTTCCCATTGATTTGGTTTGAGATTTCTAGCACTGATGTTGTCCTATGCTGATTTGAGTGATTCTCTGAGTCCTGCCACTATCCCATGTAGTATGTGTTATCAAAAACATCGCGAAGCATCAAGTTCTAAATGTTCTCAAACGATATAATATCCGAAGAGAGTGATAAGAGTTATAAGAAATGTCTCATCACACTGTTAGGTGGATTAAAAGCGTTTTTCCTACACAATATGAAATAAAAAAAATTATAAACTATTTGAAATTTTTTAATAGTTTTATTTTTTATTTAACCGTGATTTTTAATAAATAGTGACCGTCGCTTCACAACGTAGTCTATTTTTCATAGCTTGCGGTGAGCACGATCTCTCGAATTGCTGGACTGAAAGTTATGGAATAGAAATTAATTTTTAATATTCTTTACAGATTTAACTCGCCGCGCAGATAGCTCTGAATTAGACCCGCTGGTGCCCTAAGACGATTTCGCTAGATTTTCAGAGCACTGTGCACCCAGTGCATTAACGCAAGTGACGGAAGGTTATCGAAAAGTTTCGTGAAAATGAAAATTCCAGTAATGATGATGATTTTCCCAAACTGTTCGTTTTCGAGAGGTTTTTATTTGTTCTTTGGCATTAGGATTAGCGATAATAATTCAAATCAAGGATACTACTGGGAAATCACCTTTAGAAAAGTCGATGTCGAAGTAAAATTTGGAACTATGCACGCATGCACTTCAGAGATAGCGTGATATCAGGAGCTGCGATTTCATTAAAAATTTTCTTAGTTTTCAGTCGTGTTGGAAATTTGAGTAAAGTATAAACTTCAAATCGATTCAAAAAAAAATTTCGATTTTTTTGGCGCAGTACAGTACCCTTTAGGAAAATTCAGTTTCCCACCACAATGCATTGATTGAGGAATTTAGATATTTTATTAACATAGAATTAGCAATAATTCGTTTGTATGTCTATTTTGTGGGCCGTTTATCGCTTTCCCATTGATTTGGTTTGAGATTTCTAGCACTGATGTTGTCCAGGATTCTCTGAGTCCTCCCACTATCCCATGTAGTATGTGTTATCAAAAACATCGCGAAGCATCAAGTTCTAAATGTTCTCAAACGATATAATATCCGAAGAGAGTGATAAGAGTTATAAGAAATGTCTCATCACACTGTTGGGTGGATTAAGAGCGTTTTTTTCTTATTTTTTTTTATTGAATAGGGTAGTAAAATCATTTTCTTTGATACCATAAAAATTTGGGAGTGGGCAATTTAATACTTACGAAGATATGAATTTTTTAATCGCACCTTGCGCGCGAAAAACGTACTGCCACGCGCTTCGCTTATGCTCAGACTTGGCTGTATGAAGTTTTACACACCAGCGCGTTGTGTAAAACACAATTGCGATTAACTTTACTATTCAACTCATTTAGATGTATTTTTAATTTCAGATTTATATTGACTTAATCCGTCAATAGTGTCACAGGAAGAAAAGATCTTCATTTTCAATTTGGAGTCTTCGTTCTTCTCAACATAGTGAAATGATTGTGCTCCATGTATGGTTTTGCATTTTTCAAAACAATTCTGTGGATTTTTCTCTGCTCTTGAATCAGAATAAATTGGTTCGAGTGGCACGTTTTCTATGTTATTCTGAGATTTGAACTTGAAACTTTCCTTGCCACCTCGTACGACTCAGTTTCGAAATTTGATCATCATTGATCATGTTAACTTGCTCGACGAATAATGCCTCCAGCTCCGTCGGAAGCACCTTTCCCATGGGCTGTTGCGCGAAAATGCCACTGTGTGGGGTGAATGCAGTCCGATTTGTGGTGAAAAAAAAATTAGTACAACGTTTGACATTTACAAAATGTTGACGAGCACCAACAGAAAAATAAATGTAAACTTCCAAGGTTTTCAAAAAGAATGGAGTTAAGAGTACGACGTACAAACGATAGGTAACTAAACTGAAAATAATTTTTGAAAAGCGCCAGAAACTCATTCGTTCAACATTTTTGCAGAACTGCAAGAATCTTTCTTCGGCAATCATTTATCGCCAGAATACAAATATCACATTTTAATCATTTTAAAAATTATCCCATATAACGACCAAACAACAATATTCACAATCGTTTTACATTTCTTATAAAAGAAACGTATAGAATTCGCTCAAACTTTCAAGATTTTTTCCGAGGCCCGGAGGGCCAAGTCTTATATACCAATCGACTCAGCTCGACGATTTGGGACAATGTCTGTGTGTGTGTGTGTGTGTGTGTGTGTGTGTGTCTGTGTGTGTCTGTGTGTGTATGTAACGGACAAATTCTCATTCGTGTTTCTCAGCAATGGCTAAACCGATTTAATCCAAACCAATTTTAATTGAAAGAACTAAAAAACAGTATAAACGCTATTAATTTGTTTTTGATTCTGATGTTTAGTTTCCAAGATATGAATGTTTGAATGCGCAAAAATGGCGTTTTTTGCAGTTCTTTTGAATTATCTGCCGAAATTGACAATATAGATTAACAATTTATATGTTTTTAGACAGCTTTAACGAATACCTTTCGAACAAGCTATAGATTGTTGAAATCGGTATATTATCAAAAGAGATATTTAACATTAAATTAGGACGAAAGATTTTTATCATTTCCCATTGTCAGAAATATGACCAAAAACATGTAATCTATTATTAACGCCAAAACGGCTTATTTTAGGTCAATAGTATCTTCGGAGAATTTAATGGAGGCAATATGCCCTTTCTTTTGGTATTGTGCTTTTGCTGATTAATCCCCCTATGAGTGAGATATTTTCACAAATTTTCTTGGAAGTGATTGTATCGAAATGATGCCTTCAGCAATTTTGTAGCTCTTACTTTTGCGAATAACTTTACTAAAGATTTTAAATATCTATTTTGAATACTTTAAAAGTTATGGCTTGTTGTTTGTTGATTACTCTTTGTCGCCTATTTATTGTTCAATGTAGTAATAATCCATTGAAATAAGCTAAACATTATTTCGATAAAACGAATTTTGTTTTTCATTTTACTATCTACAACCGCTAGAAATAATCACCGAACACTTTTAAGTTGTCTGGAAGGAACTTGATAACTTATCAGTACAAAAATGTTCATTTGTGCGAACCTTCTGACTGTAATTTTTCTGACTTATAACCATCGTATCGATCTGAAACATATCGGAAAATGAAAAGCGAAATAAATAACTCCAAGCAACGGCGTAGCCAAGAGATGGTTTTGGGGTTTAACACCATACAACCCCCCTCCCCCACCACACCCAAAAAAAAATATTGGATTGAAGTTGAAAATTTATTGATGCAGACTGATTTAATTAAATTTTACAATAACAATTATCTGATCCGTGGAATGATAACCTGTTGTTGTAAACATCATGAGGACTTTTGATAAATTGTCGGAATGGGTCCTGATATGTAACTGATCTATTGGTCTTGATTTCACAGTTGTCTAATAGCATCAATATCAAATTCCTGCCTGAAAACATTCCAATAGAAAATTCCAGAGTTCTGTAATCAATCATAATCCTCAGATTTCTTTCCAAATTGAGCTCGCTTTTGTAGAGATGTACTGTAATAAGGGTCTTTATTTAATAGGAAGCGAAGTTAAACTCTAAAAATAGTCAATCATACTGCTACTTTAAAATTAAAACTAGTTTAAAATTTCTTAACAAGTTGAAAATTCGGCAGGACCCGCACCTCCCGGATCATTCTTCATGATCCACCGCTGGTTTCAAGCGATGTTTCAGTATCAACATATAGTATCTCAAGATCGTGGCTGTCGATCCATTGTATGTATGTGCAAATCGTACTGAACATGTAATATTCATTTCCACCATTGTATTGAACATAACCAGCCATGGAATCGTAGTCAGGACAAATGAGAAAAGCACAATTGCACCACTAGGTGGATTAAAACAGGTTTATATTTTGTGAATTCGTCGAGTTGAGACGAAAACGTAATATGATTAATAACGAGGATAACACTTTCCGAATGTAGAGAGAAATTTATGAAAAATTACGATTTCCATTCGACTCTAGCAGGTTCTGATCGATTTTGATGAGCATTTGATTTTTGTTGTATGACCAATTATATTTATAGGTCAAATGTTCAAAAACAGTAATTTAAGGTCAAGATAGCATCATTTTGAAACCGCCGATTTCGGAGGTTTAGTATCTTCGATGAGTCTTACAAACGTTAAACAGCGCATCATTTGATAAAATAATTTTGACGGTATATCGTCCAAGAAGTATTTATGGTGAATTTTCTCAGGTTAATATTCATGACTACAATAAAGTCTCAACAAATTCGCTAAAGACACGATCTCTGTTACTATTTTCTGAAAAATTAATTCTGCATAATTTTAAAATTTCAAAAATTGCGGTTTCGGAATTATGCCGTTTGGACAGTAAGATCCATTTTCACCAAACCTTTACCAAACCGAATTTCTGGCTACGCCGCTGACTTCAAGTAAGTAGAAACAAAGTTGTTCTACAGTCGTTCACAAGAAACTTCTTCGAATGCTGAATATCTATTATAATACATTGACACCCCAATTTTATCAGTCAAATACGAACATATGTTTGATGGGCTCTAGCACACGAACAAGACTGAATTCGAGTAAATCCTTTCTTGAGTATGTTTTTCGTATCATGAAGATGGAAATATGCAAAAATAAAAAGTTCATCATAATCAGAAATAGTTATCAGACTACATCAAGGGACGGGAAGAATATTTTAACAGCTTCAGTTTATTATAAAGAAAAAAAATGCCCGATTTAGTCAATGTCCCCATTTTGTCAGCCTAAAATACACCATGAGATTGATAAAAATGGGTCTTTACTGTATGTATTATTCACTGTGTTTCACATTAATAGGTACATTTCATTTTTGGGGATTTTTTATTGCATCGAACTACAACAATGTTTAGGTAGCTTTCAAGGGGTTATTTTATAGACTTCTTCCAAAATTTGGCGAACCTATTCCAATTCTTATACCAATTAATTGGTTTACTTAAGGGTTTATATGTTGCAGATAGAGAAAATACTGAAATTTTCAGTATTTTTCCTACACAATATTACAAAAGCTTATTAAACAATTTTTCATAATAAGTTTGTGAAAATTATAAACTATTTGAAATTTTTTTAATAGTTTAATTTTTTATTTAACCGTGATTTTTTAATAAATAGTGACCATCGCTTCACAACGTAGTCTATTTCTCATGGCTTGCGGTGAGCACGATCTCTCGAATTGCTGAACTGAAAATTATGGAACAGAAATTAATTTTTAGTATTTTTTTGCACATTTAACTCGCCGCGCAGATAGCTCTGAATTAGACCCGCTGGTGCCCTAAGACGATTTCGCTAGATTTTCAGAGCACTGTGCACCCAGTGCATTAACGCAAGCGACGGAAGGTTATCGAAAAGATTCGTGAAAATGAAAATTCCAGTAATGATGATGATTTTCCCAAACGGTTCGTTTTCGAGAGGTTTTTATTTGTTCTTTGGCATTAGGATTAGCGATAATAATTTAAATCAAGTACTACTGGGAAGTCACCTTTAGAAAAAGTCGATGTCAAAGTAAAATTTGGAACTATGCACACATGCACTTCAGAGATAGCGTGATATCAGGAGCTGCGATTTCATTTCAACGCTTTTTTTGTGAAAAGGGCGAAACTTACAAATGTAAACATAGGGCTTTTTTCATACATGCGAATGAGGGCTTTGAAACGCAACAAATTAACCTAAAAATTTGGATTCTACGATATTGCTTTCTTAAACTACAGCAAAAAATACAACGGGCGAAACTGTATTTTTGTTTGTTTATTTAAAGTTTCGCCCTACACGCTCCATGCAAACAAACAGAGCGATTCTTTTTTTGATAGCAGTTTAGAGGCGAAACTGTTATTTTCGTATTTATTTTAGGATTATCAAGCTGATACCAGCTGTAAATAGTATCAATGATCGCTATTGAAAAAAACACGGACGAAATCGGTGGTGTGAAATGGTAGTTATTGTAAAAAACGTAAGGGCGATACTTCAATGCTGATAGGTGTTACCGAAAAAGTAAACAATCGCCAAAGGGGCGATACTATCATTTTGTCAATTTCAATAGCAAAAACAAATTTTAATTTAATAATTTCAAATACTTTATGAAGTTTTGGGTTTCGATCACTGAATCATGCAATCTAGGATGTAAAAACACAATAGTTCTTAAATAGGAAATAAAACCAAGTCTGGAAATATTCACTGTTGATTTTCTTTGAATGGTATCACTGCTAGTATCGACCTTTTCAAGAAAAAGCGTTGATTTCTTAGTTCTCAGTCGCGTTGGAAATTTGAGTAAAGTATAAACTTCAAATCGATTAAAAAAAAATTCGGTCTTTTTGGCTCAGTACAATATATAACCCCTTTAGGAAAATTCAGTTTTCCCACCACAATTTAGATATTTTATTAACAGAGCATTAACAATAATTCGTTTGTATGTCTGTTTTATTGGCCATTTTTTCGCTTTCCCATTGATTTGGTTTGAGATTTCTAGCACTGATGTTGTCCTATGCTGATTTGAGTGATTCTCTGAGTCCTGCCACTATCCCATGTAGTATGTGTTATCAAAAACATCGCGAAGCATCAAGTTCTAAATGTTCTCAAACGATATAATATCCGAAGAGAGTGATAAGAGTTATAAGAAATGTCTCATCACAGTGTTAGGTGGATTAAAAGCGTTTTTTATTATAAAATCAAAAACAAAATTGAGTATAAAACAATAATAATCATAAACAAACATAACGCATTAGCTGTGTATGTTTCCTTAAGAGGGGCGTCGGGTATAAAGTGCTTAAACCGAAAGTAATTTTGTTTTACGATTTTGAAGGTAAGACAACAATGGACCTCTTGTGTAATGTTAAGGTTTAATTATACATTCATTATGTACGAGAAATAATTGCAATCACACAGACCTACACGAGCGTTCCAAGAGTAGACGTCCAGCCATTTCCACGCCGAGGAGCGCCACGGCGGATATGATAACTCATGATTAAATTGTCTGAAACATGAAATTCAATAAGATTTTTAAAAGTTCGACTAGTAGTTACTCGATAAACCAAAACATATTAAAAAATGGGTTGAATTTTTGAAAATAGCCTTATAAAATCTGAAAAATCTAACATTTTTAACTAAAATTCGCTCACTTTTCTTAAAAATAATGAGAGTAAAAAAGATGGGTGGGTAATGTCAGAGACATAACCGGAGTGAAGTAGAATACACTTTGGATTATTTATATGAATATGTAGGAAAACAATGGGATTTTTCGGAAAAGGAAAGACTTCTAATTATTTCTTCATTAAAATAATGGTGGTCCTGAAAAGGACCGTTTATGTTAGCTTTGGCGAATGATGCGCTGGATTCGATTCTCGTTGGATGCTGCTGACTTCTGCTCTCTATTTCCGGATTGAACTGTTGTCGATGGGTGCGATACTGAGATGATTGGTGTAGCTGTAGCGTTATAAACCGTTTATGATTTCTTTCTGCATCGTATATTGAAAATGTTAAATTGCTGGATCCATTAAAGAGAGATGGCGTTTGGTCACGGGTTTCTTACAATAATATTTTATTGCGTCTATTACCTGCCTTCATCTTCAGGGCAAAACACACTAACAATATTATCTTTGTCAAGTTGATTTGAACATTTGAACGGAAAACGCAACGCACTGATCTACCTCAGATGGTCCCCGCACACATCACTAGCAGACTGAGCAATGAATCAATTGCTCAATCTGCGTGATGTGTGCGGGGACCGTCTGAGGTAGATCAGTACGTTGCGTTTTCAATTCAAATTCTCAAACCATCATGACAAAGATAATATTGTTAGTGCTTTTTGCCCAGAAGATGAAACGCAGGTGATAGACGCAATAAAATATTATTGTAATAAACCCGTTACCAGACATCTCTCATTACTGAAAACAAAGTGATCGTTCATCTTTCCAATGGATCAATTAAAGAAAGTATTGGCCTGTGATATGAAAAGTACGAAATATATCTTCGGCTTTCTACATTGCAGTTTTTGACAAATACTAGATCAATGCATGTACCTCCAAGTGTAGTAGTTTGTGAAGGATCAGTGATAAGACTTAAGCTTAAGGCATTCATTCATGAAATGAACAAATTTCATGTTTTCCTGCTTTGAAATGTTTATGTTAAAATCTCCTGAAACAACCATCGGGATATTTTTCCGAGCGTAAGGAAATAAATTACGTGTAACGAAAAATTGCTTTTCTTTAAATGTTGTATCTGGCGAAATGTATACAGCAACCAGTAACGTTTAAATACCTTTTAACATAACTTCTGTTGCACAAATATCACCGTCATTATCCTCCAAAAACAAATTCGCGTCATGCTCTTCACTGACTTGTTCAATTTTATGAACAACAGCCATAGTAGATGCAGTGGTCCTTTGATAAATTGCAACACCACCAGCTCTAGAATTGGGACACTTATATTCGACGATACAACTGTAACCGTTTATATTCACAGCAGAACAATTGTTCGACCAAGTCTCACTGAGGGCTAAAATGTCGACTTTGGTTAGTACCTAAATTGTCAGTTGTAATATCTGAGAAATGAGCATTCAAACTTTGGACGTTAAAACTTATCAAGCTGCAACTATGATCTATCGCTCCAATAAAATTCAGTAATTCACTGTTAATAGTTGGCAGTTGATGATTTGACAGGCGTACTAGCTCTGTTCTCAATTCAGTTATTCGGGGTGATTTACTACCCTTAAGGTGTAAACACAATGGATGCGGTTGCGGTGCGTTGCGGCAAGATGCGGCGAATTTGCCGCATTTTCAAACCACAATGCAACTATTGCGGCAAAGTTTGACACTTGATGTTTTGTACACGCTTATAGACAAATGCACATTTATTGTATTGTATTGTCAACCTAGCAAATGTTATTTTTAATTCAACGTGTAGCGTTGTTATAGTTGTCAAAAATTCAAATTTTGAGCATGGAAAATCTTTGCACTGCGTTGAATATTTTAAGCATATTGCAAGAAGTGAAAGAGCTTTGCGATGCCAGAGAGCATAGCGAACGTCGTTGGTGGGTACGGCCATCCAATCAAGCAAGGGCCACTGAAGGCTTTTTCGAGACTTCATTCGATCTCATGAGGCAGCATGATCCGGAATACTTTTTCCGGTGCACCCGGATGACCCCAGCAGCGTTTGATAAACTTTTCGATGTGGTCGGAAAACTGCTTGTAAAAAAATCTTTGCGTCAACCGATTGCTGCAAAATGCAGACTGTTCCTCACATTGATGTAAGAGCTGAGCAGCAATAAACCACTCGAAAATTGTATAAAATCTTCCGTTTGATTTTTAGGTACTTAGCTCACGGTTCGAGCCATTTTTATTTATCACGATTGTTCCGGATGGGAGTGTCAACAGTGCGGTCAATAAAACAGGAAGTTACACAAATCATATGGAACAAACTGTGTGCCATATATTTGCCTGAAGTGGATGAAAACTCTTGGAAGCAGTATAGTAACGAGTTTAAAATACAGTGGAACCTACCAAATTGCTGCGGCACCATTGACGGCAAGCATATTACATTGGAGTGCCCACCAAAGTCCGGCTCACTCTTTTTCAATTACAAGAAACAACACTCCCTATCGCTCATGGCCATTTGTGATGCAAATTATAATTTCTTAGCTGTTGATGTAGGAGCATATGGAGGTAATTCAGATGGAAGTGTGTTTGCAGCGTTTGGCGTGTTCGTAAACTATCAAGTATTACCATTAGCACAGGCCGAATTGTAAAAATGTTTCCGTGAAATTTCGCTCAAGGATCGTAAAAAATCCTATAAGAAACTTCACTGAAAGGCTCATTCTGAGCTAACACTTTTGGATGATTTTTCTATGTAGGGTAAAAGGGTATAATACGCCCCACCGGGGCAAAATGCCCCTCTTCGATTCCCAGGATTCCTGAATTATCTTAATAGTAAAAATGACTAATAACAGTATCGTTTGAAGAAATCAACGTACTAAGTTAGTTTGGTATTTTTAATATGTTGCAAAACAACAATATACACAAAAATTTCAAAAGAGCTACTTTGATGTAAGCTCCCACTTTTTCCAATAGCATTACAACGAATTAGAAATAGTCGGATTCGATAGAACTATTTCAAGTAACTTACTAGAATATTATAGTTGCTATCTTAGTTTTTAGCTTGGCTTAAAATTATGTGTGCGTGTAGAATTATTCATGTATTCACAACAGCTCATCACCGGCTAAAACGCCCCACCCATTGTTGTGGGGCATATTCACCGATTGCTGTGGGGCATACCGTCCTCTTGTTGTGGGGCATATTACACTTTCACCGGGGGCATTTTGCCCTGGATGAAAGAAAAAACTAGAATTTAGGCATCTTTGAAAAATGTTTAATAGTACTTGTATCAGGATGTTTTTAATAAAAAATGAAACGGGTACTAATTTTTAACTAATATAACAATAAACTAGAGTAGTTAGTGAGAAGATCATAGTGTCGAATGGTGAAATATAGCTATTTTTGCTTAAGGGAGGCGTATTAGACCTGTTTACCCTATTCGACGTACATATTCAGCTTTTTATAGGGGTCCAGAAGCATGACACATTAGCAGCTCGGTAGAATCTGATTGCTATTAACAATTCCAACAGCATACGAAGTGCAGATTCCAAATTCGCATATTTCTATAACAAACCATATTTATAGTTAAAAAAACTTTATCATGGTAATATTCAACCGATTTGTTTTCAAACAACTTGCAACAGCCTATGCAATTTTACTATTCCTCACCGGAAAGTGCGATAATTTAATCTATGGTCCCCACTATATTCACCTGTGGGACCAATCGTTTCAATATATTTATAAAATGCAGTTTTTCTACCTGATTCCACATCAAGAACACGAGAAGTTTGAATTTACACTAGTGGTAGCTGCAAATTAAATTATTTTGACAAGTATCAACAAGTTCAAAACGTCAAGGTGATTGCCGCTCTCTGCCGCATCGCATTTTTTGAGAAATTTTAAAATTTAGTGCAACGCCGCAGTTGCCGCAACGCGTCGCGCCGCACTCATTGTGGGTACTCATATGCAAACGCATTGTTTTAAAAATTTGCCGCGCCGCACCGTGCCGCAACCGCATTGATTGTGTTCGGGCCTTTAGAGTGATGAAATTTGAAATTATTTTTCGAGTTAGGTAAATACAGTCCATCCATTGATGTGACTCGTGATAATCCTACATATACTAATTGTTGTTCTAAACATTTATCGTAATCAAACACAATTTCAGAAAAAGGACCTCCTTGTGATTTGTGTACTGTGAGTGCACACGCACTAACGAGCGGAAATTGAATCCGTTTACAAGTGATGCTGCCAAGCTTTATACTGGCTGATCGTTTTGTTACAGAAACCCAATCAAATTTCAAGTGACCTGGTTTGGAATTTACCACAGGTCTAGATTTAATTCTCAAAGCGGTACCGATAACATCACTTTCGAATTTCATCCAAAGTCGGGTAATACGTTCACTGGAATCATCTTCGCAGTGTTCGATATATTTGAGTTCCCCTATGGCACCATTAACCATACCATCTTCAACGTCAATGTTGGTAGTGATCATATAGGGCATGCCGAGTGTTAATCGCAATAAGTAAGGTAAACCACCTGTCTCCACAACGCTCATTTTATGTAGTTTAACCCTAGCACTAGATAGTTGCTCAGTATTTCTGTAGCCTGTGAAAATATTTTCGACAGTAAAATCAAGTCCCTTACTATCACGCAATGTTTCAGTATTATACCTCTCCACATCCATATTACGATGGAAGAGGCGTATTGCATTAGGAACATTTTGTCTACACCACTCGGCTGTTCGGAATCGACTCTCGATCCGTTCAGTTTCTGAAGTAGTAAGTGCCTCGCCATTACTAATTTTTGTACGAATGGATGAAAATCCCACATCAGACTGTCTCATAACTTGCACTAACGGGAAGAAATTTAGAGATTGCCAAAGTATAGGTCCGCAAATGGAGTTCCTACAAGGCTTGTAAACTGGCCGCGCATTGACAGGTGTCAACTGACGAAGATCACCACAGAATATAAGATGAATTCCGCCAAATGCTTCATCATAGTTTCCAGTAATGTCTTGCAAACGTGTATGTATGATATTAAGTATATCTGCACCTATCATACTTACTTCATCGATAATGATTGCTTTAACACCTGTAAAAGCATTTCGATAAAGTTGAAGTGTTTCAAATCCAAGTTTAGAATTATTTCTGCGCGCCATTGTAATACGGAACGCGGAATGAACTTTCAATAAAGGGGCCTGATATGTATGATATAACTCGACTGGACTCTGCACTGCCACTAGGCTCGTCACTTCTCACCTTAGCAGGTGGTAGTACCGATGTCTTGGTCAGGCGGGAGGAGTCCTACAGAGAATTATCGGAAATGGAAGCTATTGGGTTCAATTCCCGATTCTATCAAGTATCTTCCCGGAATGGAAATTTTCTTGATGGACCCTGGTTGTTGGCGGAAGATTCGAAATGTATCTGGTTACATTCTTTTGAAGGAAAGGCTATGTCTGCAAATTGAACCAGTCCGTTTCTTTTTGTTAACTGGTTTTGTTATGGATCAAAATATTAATTATCTTTTAGATACATCGTTCAGCTTACACCTTTGTGGGGGTATGAGGTGGGACCATTATCATCATAATCAACTGTAGTACCACCAATAGCGACAGCTGCTTTTCCCGTTGAAGCACAAGCAACATATGCATTTTTCAACGAATTATGTGCTTGACTGAAGCGATTGTATGTCTCCATAAGTATTCGAAGAGTGAAGGTTTTACCACATCCTGCAAGACTAGTGGAAAATATCTGCAAAGGTGTGTTTGTTCCGTCAAAACTGTGCAATATATTTATCAAATGTAGAATTAAGTTTCGTTGTTCGACATTTGTTGTCCTGACCATAGCACAATAATCTTGCTTGTTCATGACATTAGTACGATTTTTAACGACCGCTGCCAAAGCACCAGTTGGCAACTGCTCGATATCGTCATCGTTGGGCTCCATTGTAATGGCCCTTACGAATTCATTATGTTTATCGTTGATTGCCTTTTGTAGATCGTCGGTTTTACTCTCTGCGGTTATACGAAGGTATTCTTCGACGATTTGTTCGAGATTAATGTTACAATCATATTGTTTCAACTTATTCAATATGAAAGTCTCATTTTGATCATACAAATCAATGAATTTGTTACAATCAAGAATGTCGCAAGCCTCATTCCGGAATGATAGAAATAGAAGTACCATTTCGCGCTTGTAATCATTTAACTCTGTTATTTTATATTTTCTCCACCGGATTACTCGGGGAGTACTTCGTTGCTTGTACGTGTTACTACTACTTTTATCTTTCGTGTAACACGCTACGAAATCGACCAAACAAATAATTTCTAGACCATCGCGCTTCTAATATTTCTGGATTATGTTTAGCGTCCACACATCGGTCGAATTATCATCGATGCCTTCCTCGTCCATTTGTTTTGTGTGTTTTCTAGATTTTATTCGCTCATGTGGCCACTTTGTTGGTATAAATTCAACTTTTCTGCTGGCTTCTGACATTGGTTGTCGTTACTAATACCTCTGTTTGTTTTGTTGACATATTCAACAACATACGCAGCACATGAATATTCGTCCACAATAAATTGAAGATCCGTGTTCGAGAGTAATTTATTAGCAACCCATGGATTATATGGATTGGTCCATAGTTCTTCCATTGTGCGTTTTAAGAGAACGATGGGTTTTTTTTGAAGAGGCACGAAAAACATCTAAATAGTTATCGTACGAACAATTACAGTCGGAGAGATACTCATCTAGTGTTGTGTACACTTTTGAGTTCAAATTTTCGCGCATTTGCCCTGCTTTTATTAACAATTGGCTACGGTTCGAGTTATCTGATGCCATAGGCAACAAAATTCTAGTTTGATCCATAGGCCAGTAAGGGATGTTGAATCGGCATTACTTCTCGTTCCGCTTGTAACAAGTAAATGTATGCTTATGGATCTGATTGCTATTAGCACTAACGGAACAAAGAAAATTTATTAACTCCACTGTAGCAGGCATGTCCTCTGAAATTGTTTCATGAGGATCATTATTAAGCCAAAGTAATATATGGGCATGGGGACTGCCACGGTGTTGAAACTCTATTCTTTTGAAGTAGTCGACAATATAATACTCGCCAAATGGACTATGTCTTCGAGATGCAAGAATATTCATTAAGGTATCAACGAATCTGTTGAAATAAATGCAACAGGTGACGGGATCCTCATTCACGAGCGTTGTTCGCTGAAGTGCAGTTAGTTGCTCCATTGGATCTGTCAAGTCGATATCATGCTCTTCGGAAAGTTTATGTAATATTAACAACAAGTTAGGCCATCGAGTTTCACTGGCACTAAATGTCATGAACGTTGTTGGCCTTCCAAGTTGCCGAATCATTGCAAAAATATCATGTTGTTGCCAATATTGGACAGAATTTGGGATAGATTTGAGAAACGACAAATTACGCTCAATGCAAGACTACAGAAGAGTTCTATCCTTCAACATACCACGTGTTATATTTGCAGTACCCATACATTTAAAAGTATTTTGCAAGCCGTCAGAAACGCGAAGACGAAGTATTTTTACGGCCATATAAAGTAAATGTTGTGGCTTTGTACCTCGTCTGTCGCGACGCCTTAGTTCGCTTGTAGCCATCATAAATGGTGCTACATGAACATCTGATTTGAAGGCGCGTGGTTGGCCAAAATATATGCCAGGTAACGAAAGTTCCTCTCCGAATTCGTCGAATATTAATGACAAAGGTATCCTGTTTTGAGCTGGCGCAATTTCCAAACATTCATCTTCATTCCGAAGAAGCGTTTGTTGCTGCCCAATCAAAAGCTCAAAATCATTAGAAGAATCGATTACTTCCAACTCATTGTCAGGATCAGCTGATACTGACGATAAGTGGTCAAGACCGTTTAACTGGTCCTTACCAATAACTATTCCATAACGACGATATAATGGAGTATCCACAAAATACTTAAGCTACTCCATCACTGTATTCTTCTATTTATTCTATTTTTTGGGTTTATAAAAACCCATTCATATAAGAAGATTTGTGAATTAAATACTTCTTGATACTAACATCAAATGCATAATCGTCATCAATATTTCGTGGGAGAACGCGGATCATCTCAGGTACATCCACTGGAACATTAATAATTTGACCCAATATTGAGTGACTTCCTGCAGCATGACGTAAGCGCCTTATCTGCATGAAAGGCAATCTTGGAGAAATTAACCTTTCACTTATGGGATCTAGCGGAGGTAAACCCAGAGGACGATTGGGATATACAAATCCATTTATTATAGCTATCTTCGGAACTGCCCCACGTTTCAAACTTTCACGGCAGGTCTGACAAACACTAAAATCTTCTTCAGATTCAAATGATCCCAATGTCAGAAAAACATTTTCCTCGGTTCTGCTAATATTTTTCAAATGTTGTTGAAACCATAAACGGTTGCAAACGCTACACCAAAAACATCGTCAGTAAATCGCTTTTTGAACGCTTTTTGAGCCCTTGCATAGATATACGTCATATCTATAATGAAACAGTAAAAATAGTTGAGCTACATTTAGTCTTTTTGAAAATCAATATTCAAGTAGATTAGACAAAATATGTGAGTTTGAAGAAAGTTGTTACGAATGATTTCTGAATTTCCTTCTGATTGATACAACCATAACATCGCGACAAGAGTGGACAAAGATTTGAAATGAGATATTGGACGATGCAGAAGCGTGTTACAATCGACAGCGTACAAACATATTTATATCACTCGAATGTTTCGACAAAAAATTTTCAAAAGTTTATTTGAACAATATAATTCTTTGTTAGTAGAAGATTAAGGGTATACGAATTGTATGAACGCACACAAGTGATGTGAGGGAGCTTGGGAGGTAGTTACTAGCATTTCGAGAAAGTGATAACTATATACTCAACATCTAATTTAAAGCATAATGGGAGGGAGTACAATCGATTTTCGCACTTAAAGGTTATTGTTTAATTTTAATTGTTTAGTTGAAGGCTTTAACCTCATGGGTCATTCGCCTTGACACTTAAAGATAAACGGAGCAGTATACGCAACCCAAACTATCAAAATTGATAATTTTCAGCAATATACAATATTATTTGTTATTTATTGTAGATACACATCATTGTTTCCATTCATTAGAATAATATTAAATAACAGTAATGTTTTGATTATATCACTCTTATATATCCATATATGTATTCATATATCAAATAATATAATACAAAATAATATATATATATATATATATATATATATATATATATATATATATATATATATATATATATATATATATATATATATATATATATATATATATATATATATATATATATATATATATATATATATATATATATATATATATATATATATATATATATATATATATATATATATATATATATATATATATATATATATATATATATATATTAGGGCATTGAAATTTTTTTTTTTTTTTGAATTCTCAAAGGCCCCCCCTCTCATATTGTGACAAATGTCAAAGTAAGTTCAGATGCCAAATTTCACATCATTTGGATAATTCTAGACCCCCGCCCACTACGATTGAAATTTTTGAAATTGGTGCTATGGGAAAATGTGGAGGAAAAATATATTAAATGCTATAACTTTTGAAGTAGCAATCATAAAATTACAATTTATATATCTTTTTAAAGGAAATAACCGTAGGATTCGAATGGAGATATTCCTGCTTCTATAAAAATACGGGAAAGTGGGGTACTGGGTCATTTTGACTCCAAAATTCCCTATTTTTTTAATTTTTCTGCTCCGTTCTGCAAACCATACATATTTTGCAGTTTTTCTAATGTGAAAAAATCTCAGAAATCGAACGGAATTTTTTAGACCTTTGTCCGAATACGAGAAGTTGGGGTTATAGGGCCTTTTGTCATTTATATTAAATTTTATTATATATATATATATATATATATATATATATATATATATATATATATATATATATATATATATATATATATATATATATATATATATATATATATATATATATATATATATATATATATATATATATACATATATATATATATATATATATATATATATATATATATATATATATATATATATATATATATATATATATATATATATATATATATATATATATATATATATATATATATATATATATATATATATATATATATATATATATATATATATATATATATATATATATATATATATATATATATATATATATATATATATATATATATTATAATGTTTTATTATATTACACACTTTATTTTTTCTGCCGAATCTCAGTTTTTTCGCATCTTTTGCCGAAATCTCAACAGCTGAAGTCTCAGTAAATAATTTTTTGGCTGAGATCACAGTAAAAGTGACGTTTCAAAGCTGATACTCGGAAAATATTTCACCGAAAATCAGCTAACAAATTTCACTTTACTGAGGTATCAGTTTCTAAATTTACTGATTACGCGTCTGTCCCAACAGTCCCAAGTCCCAATTGCCGAGCCGAATTGAGTGTGTATGTCATATTATATTGTTTTATATTTTATTATCATATTTCTTATATTCATCGTATTTTGTCTATCATACATTTGTTTATGCACTATATTTTCCACAATTCATTACATATCACATATTACATACCCAATATCATATCTATCAGATAAAATATATTCATCATAACCATTATATACAGAATGTTTACTGTATAAAAACTATATGCCATTGGGTTGGGAGGCAGCATCAGGGTACCATTCAAGTTGCAACTTGGAATAGATGTCGTGGATCGCCAGCTTCTAGTCACAAAATAAGAATGCTCCCATTGATCGCACAATTCTTCGGGATGATGCTGTTGCTGTGAACGTTCTTATCTGACAAGTTGTAATAGGATTGACGCGCCCTTCTCTCACAAACCATCAGGTAATGCCCTAACAAGTATTGGAAATTGAGTTATGCAATTGGCTGGATCGTTTCGTTGGAAAGAGATTCTCTGTCCCTTCGGATTGCGCACAAATTACACTGTTTATGGATCCGCCCTATTTTGGTCCATCATACAGCGTTAATGTTGGTTGATAACTTAATTTTATCTGTGCTGTTACAAGCATCTTCAGCCAGCGGAGTATTCCATGCACTGATCGTGGGTTCCTATATCATCATAATCACAAATTGCATGAACGCATACAGAGTAGCTGTCTAGTTTAGAGACTTTAGTGATAGTGGTCTAATTTTTATGTGTTTTTGCCAAAAGGGTTTATTTTAACCTATATAAAGCGAATCCAAGATCGGAAATGTGAAATTGTTAACCAAAGTTCGACAAACTGAAAAAATAAAATAACACTCTACAATGACAGTGCTTTAACAAGTGAGCATATGCAGCCGAGCTAGAGTGATGAGGCTTGGCCGCATATCCGAGGTCAAGGACACATCGATTTCTGGTGTATTGTTCGACTTCGCTGCCGCTCAGTAAACTAGCTATAGCCCCTATGTTCGAGTATACCTGGCAAACGTTCAGTGTATTCCTACCGATTAGTTGTTTACATAAATCGCTCCAACTATTTCTACTTTTTGAAGAGATTTGTAAAGTTTTTATCGTTGTTTGTCGTGTTAATCGACTCAGTATTTTGTTTTTAACATTGTTATTGTGCAGTGTGAAAGTGTCTCCTGTTTGCTTTTGTGTCGCATCTTTTGCCGAAATCTCAACAGCTGAAGTCTCAGTAAATAATTTTTTGGCTGAGATCACAGTAAAAGTGACGTTTCAAAGCTGATACTCGGAAAATATTTCACCGAAAATCAGCTAACAAATTTCACTTTACTGAGGTATCAGTTTCTAAATTTACTGATTACGCGTCTGTCCCAACAGTCCCAAGTCCCAATTGCCGAGCCGAATTGAGTGTGTATGTCATATTATATTGTTTTATATTTTATTATCATATTTCTTATATTCATCGTATTTTGTCTATCATACATTTGTTTATGCACTATATTTTCCACAATTCATTACATATCACATATTACATACCCAATATCATATCTATCAGATAAAATATATTCATCATAACCATTATATACAGAATGTTTACTGTATAAAAACTATATGCCATTGGGTTGGGAGGCAGCATCAGGGTACCATTCAAGTTGCAACTTGGAATAGATGTCGTGGATCGCCAGCTTCTAGTCACAAAATAAGAATGCTCCCATTGATCGCACAATTCTTCGGGATGATGCTGTTGCTGTGAACGTTCTTATCTGACAAGTTGTAATAGGATTGACGCGCCCTTCTCTCACAAACCATCAGGTAATGCCCTAACAAGTATTGGAAATTGAGTTATGCAATTGGCTGGATCGTTTCGTTGGAAAGAGATTCTCTGTCCCTTCGGATTGCGCACAAATTACACTGTTTATGGATCCGCCCTATTTTGGTCCATCATACAGCGTTAATGTTGGTTGATAACTTAATTTTATCTGTGCTGTTACAAGCATCTTCAGCCAGCGGAGTATTCCATGCACTGATCGTGGGTTCCTATATCATCATAATCACAAATTGCATGAACGCATACAGAGTAGCTGTCTAGTTTAGAGACTTTAGTGATAGTGGTCTAATTTTTATGTGTTTTTGCCAAAAGGGTTTATTTTAACCTATATAAAGCGAATCCAAGATCGGAAATGTGAAATTGTTAACCAAAGTTCGACAAACTGAAAAAATAAAATAACACTCTACAATGACAGTGCTTTAACAAGTGAGCATATGCAGCCGAGCTAGAGTGATGAGGCTTGGCCGCATATCCGAGGTCAAGGACACATCGATTTCTGGTGTATTGTTCGACTTCGCTGCCGCTCAGTAAACTAGCTATAGCCCCTATGTTCGAGTATACCTGGCAAACGTTCAGTGTATTCCTACCGATTAGTTGTTTACATAAATCGCTCCAACTATTTCTACTTTTTGAAGAGATTTGTAAAGTTTTTATCGTTGTTTGTCGTGTTAATCGACTCAGTATTTTGTTTTTAACATTGTTATTGTGCAGTGTGAAAGTGTCTCCTGTTTGCTTTTGTGTCGCATCTTTTGCCGAAATCTCAACAGCTGAAGTCTCAGTAAATAATTTTTTGGCTGAGATCACAGTAAAAGTGACGTTTCAAAGCTGATACTCGGAAAATATTTCACCGAAAATCAGCTAACAAATTTCACTTTACTGAGGTATCAGTTTCTAAATTTACTGATTACGCGTCTGTCCCAACAGTCCCAAGTCCCAATTGCCGAGCCGAATTGAGTGTGTATGTCATATTATATTGTTTTATATTTTATTATCATATTTCTTATATTCATCGTATTTTGTCTATCATACATTTGTTTATGCACTATATTTTCCACAATTCATTACATATCACATATTACATACCCAATATCATATCTATCAGATAAAATATATTCATCATAACCATTATATACAGAATGTTTACTGTATAAAAACTATATGCCATTGGGTTGGGAGGCAGCATCAGGGTACCATTCAAGTTGCAACTTGGAATAGATGTCGTGGATCGCCAGCTTCTAGTCACAAAATAAGAATGCTCCCATTGATCGCACAATTCTTCGGGATGATGCTGTTGCTGTGAACGTTCTTATCTGACAAGTTGTAATAGGATTGACGCGCCCTTCTCTCACAAACCATCAGGTAATGCCCTAACAAGTATTGGAAATTGAGTTATGCAATTGGCTGGATCGTTTCGTTGGAAAGAGATTCTCTGTCCCTTCGGATTGCGCACAAATTACACTGTTTATGGATCCGCCCTATTTTGGTCCATCATACAGCGTTAATGTTGGTTGATAACTTAATTTTATCTGTGCTGTTACAAGCATCTTCAGCCAGCGGAGTATTCCATGCACTGATCGTGGGTTCCTATATCATCATAATCACAAATTGCATGAACGCATACAGAGTAGCTGTCTAGTTTAGAGACTTTAGTGATAGTGGTCTAATTTTTATGTGTTTTTGCCAAAAGGGTTTATTTTAACCTATATAAAGCGAATCCAAGATCGGAAATGTGAAATTGTTAACCAAAGTTCGACAAACTGAAAAAATAAAATAACACTCTACAATGACAGTGCTTTAACAAGTGAGCATATGCAGCCGAGCTAGAGTGATGAGGCTTGGCCGCATATCCGAGGTCAAGGACACATCGATTTCTGGTGTATTGTTCGACTTCGCTGCCGCTCAGTAAACTAGCTATAGCCCCTATGTTCGAGTATACCTGGCAAACGTTCAGTGTATTCCTACCGATTAGTTGTTTACATAAATCGCTCCAACTATTTCTACTTTTTGAAGAGATTTGTAAAGTTTTTATCGTTGTTTGTCGTGTTAATCGACTCAGTATTTTGTTTTTAACATTGTTATTGTGCAGTGTGAAAGTGTCTCCTGTTTGCTTTTGTGTCGCATCTTTTGCCGAAATCTCAACAGCTGAAGTCTCAGTAAATAATTTTTTGGCTGAGATCACAGTAAAAGTGACGTTTCAAAGCTGATACTCGGAAAATATTTCACCGAAAATCAGCTAACAAATTTCACTTTACTGAGGTATCAGTTTCTAAATTTACTGATTACGCGTCTGTCCCAACAGTCCCAAGTCCCAATTGCCGAGCCGAATTGAGTGTGTATGTCATATTATATTGTTTTATATTTTATTATCATATTTCTTATATTCATCGTATTTTGTCTATCATACATTTGTTTATGCACTATATTTTCCACAATTCATTACATATCACATATTACATACCCAATATCATATCTATCAGATAAAATATATTCATCATAACCATTATATACAGAATGTTTACTGTATAAAAACTATATGCCATTGGGTTGGGAGGCAGCATCAGGGTACCATTCAAGTTGCAACTTGGAATAGATGTCGTGGATCGCCAGCTTCTAGTCACAAAATAAGAATGCTCCCATTGATCGCACAATTCTTCGGGATGATGCTGTTGCTGTGAACGTTCTTATCTGACAAGTTGTAATAGGATTGACGCGCCCTTCTCTCACAAACCATCAGGTAATGCCCTAACAAGTATTGGAAATTGAGTTATGCAATTGGCTGGATCGTTTCGTTGGAAAGAGATTCTCTGTCCCTTCGGATTGCGCACAAATTACACTGTTTATGGATCCGCCCTATTTTGGTCCATCATACAGCGTTAATGTTGGTTGATAACTTAATTTTATCTGTGCTGTTACAAGCATCTTCAGCCAGCGGAGTATTCCATGCACTGATCGTGGGTTCCTATATCATCATAATCACAAATTGCATGAACGCATACAGAGTAGCTGTCTAGTTTAGAGACTTTAGTGATAGTGGTCTAATTTTTATGTGTTTTTGCCAAAAGGGTTTATTTTAACCTATATAAAGCGAATCCAAGATCGGAAATGTGAAATTGTTAACCAAAGTTCGACAAACTGAAAAAATAAAATAACACTCTACAATGACAGTGCTTTAACAAGTGAGCATATGCAGCCGAGCTAGAGTGATGAGGCTTGGCCGCATATCCGAGGTCAAGGACACATCGATTTCTGGTGTATTGTTCGACTTCGCTGCCGCTCAGTAAACTAGCTATAGCCCCTATGTTCGAGTATACCTGGCAAACGTTCAGTGTATTCCTACCGATTAGTTGTTTACATAAATCGCTCCAACTATTTCTACTTTTTGAAGAGATTTGTAAAGTTTTTATCGTTGTTTGTCGTGTTAATCGACTCAGTATTTTGTTTTTAACATTGTTATTGTGCAGTGTGAAAGTGTCTCCTGTTTGCTTTTGTGTCGCGAAAAAATCGGCGAAGAACGTAATTGAGTGAACTTCTGTGACTTAACCACCAAACTTTCCACCGATCGCAGCGCCATCTATATTTCATTGTTCGCATTCTCAGATCGGCACGCATTATGGCAAGTGCATGTGATCACTGCGCGAAAACCGTCAAATCGGATGGAGACTTTATTGAATGCATGGGTTTTTGCAAAAATGTGGTACATATGCAATGTGGGAAACAACTTAACAAGCCGTTTTTGAAAAAACTTGCGGAAAACCCAAATTTATTTTGGATGTGCAATGAATGTGTCAAGCTGATGAAGTTTGCTCGCTTTCGCGACACCGTTTCTTCACTTGGATGTGTTATCGCTGCTATCGCTGGGAAAACGGATGACGTCTGTGCTGAGCTAAAGGCCGAGTTATCCAAAAATAACCAGCAAATTTCGCGCCTGGCTAGAAAGGTTTCAACAGCTACTCCAGTCCGGCCAAACTCCGGTACCTCTCAACCACCTCAGAAACGGCGTCGCGAGGATGGCCCTGATCCGAGCAATATTCTTGTTGGTAGTCGAAAGCTAGTCGATAATAGCAACATTTTTACGGTTCCACCTCCCGCGCCGTTGCTCTGGATGTATCATTCGCGCTTTCATCCTAGCGTTAGCAAAGAGGCTGTCGAAAAAATGTCTAAAGAAGGACTAAATTGTAACGAGGAGATAAAGGTTATTCCGCTTGTTAAAAAAGGCATAGATGTCAGTACTTTGAACTTCATATCCTTCAAAGTTGGAGTTCACCCAAAGTACCGTGATGCAGCTCTTAATCCTGACACATGGCCGCAAGGCATACTGTTCAGGGAATTTGAAGACAGCCGTACCCAGAACATTTGGAGTCTGCCGACTGATTTTCCACCGCCTCCAGAAGAAGCATGTACCTCTCTAATGCAACCCGGCCCATCAATGGTCCTGCAGAGGACTCCGCAACGATTGGCCATGCCACTATACCAAGCCACACCGCCCTTGTGAAGGAGTATCGATGCCGATCGCATACTGGGATGCAACGCAGTTGGTACTATGGAAGCCCTCGATCCCCCCGCTACAGTCGAGCCCTTGCCGCCAGCGTTCATCAGTCGTCCCGGTCCTGTATGTGTGGGTGGGGAAAGGGTCTTCCAAGCCGCCTTTCTCGGCAAGTATAACAAAAATTGTAACGATACAACGGTTGAACCGATTCACGCTTCTAGCTCATCGTACGAATCTCGCCGCAAGCTGCTACCACCCCGTTTTTGCCCTCCGCATTCCGCCATCGGGTTCCAACGCATACTGGGACGCACCGCAGTTGGCACTATGGAAGCCCTCGATCCCCCCGCCACAGTCGAGCACTTGCAGCCAGCGATCATCAGTCGTCCCGGTCCTGTGTGTGGGATGGGTGAAAGGGTCTTCCAACCTGCCGCAAATGGCAAGTATACATCTGTTCCGAACACTTCAAGCGCTGATGTATTCTTCGCTTCCAGTTTTTTGCCTTTTGCTCCGACATCTTGTTATCAGATGCCAACCATTTCTCTCGACGACGACGATAGTCGTATTTTGGGGCGCGACGCAGTTGATTCGGGATGCCTCGAATCCCTCACCACAGTCGACCAGGCGACCGTGAACCGTTCCGATACTGTTCGTGAGATTGACGAAAGGATCTTCCTACACGGCAACATGGCTTCACTCTCTGCTGTACCTGATCCGTCCTCCAACAACATCGAGGTTTACTACCAGAATGTTGGTGGCCTAAATTCATCAACGGACAGATATTTGCTCGCGACCACGGGTTGCTGTTACGACGTTATCGCCTTGACCGAGACGTGGCTCGAAAACCGTACTCTGTCTCGCCAGGTCTTTGGTTCAACATTCGATGTCTACCGCTGTGACCGCAATGCCCTCAACAGCCACAAGACATCAGGCGGTGGTGTGCTTATCGCCGTTCGGCGTGGTATAAAAGCCCGAGTGATCAACGATGACCGGTGGGCGAGCTCCGAGCAAGTGTGGATATCAGTGAAACTTGCCGATCGCAATCTGTTCCTGTGTGTTGTGTATTTTCCACCTGACAGAATTCGTGATTCCAGCCTGATCGATGTACATCTTTCTTCCGTTTCTTTTATCGCCTCGATCGCCGCCCCGTCTGATGATATCGTTATACTGGGCGACTTCAACTTACCTGGCTTGACGTGGTTCCAAGCAAGTAATGGTTTTCTACGATTGGATATCGAAAAATCTGCGCTTATTAACAATGCCAGTTGTATTTTGGACAACTACAGCAGCGCAACTCTTCGGCAAATTAATAATGTCACCAACGAGAATGGACGTACATTGGACCTCTGCTTTGTAAGTGCCCGGGACTGCGCTCCGTACTGCTGCACTGCACCGACTCCTTTAGTCAAGCAGGTGCGTCATCATCCCCCACTACATCTTGTATTCGCTGGTAACTTAGGAGTGAATTTTGAAGACGTCTCAAGCTCTATCGTCTACGATTTTAAAAACGCTGACTACGACAGCATCGTTAGCACGCTGTTGGATATAAACTGGGACGAAAATATTAACAATGACGACGCGAACGAAGCAGCGATGACGTTTTCTAGTATTCTTAACTACCTTATCGACCGCCATGTACCAAAACGAACAATTAGTACCGATGAACACCCTCCCTGGCAATCATCCGTCCTAAGACGTTTAAAATCTGCCAAACGAGCTGCATTTAAAAAATTCTCGAAGCATAAGACACTTGCATTACGAAATCACTACTTTCAACTCAACCACGAATACAAACAACAAAGCAGACGCGCCTTTTTTAGACACCAGCGAAACGTCGAGCGTCAACTGAAATCCAAGCCCAAGTCGTTCTAGAAGTATGTTAACGAGCAGCGAAAGGAATCCGGTTTGCCATCTTGTATGTTGTTTAATGGAGTTTTAGGCACCGACACTAAGGAAATTTGCCAACTGTTCTCAGACAAATTTTCAAGCGTTTTTTCCAACGAGCGCTTGCCACCACAACAAGTCGCTGCCGCCGCTAATTTAACTCCTTCTCTAGGACGAACCATCAACCGAATTTGTGTCGATAATGCTGCCATTCTTGCAGCAAATGCCAAATTGAAAGCATCTTGTTCCCCAGGTCCAGATGGTGTTCCCTCGATTTTTGCCAAAA
Source organism: Topomyia yanbarensis (assembly GCF_030247195.1). Taxonomy (NCBI): domain Eukaryota; kingdom Metazoa; phylum Arthropoda; class Insecta; order Diptera; family Culicidae; genus Topomyia; species Topomyia yanbarensis. The sequence continues at coordinate 98,937,693 of NC_080670.1, read as the reverse complement.
AGTGCCTCAGCGGGCTTCTTGAACCACTTCGGCGAGTCTTTGAGCTATCACTCACTACTGGTACATTCCCTTCCTGCTGGAAAGCAGCGCACTTGTTTCCAGTTCATAAAAAAGGAAACAAATCGAACATTGACAAATACCGGGGAATCTCGTGTTTAAGTGCTGTATCAAAACTGTTCGAGCTGGTTGTGTTAGATCCTATTTTCTCTCACTGCAAACACTACAATGCAGATGACCAACACGGTTTCATGCCTAAACGATCGACAACGACAAACCTGCTCTCGTTCACAACATATGTAATGGATGGATTCGCTGACGGATTGCAAACCGATGCTATTTATATGGATCTATCTGCGGCCTTCGACAAAATCAACCATGATATCGCAATAGCGAAGCTGGACAAACTCGGTATTCATGGACAACTTCTGCGCCGGTTTCGTTCCTACCTCGATGGAAGGCAACTCCAAATCAGCATTAAGGACTGTCTATCTGCACCATTGTTCGCTACATCCGGCATACCACAAGGAAGCCATCTCGGTCCAGTAATATTCCTCCTCTACTTTAATGACGTCAATTTCACAATACAAGGACCCCGCCTTTCTTTCGCCGACGACATGAAAATTTTTCAACAAATGCGGGATAAAACCGATGCCGAGCTTCTTCAGAGGGATCTGGACAGCTTTAGCACGTGGTGTGATCAAAACAGAATGGTTTTAAACCCGAGCAAATGTTCAATCGTTACGTTCACGCGGAAACGCCAACCGACTCAGTTTAACTACCATTTCTTCGGCTCGAGCATTCCAAGACACTCTCACATCAAAGATCTCGGAGTCATCATGGATTCGGCATTAACATTCAAACCACATACGTCATACATCGTGGATAAGGCATCACGACAGCTTGGATTCATCTTCCGAATAGCGAAAAACTTCAGGGACGTATATTGTCTTAAATCGCTTTACTGCGCGTTGGTCCGCTCAACGTTAGAATATTGTTCAGCTGTTTGGAGTCCGTACTACCAGAATGGGATTGACAGAATCGAGGCTGTCCAACGCAGGTTCATACGCTTCGCCCTTCGCTATCTCCCATGGCGAAACAGATTTCAGCTGCCGAGCTATGAAAACCGTTGCCAGCTTATACACCTCGATACACTCAGCATTCGGAGGGACTGCTCTCGAGCCCTGTTCGTCTCGGACTTACTCTCTGCCAGAGTGGATTGCCCTACAATCCTCGGACGTCTAGATCTTCAAGCCCGCGTTCGAGCTCTACGTAATAACTCCCTTCTGCGAGTTCCGTTCAGGAGAACCAACTATGGTTGCCAGAGCGCTGTAACCGGACTCCAACGAATTTTTAACAGTGTGGCGACGGCCTTTGACTTCAACCGGACGCGGAATGCTATAGAAGCGAAAATGTTGTCAATTTTAAAATGTAATTAGTTTAAGCAACCACCATTGGGGCCAAGCGGCTTGTTGGTGAAGGTAATAAACATAAACATGAAAACGAGAGGATCACAGCTTAGCTTATAACACCGGCGACGGGTTGATCAACGCCTCGTCCAACGGAACCTCAGCGGCTTTGCGTCACTTTGGATCCTTGCTCTCGGATATACTGCTAAACCGCATCACACTAGCTTCGCTGTTTAAGCTCACTTGTTAAAGCACTGTCATTGTTATGAGTGTTATAAGGCGCACCTTAATTTTTTAGTTTATCAAACTTTTATTAAAAATGTCGCTCTCGGATTCGGTTTATTTAGATTAAAATACACACTTTTGGCAAAAACTGCAAATTGGACCTCTGAGCCAGACAATTACCTATGCAAACACCGGAAACAATACAATAAAGCAAGCTATGGAAATAATATCACTTTAAAACACCACACTAGTTTTAACCATTAGCAACCAGCGAGATATTGTAACAAACATAAACAGGACATTGAATTCTTCAAAACTTGTCAAATCATGCAATTATAATTTCTATGAATGCATGAATGACAACTGGTGTGAATTCAATGAACGGCAAATAAATAAATAGTACTTACCAGTGTTGCATCCAACCGAGGACTCTTCTCGAATCGTGCTTGGGTCGAGTTCGGACGAACTTCCCGGTTCCACCAAATAACTTTCCACCACTCGAAGCGGCTCTTCAACCACCTCTGCTCGATGAACGATACGTTGCGGCCCTTCTGCCGTTTCAACTCGCCTCAGAAGGCGACTCGGTTCGCCTGTCTGCATCGCCGAAGGCTCCTGCCTCTTTCGCTTGCGGCTTGCCTCGTACTTCGCCTGCATATGCCGGGAACGCGCCATACCACAAGCTTTCTTGCGCATATTATTCAAACTGAACAACTACGTAGCATACTGTTCAATCTTTTATAACTTTCTGCAAATCTGAATAGACCAATCAGCGAACTGCATTGCAATCGAAAAAATTTACCCACCAAAAAAAACATTTCCCGAAAGGAAATTCTCTGCGGAAGTACTGCTGGAACAAACAATTTCTATGCGATTTTGTGGTCTTTGGCACATACGTAGGTTTTTGGGAGTATTTTTGGAATTATCAAGTTGTTTTCCAATTTGTAATATTCTTTGAAAATATTGATGAAATTTTATGGATGAGGGCACGAAAACGAGCGAGAGAGCGATAGTAATATCGGCCGATAGGGTCTTTCGTCATTCGTTTGACCGTCGTCATACTACGAATACCAGCATCAGAGCAGTAGCAGATCAACATTTTTCGCTACATGACCCGTACCAAACAGACCGCTCGTAAATCCACCGGAGGATAGGTTCCCCGCAAGCAGTTGTGTAACGAAGGCCGTGTAAAAGTACCCCAGTCACGGTTGCCGTTAGGAAGCCTCATCGCTACCGAACAGAAACTGTCGCCCTGCGAGAAATTCACAGCTATTAGAAATCGAGCAGGCCTAAACTGTGACCCAAAATAAACCACAAACCAACGGGTTCTTTTCAGGACCAGCCAATTATATTCCAGTAAGATATAAATGAAATTTTCGTTTTCCATTGTATTACAACCTCCCTCCCCCTTTCATTCCGGCTTTGAATTACTATCAATCTTGATAATGCTGTGCGGTGGGGGCACTAGTTTTCATTATATTGGAAAATTTAGATTTGCGCTTTTTCCCTCAAGTTTTTTGGCTGTGCTGTTTTCAAGGAAGTTGTAGTTCCATTCAAAATAATATAGTTTGTAATTGTATTTGTATGTTTATTTGTGACGATAGCCTGTTAGCGTATTTTCAGTAATTGCACATTCTACAGAATTAGTCACAACTATTTCCAATCAGCGCAAAAATCGAAGGTTTTCATTCAGTACAACAGCAGATTTTCACGTTTGAAAAAACAGGCAGCATTCTGGCCGAAAATTTTGAAACGGAGCACCTATATCGAAACGTTAGAAAACGTTCGATTTTTGTAAATTGAATCATTACACTAAACTGTCTACAAATCACACAAATAACTTTTTATTTTGTGCCATTCTACGTGAAAGCGACGGTATTGTTCCCAAGTGGCTCACTTACCATCCAACGCTCTTGGCAAGCCACTTTCTGATGCTTGTAATAACAAAATTTCAATTCGATTGTTTGTCGATAAATTGATGGCCCTGTTTGGGCAGTGTTCGGAATTTACTTCGAGCTGGTGTAACAGCTTTGGTGCCATCTGAGATGGCTTGGCCAACTCTTCTGACAGCAGCAAACGGACGGCGGCTTGAATTTCGCGGGAGGTTATTGTCAAGCGCTTGTTGTAATGAGTCAGGCGGGAGACCTCGTTTGCAATGCGTTCGAAAATGTCTTATAAATCTGTTTATGATGCTCGACGAGACTCTGGTATCTGGATGGACCTCTTTCAGCACCTTGTAAATGTAGATGTACAGTTTCAATTACGATGCTGCGAACGAACTGATCGTGAACAACAGCATGCTGCGTTTTTATACCTGACTACAGCACAACGTAAGCTCGTCCTTTTTTGTGTTGTCCTCAATATGTGTTCTTCGTAGCTCCTCTCCTTTGTTTGTCGACCACATATTTTTGATAAAGAACAAAATTGAAATTGTGTTTCCAATACGGAGGTTATCGAACACTCAGGGTAAAAAGAGTAATGTAATACGGCACCTTGGTAAAATGTTTGAGAATTGAAACCTTTTTTGAATGCGCCTAGTAAACACGAAACTGTAAACAAACACACAAATGATAAGTTTTTATTTTGTGTCATTCTACGTGAAATCGACGATATTGTTCACAAGTAGCTCACTTGCCATCGAACGCTCTTGGCAAGCCATTTTCGGATGCTTGTAATAACAAAATTTCAATTCCATTCTTTGTTGATAAATTGATGGCCCTGAAAAGGGCCTTTTGTTTCGGCAGTGTTCGGAATTTACTTGGAGCTGGTGTATTTGGTAACAGCTTTGGTGCCATCTGAGACGGCTTGGCCAACACTTCTGACAACAGCAAACGGACGGCGGCTTGAATTTCGCGGGAGGTTATTGTCAAGCGCTTGTTGTAATGAGTCAGGCGGGAGACCTCGTTTGCAATGCGTTCGAAAATGTCTAATAAATCTGTTTATGATGCTCGACGAGACTCTGGTATCTGGATGGACCTCTTTCAGCACCTTGTAAATGTAGATGTACAGTTTCAGTTACGATGCTGCGAACGAACTGATCGTGAACAACAGCATGCTGCGTTTTTATACCTGACTACAGCACAACGTAAGCTCGTCCTTTTTTGTGTTGTCCTCAATATGTATTCTTCGCAGCTCCTCCCCTTCGTTGGTCGATACACAAGCAAATTGTGTTGAGCGCGTCGAAGTGCCTTTACTTAGTAGCTGTAATGGAATACCTTGCTGCTAAAGAGTTGAAATTGGAAGGAAATGCTGCCCGTGACAACAAAAAGACGAAATTACCCACGTCTTCAGCAGCTGGCGATTCGTAACATCGAAAAGTTGAACACACAAGTGACCATTGTTCAAAAACAAAACATCCAATCAGGGGTGCTGCCCAAGATGACCGAAAAGAAAGCATAAATCGAACGCTGAAACCTGCAAATGAAATGCATATTGCTGTAAAAATGTCCCAGTCACAGTTGGCGTTCGGAAGCCTCATCGCTACCGAACAGAAACTGTCGCCCTGCGAGAAATTCACAGCTATCAGCAATCGAGCGGGCCTAAATTGTGACCCAAAATAAACCACAAACCAACAAGTTCTTTTCAGGACCAGCCAATTACATTCCAGTAAGATATAAATGAAATTTTCGTTTTCCATTGCCTTACAACCTCTTTCCTCCCGGCTTGAATTACTATCAATCTTGATGATGCTGTGCGGCGGGACATAGGTAGTTTCCATTATAGTGGAAAATTTAGGTATGCGCGTTTTTCCCAAAAGTTTTTTAGGTGTGCTGTTTGCAAGGAGTTGCATTCAAAATAAAATAGTTTACTTCTATTGTCGGAGGTGGACCTTCCAACGAAAACTAGTCTGGCTCGCTTGGAATCGAATTGTACGGACCAACCACTGCTTTCACAAAATCCGTTATTTTCAGTAATTGTACATTTTACAGAATTAGTCACAACTATTTCCAATCAGCGCAAAAATCGAAGGTTTTCATTCAGTGCAGCAGATTTTCACGTTTAAAAAAACAGGCAGCATTCTGGCCGACAATTTTGAAACGGAGCACCTATATCGAAACGTTAGAAAAAGTTCGATTTTTGTAAATTGAATTTTTACACTAAACTGTCTACAAATCACAAATAACTTTTGATTTTGTGCCATTCTACGTGAAAGCGACGGTTTTGTTCACAAGTGGCTCACTTACCATCCAACGCTCTTGACAAGCCACTTTCTGATGCTTGTAATAACAAAATTTCAATTTCATTCTTTGTCGATAAATTGATGGCCCTGAAAAGGGCCTTTTGTTAGGGCATTGTTCGAAATTTACTTGGAGCCTGTGTATATGGTAACAGTTTTGGTGCCATCTGAGACGGCGTGCTTGGCCAACTCTTCTGACAGCAGCAAACGGACGGCGGTTTGAATTTCGCGGGAGATGCTGCAAACGAACTGCTGCATGCTGATGCTGCAAACGAACTGAGCGTGAACAACAGCATGCTGAGTTTTTATACCTGACTACAGCACAATGCACAGTGGTCCAGATCGCAAATTTAGGAGGAATTTTTACTTTCTGACAAACCTCTATAATTTAGCCGTATCATGTCTTATGATGAATTTGTGTACATCAGAAGATGCTTCTTTTTATTGGAATAGTTATTAGGGTGATTCTAATTTATCTAAAATACGAAAATAAACTTTTTACTGATGAAAGATAGAGCTCCACAGTCTTCCACAAAGTTGTAAAGTAACTTATTTTGAATAAATGTGTTGAATATATTAAAGCTCTATCTCTTTTAGTTTTTGTTATACAAGAAATTAAAAAAAAAAGATTAGGGTGTTCCTGAAAAAAAGTTGTTTCTACCACATGAAAGACCATACTTTTTAGTATATTTGAGCAATAATTGGCGAATACGATATTTTTTTAAAATTTGCAATTTAGATTTAAAGTTTGTAGTTTTGCAGGTTCAACGCATTAACGCATTTACATACATATCGTTGTATTATGAAAACAGCCACTTTCAAATGTCATTCTCTCATCGCAGCAAGCTTTGCATAAGTGGAACTACTGTCAAAAAATATTTTCTGATTTTATTCGTTTTAAATAAAACTAGTAAATATGGATATTAGTCGAAGAGAGTTGGCGAATTTGCTTATCACTGGTAAAAACCTATTTTAATCCACCTAGCGGTGCAATTGTGCCTTTCTCAATCATGAATCACGATAATGTGTGCGTTGTTTATATTCATTAAAAGAGTTTGAGTTCTAAAATTTAAAAAAAAAACAGCCACGGTAATATTGAACTGAAAAAAGGTGCGAAATCGGCAAACTCCCAAAAAGTCGATCTTTACACAAAAAAATTTTTTTCGAGATAACATAAAATCTCGACGTTTCATGCATTTTAAAGATGTTTGGCATCAAAAATACGAATTCGATTTCTGAAATTTCATGGGGTCCCCCCTTTGAAAAAAAATTTGAGTTCCGGCTTATATGGGAATTTCATATGTGACCGGACGGTTTAGTCTATATTTCCGGAACCATATAAGCGATCCGTACGAAATTTTATAGACATCTGTGGGGATATTATAGCTATCATTTGGAACTAAGTTTGTGAAAATCGGCTCAACCATTTCAGGGAAACTGATGTGAGTTCGTAAATTTTGAAAGATGGCCGCTTTTCCCGGGCACTTCCGGAACCGTCTATGGTGGTCAATGTAGTCAACGAAAGTTTGGTTGGCCGTCGGTGACCTAGAACAGCAAATTTAAGTTGTTTGAGAGACATTTTAGCGAAATTTTTACCTTTTTTGCTTTCATCGGAGTATCGGTTTGAATCACAATTTGCTATGTGATCGCACGCCACAACCTGTAACTCCGGAACCGGAAGTCGGATCGGGATGAAATTAAATAGCCATTTACGGGGACGCAATACCTTTCATTTGAGGCCAAGTTTAGTCGAATCGGTCTAGCCATCTCCGAGAAACCGATGTGACTGTTATTCTGAATTTAGATACTTCCGCCGGGGCTTCCGGAACCGAGGATGGTGGCCAATGTGGCCAAATAGACTTTGAATGGATGTTAGTGACCTAATACTACAAATCGAAGCAGTTGTGGTCATATTTTGGAAAAATTTTCACCTTTATACATTCATTGCAGAATTTATTAAAATCGACATTTTCTGCGTGTTCGTACTTATCACCCTGTAATTCCGGAACCGGAAGTCGGATCCATTAGAAATTCAATAGCAGCCTATGGGAACGTTGCACCTTTCATTTGAGACTAAGTTTGTCAAAATCGGTTCAGCCATCTCTGAGAAAAATGAGTGACATTTTTGGTCACATACACACACACATACACACACACATACATACATACACACATACATACACTCACACAGACATTTGCCGAACTCGACGAACTGAATCGAATGGTATATGTCACTCGGCCCTCCGGGCCTCCGTTAAAAAGTCGGTTTTCAGAGCAATTGCAATACCTTTCTATTGAGAAAGGCAAAAAGGTGCGAAATCGGCAAAGTCCCAAAAAGTCGATTTTTATAAAAAAAAAATTTTCGAGGTAACATAAAATCTCGACGTGTCATGCATTTTAAAGATGTTTGGCATCAAAAATACGAATTCGATTTCTGAAATTTCATGAGGTCCCCCCTTTGAAAAAAAATTTGAGTTCCGGCTTATATGGGAATTTCATATGTGACCGGACGGTTTAGTCTATATTTCCGGAACCATATAAGCGATCCGTACGAAATTTTATAGACATCTATGGGGATATTATAGCTATCATTTGGGACTAAGTTTGTGAAAATTGGCCCAACCATTTCCGGGAAACTGATGTGAGTTCGTAAATTTTGAAAGATGGCCGCTTTTCCCGGGCACTTCCGGAACCGTCTATGGTGGTTAATGTAGTCAACGAAAGTTTGGTTGGCCGTCGGTGACCTAGAACTGCAAATTTAAGTTGTTTGAGAGACATTTTAGCGAAATTTTTACCTTTTTTGCTTTCATCGGAGTATCGGTTTGAATCACAATTTGCTATGTGATCGCACGCCACAACCTGTAACTCCGGAACCGGAAGTCGGATCGGGATGCCATTTACGGGGACGCAATACCTTTCATTTGAGGCCAAGTTTAGTCGAATCGGTCTACCCATCTCCGAGAAACCGATGTGACTGTTATTCTGAATTGAGATACTTCCGCCGGGGCTTCCGGAACCGAGGATGGTGGCCAATGTGGCCAAATAGACTTTGAATGGATGTTAGTGACCTAATACTACAAATCGAAGCAGTTGTGGTCATATTTTGAAAATTTTTTCACCTTTATACATTCGTTGCAGAATTTATTAAAATCGACATTTTCTGCGTGTTCGTACTTATCACCCTGTAATTCCGGAACCGGAAGTCGGATCCATTAGAAATTCAATAGCAGCCTATGGGAACGTTGCACCTTTCATTTGAGACTAAGTTTGTCAAAATCGGTTCAGCCATCTCTGAGAAAAATGAGTGACATTTTTGGTCACATACACACACACATACACACATACATACATACATACACACATACATACACACACAGACATTTGCCGAACTCGACGAACTGAATCGAATGGTATATGTCACTCGGCCCTCCGGGCCTCCGTTAAAAAGTCGGTTTTCAGAGCAATTGCAATACCTTTCTATTGAGAAAGGCAAAAAGGTGCGAAATCGGCAAAGTCCCAAAAAGTCGATTTTTACAAAAAAAAAAATTTTTCGAGATAGCATAAAATCTCGACGTTTCATGCATTTTAAAGATGTTTGGCATCAAAAATACGAATTCGATTTCTGAAATTTCATGGGGTCCCCCCTTTGAAAAAAAATTTGAGTTCCGGCTTATATGGGAATTTCATATGTGACCGGACGGTTTAGTCTATATTTCCGGAACCATATAAGCGATCCGTACGAAATTTTATAGACATCTATGGGGATATTATAGCTATCATTTGGGACTAAGTTTGTGAAAATTGGCCCAACCATTTCCGGGAAACTGATGTGAGTTCGTAAATTTTGAAAGATGGCCGCTTTTCCCGGGCACTTCCGGAACCGTCTATGGTGGTTAATGTAGTCAACGAAAGTTTGGTTGGCCGTCGGTGACCTAGAACAGCAAATTTAAGTTGTTTGAGAGACATTTTAGCGAAATTTTTACCTTTTTTGCTTTCATCGGAGTATCGGTTTGAATCACAATTTGCTATGTGATCGCACGCCACAACCTGTAACTCCGGAACCGGAAGTCGGATCGGGATGCCATTTACGGGGACGCAATACCTTTCATTTGAGGCCAAGTTTAGTCGAATCGGTCTAGCCATCTCCGAGAAACCGATGTGACTGTTATTCTGAATTGAGATACTTCCGCCGGGGCTTCCGGAACCGAGGATGGTGGCCAATGTGGCCAAATAGACTTTGAATGGATGTTAGTGACCTAATACTACAAATCGAAGCAGTTGTGGTCATATTTTGGAAAATTTTTCACCTTTATACATTCGTTGCAGAATTTATTAAAATCGACATTTTCTGCGTGTTCGTACTTATCACCCTGTAATTCCGGAACCGGAAGTCGGATCCATTAGAAATTCAATAGCAGCCTATGGGAACGTTGCATCTTTTATTTGAGACTAAGTTTGTCAAAATCGGTTCAGCCATCTCTGAGAAAAATGAGTGACATTTTTGGTCACATACACACACACATACACACACATACATACATACACACATACATACACACACACAGACATTTGCCGAACTCGACGAACTGAATCGAATGGTATATGTCACTCGGCCCTCCGGGCCTCCGTTAAAAAGTCGGTTTTCAGAGCAATTGCAATACCTTTCTATTGAGAAAGGCAAAAACAGATGAACAGCTTAAGTTCATAACAAGTAGTAATCCAAATGTAAAATTGAGACTTGTTAATGGCGAAGGAGGCTCTCCCGATACCGATTCTTCTTTTGTTTTAGCACCACAATTTCTTGAGCCCTTTGGCTTCCTCTCGTTCCGTTTCGCTCTACTTTCCCGATGAGCCAATCAGCTCTCGCCCTCACTTGTTCGCGAACTACTCAGTCTAGTCCCTAACAATGGATCTAGCCTATTCTCCTGCAACCGAGCGGTAGATTTCTCCTCATTCCGATGTTCGTTTTTGTGAGCCATTTAGCTCTCCGCGTCGTCCCGATCTACTCGATCTAGTCACCGGCGGTGAATCTAGCCTACTCAACGGGCCATACAGTAGGTGCTAAGGTCTATCCGGCGATTCCGGTTTGAGCGTAGATTCCGGTTCACCAGCGCCCCAACGACCTACTGCTAGCTCTGCGACGCGGTCTACTCGGTCTAATCTCCGGTGGTGGATCTAGCCTACTAACGAGCTACCCGGTAGGATGTCGAGGTCGGTTCAGCGATTCCGGTGAAGCTTGACGTCCAGTTCCCAGGCGCCCCGACGACTCAACTCGGTGCTACATCACGTACTACTCAACTGGTCTACGGCGGTGGACCTAGTCTACACATTTGGAGAGTTCCCCGGCGGCGGAATTTCTCTCGAAACCCGATTTGCGGCTTCTTGCTGGTCTCTTCGCTACTTCCTCTGCAGCTCGGAGAGTATGCTCGAGACCACTCTGTTGACAGCGTCCCAGGTATGTTCGTCACGGCACATCTCTTCGACGATATTGTCCACTGTTATACCAGATATACCCCTACGAACTTCTTCGAATCTAGGGCATTCGAAGACCACGTGTTCCGGTGTCTCCTGCACAGTCGCACACTCCGGGCAAAGGGGTGACGAAGCATGTCCAAACCGATGCAAGTACTTCCGGAAGCATCCGTGCCCGGACAAAAACTGCGTCAAATGGAAGTTCATCTCTCCATGCTTCCTATGTACCCAGGCCGATAAATTTGGGATGAGTTGGTGGGTCCACCTTCCTTTCTCCGCGTTGTTCTACTCCTGTTGCCATTTAGCCAACGAGTCCGCTCGAACCAGTCTCCTAGTGTTACGTGCATTCCTCCGCTGATAGCATTCCACGTCCTCCGCCAGGGTAATGCAGATGGGGATCATCCCGGCGATAACGCATACTGCCTCCGACGATAGTATTCTGTAGGCACTCGCGACTCGTACGGCCATCAGTCGGAATGTCCTGTTTAGCTTTTCACGGTTCCGCTTGGTTTTCAGCGCAGCACTCCAGGCAGGAACCCCATATCGGAGTATCGATGACGAAACAGTAGATAGCAGACGTCTCGTGCTGCTTCTCGGACCGCCGACGTTTGGCATGATTCTCGCTATTGCGTTCGTTGCCTTCGCCGACTTTTCACAGGCGTAATCAACGTGGTTGTTGAAGCTCAACCGGTCGTCGATTATAACTCCCAATTGCTTCAATGCACGTTTCGATGCAATCACGTGCCCTCCGACGTCGATTTGCATCCGTTGAACCGATCTGCAGTTGCTGACCAACACCACCTCCGTCTTGTGGTGAGCTATTTGCAGCTTGACCCCGTTCATCCAGCTCTTGATCGCGTCTATTGTCTCCATCACCGACACCTCCACTTCTTCGAGTGTCTCACCCATCACCGTTATTGACACGTCGTCCGCGAAACCTACGATTTTCACTTTCCTAGGCAGCTGCAGCGTTAAGACCCCATCGTACATCCCGTTCCAAAGGGTTGGACCGAGAATAGAGCCCTGAGGAACGCCCGCTGTGACACGCAATGACTTCTGTCCTTCGCTCGTCTCGTACAGCAGCACTCTGCTCTGAAAGTAGCTCTTCAGGATCTGGCATAGATAGTCGGGAACCCTCATTCTATGCAGCGCTGCAGCGATGGCTTCCCAGCTGGCACTGTTGAACGCGTTCTTCACATCTATCGTGACCACAGCGCAGTATCGATCTCCTCTTCGCTTCTATTTAGATGACTTCTCAGCACTCTCGAGCACTATCCGAACTGCATCTTGGACAGTCCGCGCTCACCTTCTGTGAATTTCGTCAACCTGTTAAGAATGATCCTTTCCAGGAGTTTGCCGAGTGTATCCAGCAGGCATATGGGCCTGTACGAGGTCGGGTCGCCAGGTGGCTTCCCTGGCTTCGGCAGCAACACCAGCTTCTGGACCTTCCACATTTCGGGGAAGTGGCCTTCATTTAGACACTTCTGCATCACTATCCTGAACATGTCCGGATATGCCAGGATCGCAGCTTTCAGTACCACGTTTGGTATTCCATCCGGTCCGGTCCGGTTCCAGGGGCTTTCTTTGATTTTAGGCGCTTCGAAGCTTCTGCTAGCTCGTCGTTAGTCACTTGCCGATCCGTGCTTGTTCCTTCTTCTTCGCCGTACGGTGTCGGTGGTATGCGTATGTATGTGTGTATGTATGTATGTGACCAAAAATAAGCACATCGGTTGCTCGGAGATGGCTGAACCGATTTCATCAAACTTAGTCTCAAATTAAAGGTACAACTAGGGTTGCCACCTCTGGAGAGGCTTTGACCCGGAGATTTTCACTGACCTGGGGGTTGTCGATTTTAAGTGGAACGAGACAGAAATTGGAATCAAAACGATTGCTCGGTATTCTAGAGCACTTTAATCGCTTTTTATTGCTATAGTATACGTATACGTATTTATTACTATAGTATACGTATACGTTAAAGTAAAGCTGTAAATTTTTCACGTCTGAGAACGGTTTTATCGATTTCGATCTGGTGTAGTATTTCACTTTCCCGACCAAGTGCCAAGAATACAGAAGCACCTACTACTCTTACTGTGGAGGATAAGTCGAACGACCATTGCTCTACTTCACAACTAACAGCAAAAAGAGAGCTGGCTGCGGCATCATATGGGAAGCAATATGTGGTGTCGATTATTCATCACTAGAGGTCGTAACAAATGGGAAATACTCACACTAGACGCTGCAGGAGTAGCAAGAACACCGGAAGAACTTGTTTGATGTTGACCTAGTCAGTTGGATTAGAACAAATCTTCCATACTTTAGTGCAGCTGGTGATAAGCACCACTAACAGTGAAGTGATTTTGTAAAATTGCTGCAAAATAACTTTTTTACAGTGGAATACAATATTTCAATTGTAGCATATAGCGAAATATTACTTTCCTCAATTTGTAGTAAATTCAATTTGTTTTTCATTTTCATTGCTTTGTGAAAGAAATCAGCTATATTTGGTGGAACTCATCTTTGCCACCTTGAAAAGAAGGGTTAGTCGGGTAAAATCAATCTGAACCAGCGTAATAGTTAACTTAGACTTTTAAATATTTTGTAAAGCATCAATCAATCAAATAAAAAATTGAAATTATGCTTATTCCCACCAAACCCGGAGAAATTAATGTAAAACCCGGAGGCCCGGAGATCGCTCCCGAAAACCGGAGTCTCCGGGTCAAACCCGGAGGGGTGGCAACTCTAGGTACAACGTTCCCATAGGCAGCTATTGAATTTCATTAAATTCCGAGGTCCGGTTCCGAAATTACGGGTTTAAGAGTGCGCAGATTCACATTTTTGCCTTTCTCCTATAGAAAAATTATGCAATCAGTCTGAACATCGTCAACCTAATCCCGGCCCGGAGGACCGTCTGCCACATACCATTCGACTCAGATCGTCGAATTCGATAGATGTCTCTGTGTGTGTGTTATTCCCTGGATTTTATCACGAAGAACCTTGCGATGACGCTTGGTACGGGAACGCAAACATGATACCGCTCATTGTACCGTCCGGACGAGCATGTTGCTCGTATGGTAAGCGAGCACCCACTGATACAAAACAAGCTCTCGTGGCCTGTATATATAACATTCCCGTTGTAATGAAATGCTTACATGCTCCTTTTTGACGGCTCTGCGTGAGATGTGCTTGCAAATTGCGCATTTTCATCGCTGTTTTCGAAGGATTTTCTTTTGGTTTATTTATAGTAGTCGCAGTAATTCCGAAATTTAATACGAAATACGTGCACGAATTTCCGATCAGATAGTGCAAAAATATTGCGATTTCGATCAGTAAAACGGAAGATATTCGTATTTCAAACCGGGGAAAATTTCTCAACTGAAATTTTTGAAACGGGACCCCATATTGAAACGTTAGAAGTATTCTACTTCAATAATTTATTCTGTTTTCCGTGGTTCATCGACTGACTTCACATAATATGCATCCTCACAAAAAAAATCAAGTCAACCAGTTTAATAGTTATTATTTATTATTGTTAATTGAAAGTGCGTTTTACACAACGTGTTGGTGTGTAAAACATCATACAGTCAAGCTCGAGTACGAGCGAAGCGCGTGGTGGTACGTTTTTCGCACGAAAGGCGCGATTGAAAAATTCATATCTCCGTAAGTATTTAATTGCCCGCTCCCAAATTTGTATGGCATCAAGGACAATGATTTTACTACCTTATAAAATAAAAAAAAAGAAAAAAAACATGTCCAAGTTTGAAAAAAAAACGACTTGTTTTAAACTTTTCAATATTTTCCATGAAACCAATACGTTGATTAAGTTTTTATATACTTCATCCGAAAGCTATGAAAAGGCGCACATTTCATGTCTTGTGTACTTTTTGGTATCTTCTTTACTTTTGACAGTACGAGCGATTGAAAAAGTAGGTTTCAACACAAAAAATCTCGAAAGTCTCGTCTACTATGTTGAAATAAAAAAATACGTGTCGAATATTTTTGACTACTAAACCGAGAAAAAAACTGATTCGGGAATTTTTTTAGGCTAATTTTGCGTGGAATGCCCCATATATTTCTTATTATGCATCAGCATGGTTTCATTATATTACGTCCACACTACGAGAAAGAAGTGTCTTAACGCTATCTTGATGACATTTTTCTTGATGCTAATTTTTATAACGTGTTTTAACTATGTAGTTTGAACATGATATTAGAGTGAAAACACTAAACGAAGTGTATATTTACTGCAAAACATGGAAATTTACTTCTAATATTTCAACACGCTGCTGAATATCGTTGTTTTTTTTTTAAATAATTGTGCAATTTATTCCAAGAATACTTTTTTAACTAAGCATCCGTGAATCCACCAAAATGTAAAAAACGCGATTAAATAACTATTCTTGAAATACATAATAGAAATTCATGCATAAAATACAATGTATTGAACAATTATGAATGCTTTGCTAGCTTCTTTTCTCCAAAATTTTAGACATGGCCGGGGAGGCGAATGACATTTGTTGTGTATGTATCACTGTAGAACATCGTAGGGACTTGACGCACTATTTTGTTTATTACTCAATATACAAATAATTATTCGTGCATCAATTGATATTACTAGTTTAGCTCTGAGACGAGACATGCAAATAACAAAAAATCGAACGTCAAATGCAGCCATGGGGTACTGTCAAATACAATCAGTCCATTTAAGCTATGCGAGGCATAAAGAGACGAACTATAGAATGATCAGAAAAAAAAAGAAAACATCTATCGGCATGTCCCGTCCCAGGTTTAGCTAAGTCCTTGTGATACAATGCCATAACAAAACTCGACTGAAAGCGAAAAAAATATGCGCAGTTGATTGAAGTGAAATATCGAAGCGAGCGATATGGGTTTCATACACAGGTATTAGATTATTTATGTGGAACAAGAGTGGTTCTTATGTTCTCATTAGACATTCCACGAAACTTTTCTCATTGGCTGATATTTTTGTTCTAACGTTTCTCAGTGGGACTTGTTCCCGTTCGGCGTCCGACAAAACTGTCGTTTCGGCCCAACATCAAATGAATATGATCAAAGAACTACATTCGCAGGACAGATTTTTCTGTTTGCGTAAGGTAAAGCCATGTCAAGTGATCTTACCGATTTTCATGAAATATATTTTATTGTATAGGGATTATGGTAAATAGCTTTTGGTATAAATATTTCGTTAAAACTCCTTTTTTCCTTTGATATTTTAACTCTTAGACTTTATTGCATGATAAAATTGTAAATTTTATATCGCAAAACCTACAAAAAGATAAGCTTTTCTGTACGGATTATTGAAGGTGAACGTATTCCGAGAAATTTGCATGGTTTTGCCTTTCTCAATAGAAAGGTATTGCAATTGCTCTGAAAACCGACTTTTTAAAGGAGGCCCGGAGGGCCGAGTGACATATACCATTCGATTCAGTTCGTCGAGTTCGGCAAATGTCTGTGTGTGTGTATGTATGTGTGTATGTATGTATGTGTGTGTGTATGTGTGTGTATGTGACCAAAAATGTCACTCATTTTTCTCAGAGATGGCTGAACCGATTTTGACAAACTTAGTCTCAAATGAAAGGTGCAACGTTCCCATAGGCTGCTATTGAATTTCTAATGGATCCGACTTCCGGTTCCGGAATTACAGGGTAATAAGTACGAACACGCAGAAAATGTCGATTTTAATAAATTCTGCAATGAATGTATAAAGGTGAAAAATTTTCCAAAATATGACCACAACTGCTTTGATTTGTAGTATTAGGTCACTAACATCCATTCAAAGTCTATTTGGCCACATTGGCCACCATCCTCGGTTCCGGAAGCCCCGGCGGAAGTATCTAAATTCAGAATAACATTCACATCGGTTTCTCGGAGATGGCTAGACCGATTCGACTAAACTTGGCCTCAAATGAAAGGTATTGCGTCCCCGTAAATGGCTGTTCAATTTCATCCCGATCCGACTTCCGGTTCCGGAGTTACAGGTTGTGGCGTGCAATCACATAGCAAATTGTGATTCAAACCGATACTCCGATGAAAGCAAAAAAGGTAAAAATTTCGCTAAAATGTCTCTCAAACAACTTAAATTTGCTGTTCTAGGTCACCGACGGCCAACCAAACTTTCGTTGACTACATTGACCACCATAGACGGTTCCGGAAGTGCCCGGGAAAAGCGGCCATCTTTCAAAATTTACGAACTCACATCAGTTTCCCGGAAATAGTTGGACCGATTTTCACAAACTTAGTCCCAAATGATAGCTATATTATCCCCACAGATGTATGTAAAATTTCGCACGGATCGCTTATATGGTTCCGGAAATATAGACTAAATCGTCCGGTCACATATGAAATTCCCATATAAGCCGGAACTCAAAAATTTTTTTCGAAGGGGGGACCCCATGAAATTTCAGAAATCGAATTCGTATTTTTGATGCCAAACATCTTTAAAATGCATGAAACGTCGAGATTTTATGTTATCTCGAAAAAAATTTGTTTATAAAAATCGACTTTTTGGGACTTTGCCGATTTTGCACCTTTTTTCAGATCAATATTACCGTGGCTGTTTTTTCTTTTTCAAAATTTTAGAACTCGAATAATGATTTATTTTCCTGTATATAGTTGTCATGTGATGTATAATAATAAAATGTAATATATGCATTTAAAAGCTTTTAATGAATATAAACAACGCACACATTCTCGTGATTCATGATTGAGAAAGGCACAATTGCACCGCTAGGTGGATTAAAATAGGTTTTAGCGTTATATTTTCTGGAGTTATTTAATTTTCTGTCATTCAATCTCTCAAACCGGCGTGCTCGGATGTTGGTAGTTGCTGTTCAAACTTGAGCAGTGGGAATGTTTGAATCTGCATTGATATGACTTTTTTGCAAATTGACATATTTTATCACTTTTTATCGTCAGTTGGTTCTGTCTAGGTGTTAGCACGTTATATTTGCTCGAAAAAAACATTCGTTTTTTATTCA
The DNA here is from genome assembly GCF_030247195.1 of Topomyia yanbarensis. NCBI lineage: Eukaryota > Metazoa > Arthropoda > Insecta > Diptera > Culicidae > Topomyia > Topomyia yanbarensis. Next base: position 98,919,421 of record NC_080670.1, on the reverse strand, counting down.
GATCGCTTATTTAATCAGCACAAATGCGTTAGCTTATCGCTGCCAAATTCTTTTTTTTAACATTTTAAACGTCTTAAAATTAGGAGGTTACAATGTTGAAGTATGTTTTTCATATAAAGAGGAAATTTTTTACAGCTATCTTATAACTAGAAATACAATTCAATATACAAGAGTGGGAACTAGTGTTTTATAAGCAAATTTTCAACAATCTTATAACTAGGAATCCAGTTTGATATTCAAGAGGGGGAACATGAGTTTTTTTTTCATAAAAATTTTTACAGCTATCTTAGAACTAAGAATACAATTTAATATACAAGAAGGGGAACAAGTGTGTATGAGAAAATTTACAGCTATCATAAAATTAGGAATACAGAATACAAATTTGATTTTTTTTCCAACATCAGTGTAGCAGCAGTTGTGTCAGGAACAGGACATGATGACAGCGAAAGAAGAACAAATTTTCAGGCGAACGGGAGATCAGCGACTTGACTTAGAGCCTCAGGCTACCATGATGTCAAGAACCGGGTTGATGGTTGAAATTCATCGGACCCACGGGGAATCGGGTCACTTTCGCTACAAGTTCTTTTTACAAACAGCAGGTCGGCTCCAAAAGGCAGGACTTCCAAAAATGAGAAATAAAAGAGAGGGGCTAAATTGGGATATTTATCGTTTTAATGAAATTGGAAATAAGGGACATATAGGGGAGATCGCGATTTGCTAGCATATCCCGGACTGGGACATTGGGTGGTCTACCTCGGGCCCGAAGGGAATCCTTTAACAGAGACCTGGCGTCACAATACTCGGCACAATCTCAACGTGGTCGGTGTCGTGATAACCCTCGCACAGACTACTCTCCGTAAGCCCAATACGCCGCAAATGTGCATCCAACGTGTAGTGGTTAGATATGAGCCGGGACATTACACAAATGAAGTCCCGACCCACATCCATCCCCCTGAACCATGTCTTCGTTGATACCTTCGGGATAATGGAATGTAACCATTTTCTAAGTTCCCCATTGCTCCACGAGGTTTGCCAACTGTTGAGTGTACTCTGACGACAGATGCTGAAAAATTAGTTGAAGCAAATTGGTCTTTCATAGATGTTACCTTCTAATGCGCCACCTTTGCTAAAGAGTCGGCCTTTTCATTCCCCGGGATAGTGCAATAAGAGGGGACCCAAACAAAGGTAATCTGGTAAGATTTTTCAGATAACGTATACAAGGACTTCTGTATCTTCCCCAGAAAATACGGGAATTGTTTTTTGGGATTCATCGCACGAAGAGCCTGTATAGAGCTGAGGCTGTCCGAGATGATGAAGTAGTGATCTGTGGGCAGAGTGTCGATTATCCCAAGGGTGTACTGAATAGCAGCTGATTCTGCGACGTAAACTGAAGCGGGATCATTGAGCTTGAATGAAGCGGTTATAGTATTATTGAAGATGCCGAAGCCAGTGTACCCATCGAGATTTGATCCGTCAGTGTAGAACATTTTGTCACAGTCGACTTCTCGGAATTTATTATAAAATATTTTGGGGTTCACTTGTGGGAGTATGTGATCCGATATTCCACGAATCTCTTCCTTCATGGATGTGTCGAAGAATACAGTATAATCAGAAGTATCTAGGAAACAGACACGGTTGAGATTATACGAAGAAGGATTGATGCTCTGTGCCATGTAGTCGAAGTACAAGGACATAAAACGGGTTCGAGAATTAAATTCGACGAGCCTTTCGAAGTTATCAATCACTAACGGGTTCAAGATGTCACATCGGATGAGCAATCGATATGAGAGTTCCAAAAATCGATTTTTCAGCGGGAGAACGCTCGCCAGCACTTCGAGACTCATAGTATGGGTCGATTGCATGTAACCCAAGGCAATGCGCAAGCAACGATACAGGATTATCTCCAGTTTGATAAAGTGTATGTTTGCAGTGGAGCGGAAACAGAAACAGCCGTACTCCATCACCGACAATATCGTTGTTTGGTATAACCTGATCAGGTTTCCCGGGTGGGCCATGTTCCAGTTATTGTCCGGAGAAAATTGATGAGTAGAAGCTGGAGTTGCGCCAGCTCACGCTTTCTAGACAAGACGACCAGCTCAGTTTTTTCCGTGGAGAACTCGATACCCTGCTGAAGAGCCCAAGCAGATAAATTGTCCAAGGTATCTTGTAATGGTCCTTGCAAATCGGCAGTTTTGGGCCCTGTAACAGAGACTACCCCATCATCTGCAAGTTGCGTGTATGAATTGGCAAGACAATCGTCAATGTCATTGACATAAAAATTGTAGAGCAGGGGGTTTAGACATGAGCCCTGGGAAAGACCCATGTAGCTAAATCGCGATGTTGTTAAGTCCCCATGCGAAAAATGCATATGCTTCTCAGACAACAGGTTTAGCAAAAAGTTATTTAAAATCGGCGAAAGACCATGCTGATGCAGATTCGCTGTAAGAACATTGATGGACATTAAGTCAAAAGCCTCCTTAATATCCAGGAGAACTGATGCCATCTGCTCTTTGGTAGCATAGGCCATTTGAATTTCGGTTGAGAGCAAGGCAATCGTTCGTCTCTTTGCCTTTGCGGAAGCCAAATTGTGTGTCTGACAGTAAGCCATTTGCTTCAACCCAATTGTCGAGGCGAAACAAGATCATTTTCTCGAACAACTTCCGGATACAGGAAAGTATTGCAATCGGTCGGTACGAGTTGTGGTCGGAGGCGGGTTTTCCCGGTTGGCGAGGACTTGCCTTGCCTCCAGTCATAAGGAACAATGTTACCCTCAAGGAACTTGTTAAATAAATTCAGCAAACACCTTTTCGCAGAATCATGCGGATTATTCAGCAAGTTGAATTTGATTCTGTCTAACCCCGGGCGTTATTGTTGCACGATAAGAAGGCAAGTGAGAACTCCACCATCGAAAACGGTATTTCGTTCGCGGTATCGTGAGGAGATGCGGCGTGGTATGTTTTCTGTACCGGGACAGAGTCCGGACTGATCTTCTTGGCGAAAGCGAATAACCAGCGGTTTGAATATTCCACGTTCTCGTTGATACTGTTTCGGTTACGCATACGTCGAGCCGTACCCCAAAGAGTGCTCATCGCTGTTTCTCTCGTTAACCCGTCGACGAACCGGCGCCAATAACTGCGTTCCTTCGCTTTTCTAGTGCCGCGTACTGTCGATAGCTATCGGGTAACCCGTCGTCCCGGAAGGCTTTATACGCAGTGGACTTTTCCGCGTACAGTTCTGAGCACTCTTTGTCCCATGGTTGGGAGATCGTCTGTGGGTGTTCGCGCCGGTCACTGGTTTAGTCTGAGCTTGATTCGCACTGTCGAGAATCAAGCCAGCCAACAACCTGTACTCTTCCTCCGGAGGAAGTTCTTGATTTAGCGAATATCGCGGTCGCGTAGCTCTTCCAATCAATGTTCCGTGTGAGGTCATATGAGACATTGATTGTTTCTGATGGTCTTGAACCGTTGCCAATTGAAATTACGATAGGCAAATGGTCGCTATCGTGGGGATCAGGGATCACCTTCCACGTGCAATCTAACTGTAGCGAAGTCGAGCATAGAGATAAATCCAAAGCACACACAACTGGCTTTGACACTGCACTGAGCACTGGATACAATAAAAACTGAGCCGGGGAAGGTAACTGCGAAAGCACTAGCACACGTCTTATCCAAGCGCAAGCCGAACAACGAATGAAAATATTCGTTTGTTTTTATATAAATATGGTTCGACAAACGAATACTGTATTCCGTTAAAAAAGTAACGATTATTTTGAATTGTAAATCATTGATGCTTCACTGAAATTTGATGAAGTAAATAATATCTTACTAGAGTTTGGAGAACCACTAATTAACATGCATGAAACGTCGAGATTTTATGTTATCTCGAAATTTTTTTTTTTATAAAAATCGACTTTTTGGGACTTTGCCGATTTTGCACCTTTTTTCAGATCAATATTATCGTGGCTGTTTTTTCTTTTTCAAAATTTTAGAACTCGAATAATGATTTATTTTCCTGTATATAGTTGTCATGTGATGTATAATAATAAAATGTAATATATGCATTTAAAAGCTTTTAATGAATATAAACAACGCACACATTCTCGTGATTCATGATTGAGAAAGGCACAATTGCACCGCTAGGTGGATTAAAATAGGTTTTAGCGTTATATTTTCTGGAGTTATTTAATTTTCTGTCATTCAATCTCTCAAACCGGCGTGCTCGGATGTTGGTAGTTGCTGTTCAAACTTGAGCAGTGGGAATGTTTGAATCTGCATTGATATGACTTTTTTGCAAATTGACATATTTTATCACTTTTTATCGTCAGTTGGTTCTGTCTAGGTGTTAGCACGTTATATTTGCTCGAAAAAAACATTCGTTTTTTATTCAGATCGCTTATTTAATCAGCACAAATGCGTTAGCTTATCGCTGCCAAATTCTTTTTTTTAACATTTTAAACGTCTTAAAATTAGGAGATTACAATGTTGAAGTATGTTTTTCATATAAAGAGGAAATTTTTTACAGCTATCTTATAACTAGAAATACAATTCAATATACAAGAGTGGGAACTAGTGTTTTATAAGCAAATTTTCAACAATCTTATAACTAGGAATCCAGTTTGATAATCAAGAGGGGGAACATGAGTTTTTTTCATAAAATTTTTTACAGCTATCTTAGAACTAAGAATACAATTTAATATACAAGAAGGGGAACAAGTGTGTATGAGAAAATTTACAGCTATCATAAAATTAGGAATACAGAATACAAATTTGATTTTTTTTCCAACATCAGTGTAGCAGCAGTTGTGTCAGGAACAGGACATGATGACAGCGAAAGAAGAACAAATTTTCAGGCGAACGGGAGATCAGCGACTTGACTTAGAGCCTCAGGCTACCATGATGTCAAGAACCGGGTTGATGGTTGAAATTCATCGGACCCACGGGGAATCGGGTCACTTTCGCTACAAGTTCTTTTTACAAACAGCAGGTCGGCTCCAAAAGGCAGGACTTCCAAAAATGAGAAATAAAAGAGAGGGGCTAAATTGGGATATTTATCGTTTTAATGAAATTGGAAATAAGGGACATATAGGGGAGATCGCGATTTGCTAGCATATCCCGGACTGGGACATTGGGTGGTCTACCTCGGGCCCGAAGGGAATCCTTTAACAGAGACCTGGCGTCACAATACTCGGCACAATCTCAACGTGGTCGGTGTCGTGATAACCCTCGTCACAAGCGCACAGACTACTCTCCGTAAGCCCAATACGCCGCAAATGTGCATCCAACGTGTAGTGGTTAGATATGAGCCGGGACATTACACAAATGAAGTCCCGACCCACATCCATCCCCCTGAACCATGTCTTCGTTGATACCTTCGGGATAATGGAATGTAACCATTTTCTAAGTTCCCCATTGCTCCACGAGGTTTGCCAACTGTTGAGTGTACTCTGACGACAGATGCTGAAAAATTCGTTGAAGCAAATTGGTCTTTCATAGATGTTACCTTCTAATGCGCCACCTTTGCTAAAGAGTCGGCCTTTTCATTCCCCGGGATAGTGCAATAAGAGGGGACCCAAACAAAGGTAATCTGGTAAGATTTTTCAGATAACGTATACAAGGACTTCTGTATCTTCCCCAGAAAATACGGGAATTGTTTTTTGGGATTCATCGCACGAAGAGCCTGTATAGAGCTGAGGCTGTCCGAGATGATGAAGTAGTGATCTGTGGGCAGAGTGTCGATTATCCCAAGGGTGTACTGAATAGCAGCTGATTCTGCGACGTAAACTGAAGCGGGATCATTGAGCTTGAATGAAGCGGTTATAGTATTATTGAAGATGCCGAAGCCAGTGTACCCATCGAGATTTGATCCGTCAGTGTAGAACATTTTGTCACAGTCGACTTCTCGGAATTTATTATAAAATATTTTGGGGTTCACTTGTGGGAGTATGTGATCCGATATTCCACGAATCTCTTCCTTCATGGATGTGTCGAAGAATACAGTATAATCAGAAGTATCTAGGAAACAGACACGGTTGAGATTATACGAAGAAGGATTGATGCTCTGTGCCATGTAGTCGAAGTACAAGGACATAAAACGGGTTCGAGAATTAAATTCGACGAGCCTTTCGAAGTTATCAATCACTAACGGGTTCAAGATGTCACATCGGATGAGCAATCGATATGAGAGTTCCAAAAATCGATTTTTCAGCGGGAGAACGCTCGCCAGCACTTCGAGACTCATAGTATGGGTCGATTGCATGTAACCCAAGGCAATGCGCAAGCAACGATACAGGATTATCTCCAGTTTGATAAAGTGTATGTTTGCAGTGGAGCGGAAACAGAAACAGCCGTACTCCATCACCGACAATATCGTTGTTTGGTATAACCTGATCAGGTTTCCCGGGTGGGCCATGTTCCAGTTATTGTCCGGAGAAAATTGATGAGTAGAAGCTGGAGTTGCGCCAGCTCACGCTTTCTAGACAAGACGACCAGCTCAGTTTTTTCCGTGGAGAACTCGATACCCTGCTGAAGAGCCCAAGCAGATAAATTGTCCAAGGTATCTTGTAATGGTCCTTGCAAATCGGCAGTTTTGGGCCCTGTAACAGAGACTACCCCATCATCTGCAAGTTGCGTGTATGAATTGGCAAGACAATCGTCAATGTCATTGACATAAAAATTGTAGAGCAGGGGGTTTAGACATGAGCCCTGAGAAAGACCCATGTAGCTAAATCGCGATGTTGTTAAGTCCCCATGCGAAAAATGCATATGCTTCTCAGACAACAGGTTTAGCAAAAAGTTATTTAAAATCGGCGAAAGACCATGCTGATGCAGATTCGCTGTAAGAACATTGATGGACATTAAGTCAAAAGCCTCCTTAATATCCAGGAGAACTGATGCCATCTGCTCTTTGCTAGCATAGGCCATTTGAATTTCGGTTGAGAGCAAGGCAATCGTTCGTCTCTTTGCCTTTGCGGAAGCCAAATTGTGTGTCTGACAGTAAGCCATTTGCTTCAACCCAATTGTCGAGGCGAAACAAGATCATTTTCTCGAACAACTTCCGGATACAGGAAAGTATTGCAATCGGTCGGTACGAGTTGTGGTCGGAGGCGGGTTTTCCCGGTTGGCGAGGACTTGCCTTGCCTCCAGTCATAAGGAACAATGTTACCCTCAAGGAACTTGTTAAATAAATTCAGCAAACACCTTTTCGCAGAATCATGCGGATTATTCAGCAAGTTGAATTTGATTCTGTCTAACCCCGGGCGTTATTGTTGCACGATAAGAAGGCAAGTGAGAACTCCACCATCGAAAACGGTATTTCGTTCGCGGTATCGTGAGGAGATGCGGCGTGGTATGTTTTCTGTACCGGGACAGAGTCCGGACTGATCTTCTTGGCGAAAGCGAATAACCAGCGGTTTGAATATTCCACGTTCTCGTTGATACTGTTTCGGTTACGCATACGTCGAGCCGTACCCCAAAGAGTGCTCATCGCTGTTTCTCTCGTTAACCCGTCGACGAACCGGCGCCAATAACTGCGTTCCTTCGCTTTTCTAGTGCCGCGTACTGTCGATAGCTATCGGGTAACCCGTCGTCCCGGAAGGCTTTATACGCAGTGGACTTTTCCGCGTACAGTTCTGAGCACTCTTTGTCCCATGGTTGGGAGATCGTCTGTGGGTGTTCGCGCCGGTCACTGGTTTAGTCTGAGCTTGATTCGCACTGTCGAGAATCAAGCCAGCCAACAACCTGTACTCTTCCTCCGGAGGAAGTTCTTGATTTAGCGAATATCGCGGTCGCGTAGCTCTTCCAATCAATGTTCCGTGTGAGGTCATATGAGACATTGATTGTTTCTGATGGTCTTGAACCGTTGCCAATTGAAATTACGATAGGCAAATGGTCGCTATCGTGGGGATCAGGGATCACCTTCCACGTGCAATCTAACTGTAGCGAAGTCGAGCATAGAGATAAATCCAAAGCACACACAACTGGCTTTGACACTGCACTGAGCACTGGATACAATAAAAACTGAGCCGGGGAAGGTAACTGCGAAAGCACTAGCACACGTCTTATCCAAGCGCAAGCCGAACAACGAATGAAAATATTCGTTTGTTTTTATATAAATATGGTTCGACAAACGAATACTGTATTCCGTTAAAAAAGTAACGATTATTTTGAATTGTAAATCATTGATGCTTCACTGAAATTTGATGAAGTAAATAATATCTTACTAGAGTTTGGAGAACCACTAATTGACAGAATTAACAAAAGCAATAGCGATAAAGAAAACACGCAAATGCGATTGAAAAACAGATTCATAGTAAACAAGACGCTTCGTTGTTTATAAGTAAGATCACTCAGTTAACATAAACATGCGAAGTAAAATGCTATTTTCATAAAATGTTCCATTTCCTTTAGACTAATAATGAATTTTGATTGACTAATAGCGTTTTCGTTTTTACCTGCTATTACACCGGTCTAGTGCAAAAAATGAGATAGACTGATTACATCCATGTTTGTATTGCCCAAGCAAGTATTTCCCCGACTACACTGGTGTAGTGCATTGTGAAAAACGAAAATGCCATAACAAAAGTGTTTTTGAAGGTAGCAATAACATAAGCGTATTATATAAGTTGTTTCGGTTCTTTGTGATACAGTTTAATTTCCAGTAACGTTAAATTATAATAAACAAAGTATTCATTAAACAATTATTGTTGCGTGCGGCGTTGCCAACATGTAAGTTCTCGTGGGCTGCATCAAAGTGAGCCGTGCGTTGAAAGAGCGCACCGTTACAAAATCATCCATAACTCTCGATTGGAACAAAAATGAAAAATTATCAATACAGATTAGTGAAGGTAAAAGATTGACGCGTAATTTGACATACTTTTTGATTTTTTTAGCGCGAAGAACACAAGAAAAAATGCAATTGAAATTTTTAAGTAGATGCAAAGTACTGTTATTCACACAATTATACAGAAGAAATATTTTTCTGACATAGGGGAGACGGGGGTAGTTGGCGGTGTTTTCAGTTTTCAATTTTTACCGCTTTGATGTAGATAGATCTTGCAAAATAGAACACGCAGCATTTAAAACATGTAAGCATTGTCTCCATTTTTAAAGACAAAAATATGTGACGCGGAAAACCCGCCAACTTACCCCGGCCCCGGGGTAAGTTGCGGTATCAGTGGCGTAGCCAGGGGGGGGGGGTTTGGGGGTTACCCCCCCCCCCAAACCAAAATTAATTGGATTGAAAAAAAATTGATGCTGACGAAGTTAATTTAATATTCCACAAAATGTTTTTGGAAAAATATTTTCTGATCACTACATTGAGAACTGTGTTTAAAGCGTCATGAGAATTTTTTGGAAAATTGTGGGAAGGGGATCTTGTAACTTATCTCTTAGCCAAAATCCCATAGTTGTCAAATTACTTCAATATAAAATAAAATAACTGTCTGAATTATTATGAGCTCATTTTTGGAAAGATGCTTCAAAATATGGATTAGAGACAATATTTCGAATGGGAATCTAAATTTGAATAGGTTGATTGCATATAAAACATAAGCTTGTTTACCGAAAACTTACATACATTTCAACATTTGCTGAAAATGTATTTTTTTTAGTTTGTGTAGAGTTTAGATAACAATTCAATATGGTTAACAACAAGAATAACATTTCAGAAACTAGTTGAAAGCTGATGTAATTTTGTCTCTAGCAGGTCAGGTTCGGTTTTATAAGCATTGGATTTTTGTTGTATTATCAACTATATGAATAGCCTCTTAGCAGGATGCAATGAATGGCGTACTAAAATTTTGTGTGCTACGTACTAGTACTGCAAGTTGTGAGGTTGACTAATGAAGAAAAGTAAAATTAATGATCGATAAATTTTTAACGGTCACGATCACATTCATGCGAAACTGCCAAATTTCGATGTTAAGTAACATTGAAGAATTTCAAAACGTAAAACTGTTCATCTGCTGATAGAATAATTTTGACGGTTAATCCTCCTAGAAGTAATTATAGACAAGAATTACTCTTCAACCAAATTTGGGTCGAGACTTGATCTCTCCAGCAAAGTTTTCGAAAGTGCTATTTCAAACAACTTTGTCAAACACATATTCAGAGTATCGAAATATAGTAGAAGAAAACCTTTACAACAAGCTATTCTGAAATTACTGTATTTGATAATTCTCTTCTGCGGTAATTAAATTATAAATTCACATTGCGTTCATGGTGCCTTTGAAGCTTACAAAAAAAATAAGGGAACTGGATTTAAAACAAATAATTCCCAGATATTAAAAGGACTCAAAAACACAAAAAGTGATTCCATTTTCAGGAGCTAGCATCAATTCGGCGCTAGCTTAGTCCGCCCACCAAGTTAGTGTCGGATTCTGATGAGATGAAGTCGAAACGCAAGTTTCAGTTCCATCCATCTATAATTTAGTTATAGGTTTTGTGTTCTCAACTCGCAATGATTGTTTCAAACAATTTTATCCATAGCGCAGAAAAAATAGTTTTCACTTAAATTTTTCTTCACTAAGAAGAAATATAGCAGGCCCAGTCCATTTAAATCCCTATATGTTGAATTCATGTAGCCTTCATATTTTCAATAAAATTGTTTGAAATGACATTATCAAAAACTTTGCTGAAGGCACCATGTCTCTTAATATTTTTGAAAAATTAATTCACCATAATTACCTCTATGAGAGTTAATCACTAAAATTTCTATACCAAAGCAGGCGCTGTTTTATGTTGATAACTTCCCGAAGTTGTCAAACCTTCAAAGTCAAGGATTATTATATTAGGTGATCTTGAACGTTGAAAATTTTTTAGATCATTTATCCCACTTTAAAAGATCGTAATTTTTGACTTCATTGACATATTATACAAGAAAATAATCTATAGAGGATTGAAAACTGTTCCATGTTGATCCTTCTTGTTTGTAGACTGGAATGACATCTGTTAGACTACTTATGTTTTTGAGTTTTCAATAATTTATCAAACTCATATTAAATTTTAACATTTTTTCAAAAAAATTGCGATTTTCATCAAAACCCCCTCCAAACCAAATTTCTGGCTACGCCACTGTGCGGTATGTATGGACAAGCCAAAAACTAAGCAATCAAATGGAGATGCACTTACTTCAAAGGTCCTTTTGGAACGTGTTGAATGTCTTTTCGAGAAAACTGTATATTAACCGACATTTGCTGTTATATTTCAGTTTCAATACCTCGGCATTTTGACTTTGACGCGTAGGGGAATTATGGTTAAAACCGACACCTTAAGCTTAACACTTTTTCTAAGTTGCCACAAAACCAATAAAATTATAATTTTAATGCACAATTCTTCTTCAGAAAATTCTTAACAAGACTTAATTTTTTCAGCGCTTCGAAAAATTAATTTCATTAAAAATTATTGGTTGTAAAACTTGGAAAACAAAGTGACTTTTTGTAGGCACTGTGGGTAAAACCGACACCCTATAGGGGTAAGATCGACACCCCCTTTAATTTATTTTCTCTCCACTTTATTAAAATCTTTATCTTTATTAAAAATTAGATATATGCGTGATTAATAAAGTGTGAGTATGTATGATGCAAAATATGTGCTTTTTATTGCTTCATCATGTAGAGAGGGGAAGATAGTTCGAAAGCGTAGTACTAGAAATAAGAGTATTTTATGCTATAGGATTATTTATTGATATGAGTATTTCCAAATAATCCTTGCGCACATCATTGCAACTTCCAGTGTCATTTTATTTCGTAAGAGAAGATTTGCAAGCGTTCTACGTTCTGCTAATTGGATTCATTCACTTATAAGTGACACACACACATTTCTTAGTAAAACTATCTTTTTCAGATTTGATTTTTCGGACTCTGATTATCAACGATCTATTGGCGTATACATAATATCATTGTCTCATTGTGATAAAGTTCGTCTATGACAAACCAAGAAAACACTAGAAATTCGGTTTGATGAGCTTTTTGGAGAAATAGCAAAAGCTTCGATAGAATTAGATAAGCAAAAATTCCAATTTTTGATTTTTAAAGAGACTTATAAGAAATAAACACAATAAAAGTTTTTCTGTGTATTTCAGCTATTACTATAGTGTGCTAATAGTGTAATTGAAGTGTCACAAAGATCCCCAGCCTTTTGTAATGAATCGCAAGTAAACACAACCATCTTAACAGCGTGTCGGTTTTACCCTAAGCAAAGGGTGTCGGTTTTACCCCAACAGCGCACATTTTTTTATAAAAGCAATTAAAAATATTGAATTTCTCAAACTCGTCTTCAATGCATCTAATTGATCATAGGAAAGGCCGATAATAATAGGTACAGAAAAATAGGGTGATTTGAAAAGCTTTTGTTCGGTTAAAACCTTAAAATCTATCAACGAAATTTTACATCCAGACGAGTATGAACGCAGCTGTCGTATATTTTGTTTATTTTTCTGATATTCGGCGCACTAACGTAAATCCAATTTTTATTCAAATGCTCTAGATAAACGTACTAATAATAATGTATCATTATGAAATGAATAAAAATTTGATTTCTAGGCAAAGTTGTGGGGTGTCGGTTTTACCCACAGTGTCGGTTTTTCCCACAATTCCCCTACTCCCTATTCAAAAGCAAATTTTCGAAATTCTTCATGCAATTGGCCAGAATAAATGTCTCCTACATTGGCGAGATACACAAGAAAAAGATTTTCTTACTTTGGAGTGAATTTCAGAAATAAAATTTTTTGATGGCTTTTTTGCATTGCCGACAACTTGCCCCACGTGCAGCTCCGCCAACTCACCCCAACCGCATATTTTATTAAAAATTATTTAAAAAATTACTTCTCTTAGTGGATACATGTAATACCTGTACGGATACTGAAAACTCTTTTCACGCGCTATCGAAAAATAGCCGCCAACCTAGCCTCTAGTGTAAATATCATTCCACAAGCGTTCAATTATCTTTGGTAGTTTTTATGGTACAAAATTTACAATTTTATCATGCAATAAAGTTTAAGGGTAAAGAAAAACTTGTTTTAATCCACCTAGTTGTGCAATTGTGCCTTTCTCATTTGTCCAAACTACGATTCCATAGCTGGTTATGTTCAATACAATGATGGAAATGTATATTACATATTCAGAACGATTTTCACATACATACAATGCATCGACAGCCACAATCTTCAGATGCTATGTGTCGACACTGAAACATCGCTTGACCTCTCGCTGCATACCCCTACCTATGCCTATATAAGTCAAAAAATTATTCAAGATTACATTAAATCTCGACGTTTCATGCATTTGGCATCAAAAATACAAATTCGATTTTGAAATTTTCCTTTGCTCCCCCATTTGAGCATTTTTAAGTTGAGTTTATACGGGAATTTGCTGAGTGGCCGCACTCTTCAACTCGTAACTCCGGAAGCGAAGGTCCAATCAATAAAAACAGCTGCCGATGGGAAGGTTCCTTTCATTTGAGGCTAAGTTTGTGCAAATTGGTCCAGTCATCTCTGAGAAAAAGAGGTGAAATTCTTCGCACAATACACACATACATACACGGACATTTTCCGAGCTCGACGAACTGAGTCAAATGTGATATAAAGATAATTGGTTAGAGAGGGAGTTATTAGGGATGGATGGGGTAATGGTCTAAGGGGGTGTAATGAGGTGATCTGATGGAGTTTAAGGCGGTGATGACGGGGGGAGGTGGTCAGTGGGTAACACCTCTCAACACATCCCCAACGACGCCATGATAAAATCTAGAAACCCTACCTCAGTCGATAATTCGCGGGGATTGCGATTTTGAGCATAAACTTTTTGTGAGAAAGGCGAAAATGGTCAATTTGAACAGAGTGGAGAGAGTATAGTGATTTTTACGCATAACCAAATACATCACGTGGTTTCCACATACACTTTAAAACGATACCACACTAAAATCGCAAGTAAACAAAAAACGAACAAAGTGGCCTGAAAATAGGAATTTATTCCTATCGAATTTCTCAAGACTGGAATTGTTCAAAATTGTTTCATAGTTTCTTGAACATTTGTGGACGCGTCTAAATATATCAAATTAAATTAAATGTGCACATTTGTCGGTCATTGGATCCGGTGAAAAAGTTTTAAGTATGCTGGGATACTTTCGCGTAGCATATAATAAATCGAAACCAAAACAACATAAAGTTCATTTGGGAGCCGATGTGGGCAATATTGTCAGAACTTCGTTGTCAGTAGTTGCAACAATCACATTGTGTGGTTTTTAACCGTTTATGTATTATGATGGTACAGGTATATGGGGAATTCCTATGTGACCACACTAACCACCCTGTAACTCAGGAACCGCAAATCAGATCGGGATGAAATTCAATAGCAGCCAATTGAAGCATTGCAGCAATCATTTCAAGTTTGGAAGATAAAGGTATTCGGTCAAGAATTTTCTGAGGAATAGAAGTGAAATTAACTCCGAACATTGGAATGCTTTCCGGGGCATCATAAGCGTCCTAGGTGGCCAATGTGATCAAAGCGACTACAGGCCTTCATATTTAAGTAATTTAACACCCATTTTAAAAAATTTTACATGGTGGAATCAGTTTATATGGGGATTTACTGTGATTGCCTAACCTTTCTATAGGAGAAAGGCTAAAAGGTTTATAAGGGAAATTCACGTGTGATCTGATTCTTTTACTCAACTCCGGAACCATGGGCGGATCCAGAAAAAAATTTCGGCAGGGGTCTGAAATTTCAATTTTCAAAATGGATATTGTACAAATTGCAATACGTAATAACTTTATTCAATAAGAATCAGTTTTGTTGGTCAAATTTTGTTTGGAAGATTTTGAGTTTGAAACTAATATAAAATTCAAACTAATTTAAAATTTCTCAATAAGTAAAAAAAAATCGGGGGGGAGTCCGGACCAAATCCAAGTTCTGCAATGGAATACCACGGTTTTGCTTCGCTTTTAATCTATATTTGTAGAGAGAATAAAAATTGACGTTCATCTTATATATGTTTCGTAGATTATATTTCACTAGGACAGATATGCGTGGAACTTTCACGATGTGACAAACTGACCTGAATTTTTTTTTTAAAATTTTCGGAACAAACCCTACAATTTGAAATATACACATGAAAATATACTTGATTTTATAACGTTTTTTTCCATACGTTTATTTGACACGGCATTTGCAAAAGCTTTTTACGCCAGTTTCTTTGTTTTACATAGCACGTTACAAAAATCCTTAAGACTAATTTTAACTATACTAGTACTTTGTCTAAAACTAACACTGAAATCACTTTATTGTTTGCTTTGTTCCTTATATTGTTGTATTTCATACTGATCTAGTATTTTCGGGTGTATTTATTTACTTTTTTTCTGTTATTGTCTAAATTTAAAAACTAAATATTCTAGGACACTTTAATTGGTGAATGATTAGCCTTGGATGAGAGTATGAGGAGACGAATTTAATTAAATTTTGACACACGCTGTTTCTAGAAAATGATAGATAAGTTCCATGTATAGAGGATCGCGATATGCCAGGATGTCTCTAACAGGAACAAGGATTGGTCTTCCTCGGACTTGTAAAGAATCTACTAATTGTGATCTGGCTTCACGATATTCAGTGCAGGACCAAACAACATGCTCAATGTCATGGTAACCTTCTCCACAAGCACAATGATTACCTTCAGCGAGCCCAATACGACGGAGATGCGCATCTAAAGTATAATGATTGGACATGAGCCTAGACATCACACGGATGAAGTCCCGACTTACATCCAATCCTTTGAACCATGCCTTCGTTGATACTTTAGGGATAATTGAGTGTAGCCATCGTCCCATATCTCCATTGTCCCAAGATGTTTGCCAACTAGCAAGTGTCCTCTGTCGAGAAGCGCTATAAAATTCATTGTAAGCGATGGGTCTTTCATATATTTCACCATCTAGTGCACCAATCTTGGCTAAATTATCAGCTTTCTCATTGCCCGCAATAGAGCAATGGGCGGGGAGCCACACTAGGGTAAATTTATAACATTTTCTTGTCAGGTTACTCAGAGATTCTCGTATCTTCCCCAAAAAGAATGGATCGTGATTATCAATCCTCTTTGAGCGTAGAGCTGCAATTGTGCTGAGACTATCAGTGAGGATAAAGTAATGGTTCGGGGGTAAAGTATTAATTATTTGAAAACTATAGTGAACTGCTGCTAGTTCCGCTATATAAACAGAGGCGGGTTCTGCAAGTTTGAGAGAAATTGAAAAATTATTGTTGAAAATACCGAAACCAGTGGCCTCACTGATTCGTGACCCATCAGTGTAAAACATTTTAAGGCAGTCTATGTGTTGATATTTACTTGTGAATATTTTAGGGATCTCCCGCGAGCGTAGATGATCCGGAATTCCACGAATCTCTGCTTGCATGGACGTGTCGAAGAATAAATTTAGGATTTAGGAATATCTAGTATATTGACGTATGTGGGAATATACCTAGCAGGCGTTATTTCTTGTGACATGTGATTGAAATACACTGTCATGAATCTGGTTTGGGGTTGAAGCTCGACAAGTCTTTCAAAATTTTCAATTACGAGTAAACGAGAAGAGAGATCCCAGAATCGGTCTTTTAAAGGAAGAACTCCCGCTAGTACTTCAAGACTCATCGTATGGGTCGACTGCATGCAACCTAAGGCAATTCGTAAACAGCGATACTGTATCCGTTCCAGTTTAATAATGTGAGTGTTCGCAGCTGAACGGAAACAGATGCATCCATATTCCATTACTGAAAGTATTGTTGTTTGATACAATCTTATCATGTCACTTGGATGAGAACCCCACCATGATCCAGTTATTGTTCGCAGAAAATTTATCCTTTGTTGGCATTTCGTTATTAGATACCTAATGTGGCCTCCCCATGTGCCTTTAGAATCCAACCAAATTCCAAGGTATTTAAAAGTCAGGACTTGGGCTATCGTTCTACCAACCAACTGAAGCTGAAGCTGAGCTGGATCACGCTTCCTTGAAAAAACAACCAACTCTGTTTTCTCCGTAGAGAAATCGATGCCTAACTTCAAAGCCCAACTTGATAAATTATCCAAACTATCTTGCAGTGGTTGTTGTAAATTTAAGGCTTTTGGTCCTGTAACAGAAACCACGCCATCATCTGCAAGTTGTCTTAGAGTGCATGGGCTGACAATACAATTATCAATATCATTCACGTAAAAATTGTAGAGGAGGGGGCTTAAACAAGAACCTTGTGGGAGGCCCATGTAACTTATTCTGAGTGTCGCCAAATCGCCATATGAAAAATGCATGTGCTTTTCTGACAATAAATTGTATAAATAATTATTTAATATTGGTGAAAGACCACATTGATGTAGCTTCTCCGAGAGAACATCAATGGAGATTGAGTCGAATGCTCCTTTTATGTCTAAGAACACAGACGCCATTTGTTCTTTTTTTGCGTAAGCGAGTTGGATTTCTGACGAAAGTAGCGCCAGACAATCATTCGTTCCCTTTCCCCTCCGAAAACCAAACTGGGTATCTGATAGCAAGCCGTTCGCCTCAACCCAATTGTCGAGACGTCGTAGGATAATTTTTTCCAACAATTTCCTGATGCAGGATAGCATTGCAATCGGTCGATACGAGTTATGATCGGAGGCTGGTTTTCCCGGTTTTGGAATAGCGATAACTCTCACTTGTCTCCAGTCGTGCGGGACAATGTTCTGCTCAAGAAGCTTATTGAATAAATTCAACAAGCGTCTTTTTGCTAGGTCAGGCAGATTATTCACCAAGTTGAATTTAATTCTGTCTAGTCGCGGAGCATTATTGTTGCATGAGAGGAGTGCAATTGAGAATTCCATCATTGTCAAAGGCGAATCTATGAAATCGTTACTTGTGGGAGCATCGCGAGTGATTTTCTGCGCAGGAGCAGAATCGGGACAAATTTTCTTGGCAAAATTAAATATCCAACGATTCGAAAAATCTTCGCTTTCATTAGTCACGTTTCGATTCCTCATTCTTCTGGCTGTGTTCCAAAGAGTACTCATTGATGTTTCTCTTGACAAGCCATTAACGAAGTGTCTCCAATAACTAGATTTTTTGGCACGACGTATACTGTCAAATTTGTTTTGCAAAATGAAATAATTTTCAAAGTTCTCACGTATACCCCCTTTCTGTTTCATAATTTCTTTGTAGGCAACTTGTTTAGCTTCATATGCATCAGAGCACTCTTTGTCCCACCAAGGATTAGGGGGCCGTCTATTTATTGTCATTCTAGGATTGCATTTCGTTTGGGCTTGTTCTGCTGCTTCAATAATTAAACCCGCTAAGAATTCATATTCTTCGGTAGGGGGTAGCTCTTCTGTCGACGCAAGAGAAGTGGAAATTAATGTTTCGTATGTTTTCCAATCGATATTTCGTGTTAAGTCATAAGGAACATTGATTGAATTCGTAAGGCCTAATTCACTGTTAATTGAAACAACGATTGGCAAATGATCGCTACCGTGAGGATCAGGTACAACCTTCCACGTGCAATCTAACCGAAGTGATGTCGAGCACAGAGATAGATCTAATGCACTTGGACGTGCAGGAGGTCTGGGGATGCGTGTTGTTTTGCCAGTATTTAAAACTGTCATATTAAATTCGTCCCAAACATTGTATATCAAAGAGGATCGATTATCATTGTAGAGGGAACCCCACAATACACCGTGCGAGTTGAAGTCTCCCAGTATCAGACGCGGAGCAGCCATGGATTCCACTACCTCAAAAATTTGACGTTGTCCAATTTGAACTTTGGGAGGTATATATATAGAAGCGATAGACATTAATGTTCGTTTGGACAGCTACAGCCTCAATGCCCACAAACAAGGGGATGTTAATTCTATAGAAAGAATAGCACTTTTTAATTCCTAGAAGCACTCCTCCATACGGGGTGTCTCGGTCTAGGCGAATAATGTTGAAATCATTTAAGTTGAAATTAATGTTTGAGGTAAGCCATGTTTCACATAGAGCAAAAGCATCGCATTTTAAATTATGCAGTAAAATTTTTAAGGAATCAATTTTAGGTGTGATACTTCTGCAATTCCACTGTAAAACAGTGATGGAATCTTTCATTGGAGGAGGTGAATTACCCATTGAAAGATACAATCGCTGCAAGGATGGGCCATTGAGCAATCAGCTGCTCTAAAAATGTTCTGATTGTTGGGAGGAAAGCTGAAAGTATACTCTTTAGTGGTTCAGAAATATTGAATGCTTTAAAAATCCAATCAACAATTTCAGAAAATTTCAATAGTCCTACCCCCGGCTGAGGCTCAGAGGAAGTCGAAATTTTATTATTTCCAGTAATGGTGTTCTGTTTGGATTGTACGTTCCCAAAACCGGGCGGAATTGATTTCGGTTTTGAATCGGAATTTTTCGGTTTTGGGCGCAGTTTATCTATTGGTGGAGAAATTTTAAGGCCCTTTCTTGGCAGCTTGGGAAAAGAAGACTGTTTTCTTTTTCTGGAATTTCCGGGTAAAACAAATGATGTACCTTCGCACGCTCCGTCAGAGTCAGACTGTTCCGAAAATAGAGATGTGTAAGTGTTTTCTAAGAAGATGGGGTTAGGGGTAGCATTTTTCAACATTTCTGCATAGGAGCGCTTAGACCTCTCCTTCAAGGATCGTTTAATTTTATCCTCACGCAATTTATAAATGGGGCATGCAGGGAGCTCATGTGAGTTTTCTCCGCACATTAAGCATTTTTCTGAATTTTCATTGCATGTATCCTCTTGATGACAACCCCCACATTTGCCACACCGTGCCTTATTGGAACAGTAAGTGGCTGTGTGGCCAAGCTGTTTGCAATTAAGGCAATTCATTACACGAGGGATAAAAAGGCGAACAGGGAGACGAATCTTATCGATAATGACATAGTTGGGCAGCGCAGACCCAGCGAAAGTCACTCGAAATGAGTCAGACAGTCGATAAACTTTTTTATCTCCTTTGTGTGATACTGAATGCAATTGCTTGCATTCAAGTATTTTTACGTCTTTCAGTATGGTGTCTTTGAAACGACCAACCCCATGCTTAACTAAGTCATCAACAGTCAAACTCGATTCTGTGATGACCCCATCAATTTCAATTTCTTTTGAAGGAATATACGCTCTATATTCACGCGTAAAAAGCTCGCAAGAAGCAATTGCATTGGCTTGTTTGAAACTACCAACGACAATGCGTATTTTATCTTTATTAACTTTGACGATCTCTTTTACATCCAAGAATCGCGAAGTCAAATCTTTAGAAATTTGAATGATATTTAGCGCCTTTGCTTTACGCCTAATGAATACAATCCATGGTCCCGTTGATGACTCTGGGTAAATTTTAATTCTAGTCGGATTTACATTTTCAGCATAAGGCTTAGGGGGAGGGTCTGTTACTCGTTCTCCCATCTCTTCATCCATTTTACCTAATAAGAAAAACTATCACAAAAAGGAATGAAAAATATACCTGTTATCTGCTATCTATTAGGTGACGAAGACACCGGTAGAACACACCTCATGTGTTACGTTGTAAACTCGGTGCCCGTTGTTTGACAATGTGACACTTGCTGTCCTTCTTCGTCGCGTTGCTTCTTCAGTAGAGAAATAGTCCTACCTGCAACACTTCAAAACTCTCTCCGATTAAGCTGCTCGTCGGTATCACCACCACAAGCGCGCTCTCTCCGTTTCCACCACCTCGGTAGACAAATGTGGCTACCTGTGGCTTGCTGCGAAAATCCCACTGTCGATGCGGCACTTTTCGGTGCCATTTGTTTTCCTTATTCTTCGTACCACTTCTGCGGTAGACAAATAGAGCAAATGGGTCTACCTGTGACGCTTCCCTCTCGTCGATTAGAATTGCCCGACGACACCAATACACTATATTTTTTTCTGTGTGTACAGGCACGATCACTGTCGATTTCTGCCACCGCGGTAGGCAAATTCGTCTACCCGCGGTTTGCTGTCAAAACACCACTTGTCGAGGATGCCGTTGACCACGCCTCCGACGTATCAACTGTCGACTCACACTTAACAAACTGGTCTTTCTCTCTCTCTCTCCCACAATAACGCATACAGCGTCTCGCACTCCGTCACTCTCTCGAGAACAAAACCTTCCACCTGGAGGCACAACCGTCTCGGTCGGTTGCAAAAACTGTTATGATTTTATAACGTTTGGCGATGAAAACTCAAAATTGATAAAAAGTGACATAGGACAAATATGCTTGGAACGACAGTGTAGTAGCGTGCCTGTTTCATGCATACACAGAAGATGCAACGATGACACACCACAGAAAAAGTAACTTTCTTTCGGAGCTGAAACAATCAATGGGCGATGGGGTGTGGGTGCTATTGACGATATGATAAACACTGGTTGTTTCGTTGTTAAAGGAGACGGTGTTGGCTTATATGATGCTGATTTTCTGTTGATGATTTGATGAGTTATTTCGTAAAGCTTATTTACGAGTTTATAGAGCATTTTTACACTACCCGGGAAAACCTAAAATACTCGGTCCTCGAGGCAAACTGGGAAAAAGTTTCACATATCATCATGCTATAAACACAGCGAAATAAATATCCGTAAAACCAGACTAATTGTATAACAGATTCATGCATGACGGGATTTTTGCATTCACATTGGGCTAATTATATATGCGGCTAAATTACTTTTACTTTTTTGCTTGCGAACATCGCGGCTCAACTAGTGGAAAGCTCCATTAAAAGTAATGTCCTGGTGCTGCATTCGTTATCGATTATCATACGTGACAATTGCAGGGTTATTGCGAAAATTTCACGCTAAGAAATTTGCTTGGTTAAAGCTTGAGCTTATTATTATTTAGGAAAGAGGGGGTAAAACGCGTCCCCTAAGGAATTATGATCATATCTTAGTTATACAATATTAGTCAGGAGAATTTAATTAATGATACCTTTTAACCAACATTTTCCCCTATAATTGCAATCATAAAGCTTTGCAAAAAATTGCAATGTTTCAAAATAATTATAAATTACGCTTTGAAAAATGGGCAGGGCAAAATGCACTTGTGCGGGGGTATACTTCACCACAACAAAGGGTCATAATTCACAACAACAACGGGAAAGAAAGCTCGTGGGAGAAACACTTAATTTTGTTTTCTGTCGGGATTTCACAAAAATGTAGCTTTAAATCACCTTAGGATATACAATTATTAAGTTTCCAAAACAATTTTTCTATTTTAGATTAAAAGGATGGGTAGATATTGTCAGAGACATAACCGAAATGAAGTAGCATACACTTTATACTTTTAATACGAATGTAGCATTTTTTCTAATATCTGAAAGGTTTTATTGAAATAAGTTATTTCGGTATTTCTAATGGAAATAGCGAAATAATGGTACAAGTATATCCGATTTTCTGCTGTTGCTAAGTGAATTGTTTCAATCTCATTAAGTGATCCTTTCCGGGTTACCATATGAGGATACATATGTTTGAATATTTTAGATTTCTATGTACGTGTACCGATATTTAGGTGTTTCCATTAGAAAGAACAAAATAACTGGTTTGAATACAACCTACCAGAAGATAGTCAAAATTGTAGCATTCGTATTAACTAGGCTGTATTATACTTCACTCCGGTTATGTCTCTAACATTACCCACCCATCTTTTTTACTTGTCTATAAAAGTTACTAAACAATAATGAAACAATATATTGGAATCCATTACCGATCAATCTATGATGTCCCCGGATAGGAATATCCCAGGATTACTTTAGATTAATGTGTACTTTAAATAGAAAGGTTTGATGTGGATGATATAATTCGACTTGGCTTTGCACTGCCACTAGGCTCGTTACATTTCAACGTTACAGGTGGTAGTACCGATGTCTTGGTCAGGCGGGAGATGTCTTGCATAGTATTATCAGAAATGGGCTCAATTCCAGATTCCATCAAGTAGCTTCTCGGGATGAAAATTTGGTTGTTTGCGGAATATTCGAAATTTATATTCTACGTTCTTTTGGAGAAAAATGTAACCAGTCCGTTTTTTTCGTTTGCTGGTTTTTTCATTTGTCAAAATGATAATCTTCTAGATAAATTGTTCAGTTCTTACCTTTATGGGCGTATGAGATGGGACCATCATCATCATCATCATCATCAGAAATTTGCGGCAACATCTCACTGGTAGGCTATTTTGGTCATATTAACTTGCTCAAAAACGTGTTCACTTGTTGCATACATAATATGTACCGTCTAGTAGAATTTTGAAACCTACGAATGCTATATTGAAACTAGTTTTGTAATTGGATTTTATTTCCATTTTTTGTTCTATTTTTCTCATTACAGTATGATGATGGCCTACATGGCTACGGAATGGACGGTAGCGCAGCTGCTATGTATGACCCACACGCTGGTCACAGGCCACCAGGGTTATCAGGATTACCTCCTCATCATTCACCTCACATGAATCATGCTGCGGCTGCATCAGTCGGCATTCATGGTTATCATGGAACCTCTAGTCATGTATCACCAGCCACAAGTCACATGGGTGCAGTGCAGCCAGATGTGCATAAACGTGATAAAGAAGCTATTTATGGGTAAGTTATCGATTTGCTTCATCCATTCATCTTTCAAACATAAATAACGACAGCCTATTTCATCAAACCAATTTGACAACTTTTCCTCACAGCAAACATTGTAATGCTGTAACTTGCAGTGTTTAGTTTAACAATGTATGAAACAGCAATAAATCATTCGCTTATCTTATTCCATAAAAGAAACAAACGTCAGCAATTATAATTATAACTTCTAAAATTGTGAAAACTTCTTAAATTAGAGGCTTTTCAATATACCTAAATTGAATGCTTCCTCTCTATAATTACCCGTGGAACAAGAGTGCGAGAAAACGGTCGCATACACCCCAGAAGATAAAGGCGGTTATAAAAAAACATAATAATATATATTAAATTAAGGACAACAAAGTGAGGTGCGGTTTAGTATAGGGTGATGGAAAAATCAATGATCAATCTATTAGATCTTAATTATAGTCCTCGTATTGAAAATTTTGAGTGAATTTTCTTAAGTTGCGTTTTGATGTATATGAGTGCAATGTTGGTGCGCTTGTGTACATTACAATATCTACGTATAAATATTAGTAAGTTGTTATTACAATCGATGAACAGTTTTTATATATGTTTGAGAGTGGTATTGAAAGCCCTAACAAAAAGGTTTTTTTCTATGTGAAAAAGAGACCTGAGCAGGTTCTCAGTAAAAGCACTGAGAACTGACATTTATGTCAAGAGTTCAATGTGTTTAAAAAATAAAACTGTCACTTTGAAATGCTAACATGCATTTGATTACTCGCCATTTGGTTGCACTTGTGCCGCCATTGTTGTAAAGTATGCGCAACGGAATTGTCAGTTTGTAGTGTCAGGCGTATGCACTGAGTTTTTGAATAGTTATAACTTTTGATTTACTTAAGACGTGCTTACAAAAGTAAGGAAGGCAAATTATTGCGAATTTAACCCTTTCACATTCACTAATAGTAATATATAGTAATGTATTTGATGATGGAATGCTACAAACTTCAACTCGAGTATTTCCATAGAGAGCCGCCTTGGGGAGTTCTGATTTTCCAGCATTTGTTGTGCTTTTCTTAATTTGTGTACCGAGTTGTTTGCCTAATTTTGCCCGTTTAAATGTTATCGGCATTGAAAAAAGAGCTATTTTTTAATCAAAAAACCTATTTTAATCCACCTAGCGGTGCAATTGTGCCTTTCTCAATCATGAAATTTATCGTTGTTCATATTTATTAAAATTTTTCGAATGTATATATTACTTTTTATTATACTTGACATGACAACTATATAGAGGAAAAATCATTATTCGAGTTCTAAAGTTTTGTAAAAGAAAAAAGGCTAAATCGAAAACTTTAACCATCAGAACCAGTAAACAGTAGTACGAGGAATCAGAATACATTGGCATAAATGGCACGTTCCCCGCATGTAGTCGGGGATTTGTGCCCTGCCGTGTGTTTTCATCATTTCCTGAGCGGAGGGAAATGACAAGGGGGTGTGGGGAAGTAGAATTAGAAGGGTGGGGAAAATAACAGCACAAAAACAAAAATAAACAACAGGTAAGTTAAACTCACAAGTAGTTCAATTTGCCTGCGAGTAAGCCTAAAGCTATTTACCACATTGGATAAGAAACTTTAGTATGTCTCTGAGTTTCAGTCGTCCAAGCATGGTTTCGTCTATATAAGAACGGCCGAAAACTCGAAATCGCAATTGCGCTACCGCTGGACAGTTGCATATCAGATGATATGAGGTTCCGTAGTCGGATTCATAAAGATCACATGAAAAAGACTCAGCGCGCTGAATAGTTGCCATGTGATAATTGAGTTTGCAGTGGCCGGTTAAAGCCCTGGTCAGCATGTCGCAGTGGAACTTCGAAAAATGCAGGAGATTTTTCGAAATCACTGGGCACGGTTGTTCTAAAAACGCCTTTGTTTGGCGACACGTGTGTAGATTTCTCCGATAATTGCGGTTCTCGGACGAAGCCCAGGACCGTATTTTTTCTCTTATCGAACTTGTCGAAATTGGCAGCGCGGGCTCAGGACCAACGAAGTTAATCGCTGAACCTGCCCTAGCCAATTCGTCAGCCCAATCATTTCCAGTAATACCGGAATGTCCGGGCACCCAGACAAGGTAGATAGTAATGACAATGCTTAGTTCTTTGATTTGGGTTCGGCACGCGATCACTAGCTTGGACCGTGATTTGTCTGAGCTAAGGGCCTTGATTACAGCCTGACTATTGGAGCAGAAGTTTATAACTCTGCCGGACAAACTCAGTTGAAAGGCCGATTGTACCCCGCACATAATCGCAAAGATTTCTGCTTGGAATACAGTACAGCATCTACCCAGTGAGTGAGATTGTTCCAATCTCATTTCACGACAGTAGACACCAGCACAGGCACGTCCCTCCATCAGAGAACCGTCAGTGTAACAGACCACTTGCGTTTGTTGTCTTTCCAAAGGCCAAATCGAAAACTTTAACCATCAGAATCAGTAAACAGCAGTACGAGACTTAGTTTGGTCGTCTTGATCAGCTAGTTGGAGAAGCAGAGTAATGTTCGCACCATGTGTACGAAGGACACTTTATGCCCAAATGGTCTAAACACCAAACATTGTTTACGAAGACTTTTAGAAACAGCCATATTAATATTAAATTGAAAAAGGTGCGAAATCGGCAGTCCCAAAAAGTCGGTCTTCACAAAAAAAAATCGAGGTAACATAAAATCTCGACGTTTCATGCATTTCAAATATGTTTGGCATCCAAAATACGAATTCGATTTCCGAAATTTTATGGCGTTCCCCCTTTAAAAAAAAATTCAGTTCTGGCTTATATGGTAATTTTATATGTGACCGGATAAAATAGCTATCATTTGGGACTAAGTTTGTGAAAATCGGCCCAACCATTTCCGAGAAACAGATGTGAGTTTATTTATTTTGGAAGATGGTCGCCTTTCCCGGGCACTTCCGGAACCATCTATGGTGGTCAATGTTGGCCGTCAGTGACTTAGAACTGCAAATGTAAGTTGATTGAGAGACATTTTAGCGAAATTTTTATTCTTTTTGCTTTCATCGGAGTATCGGTTTGAATCCTAATTTGCTTTGTGACCGCACATCACAACCAATAACTCCGGAACCGGAAGTCGGATCGGGATGAAATTTAAGGGCCATTTATGGGGATAAAACACCTTTCATTTCATAAGTTTGGTTGAATCGGTCTTGCCATCTCCGAGAAACCGATGTGACTGTTATTCTGAATTTGGATACTTCCGCCGGGGCTTCCGGAACCGATGATGATGGCTAATGTGGCCAAAGAGACTTTGAATGGCTGTCAGTGACCTGGTACTACAAATCCAAGCAGATGTGGCCACATTTTGGAAATTTTTTCACCATTATACATTCATTGCAGAATTTATTAAAATCAACCTTCCCATCGGCTGCTATTGAATTTTTATTGATTGGACTTCCGGTTCCGGAGCTACGGGTTGAAGAGTGCAACTCTCAGCAAATTCCCATATAAACTGAAATGAAAAATTCTCAAAGAGGGGAGTAAGTGAAAATTTCAAAATCGAATTTGCATTTTTGATGCCAAATGATTTTAAAATGCATAAAACGTTGAGATTTGATGAAATCTCAAAAAAAAATTTTTTTTGACCAAAATTGACTTTTTTGGATTTTGTTATATATTTTAGCTTTTCTCATATAGAAAGGTAATGCAATCACTCTAAAAATCGTTAACCTAATGCCGGCACCGGAGGGCAGAGTGTCATATGCCATTCGACTCAGTTCATCGAGATCGGAAAATGTCTGTGTGTATGTATGTGTGTGTATTTTTTTTAATGGAGAATACAATTGACGTACCCAGTACACGTGCTATTAGTAGATGCCAAGCTGCCACACGAGGTATACTGGGGTATGTCGGGCTCTCATGGTAACGCCGCCATGACTAGGTAATACCGACTAAACTCCATTGTTCCCCCCAGGGACTACCTCTCGGTATTACTTCTGGGGGGATGGCTGTACTTGATGTACTCACTCACTCTCGCTTCATACATCCAGTATGAGGCTTACTTGGGTGCTTTCTATGTCACACATTGATTCACTCTCTAACACTTCACATAAGGCTTACTTTCATACGTCTCCCAACCTTTGAACGGAACGGATCGTTATATTTCACAGTGGTGTTCGGAGTGTAAATTTTAGTGAGTCAAGGTCATCCTTTGTTCGTTCGTTAGCTGCCGTTCTGCTGGTGCCGAAAGTAAATCCAGCACATTGTTTTCGCTGGTGCGGAACAATCGACGTTGTTTGCAGATAAGTTTTGCTTTATTTTTTTCCCTCGTTTGCTTTCTTTCCTTTTCCCTACTTTTACTCTACCTTGTAATCAAATAATAAGACACATTCCCGTTTATATAACGCTCTGCCCTCGTGCTTAAATGGCCGAGGGCGAAATACCATCTGATGTAATCATGGAAGTCCCTGATCCCCCTAATACTCGCATTGCTCCCCGTATAAAGCAGTACCCAGAAGGTTCCTCTGGGCCATGGGTGGTATATTTTCGGACCGGAGAGAAACCGGTTAATATTTTAAAACTTTCTCGAGATCTGACTGCTAATTACCCGGCCGTAACTCAGATAACACGTGTTCGGGCAAACAAGATACGTGTTTTAGTGAATGATCTCGGGCAGGCAAACGCGATTGCTTGCTGTGAGCGCTTTACGCGGGAATTTAAAGCGTACGTGCCTTGTGTGGCCTGTGAAATCGATGGGGTAGTGTCCGAACCGGGCCTGAAATGCGAAGAACTGTTGGAGCACGGGGTGGTTTAAGGACCCCTCTCTTGAACAGATTAAGATCTTAGAATGCAAACAATTGTATACTGCAAACACCGAGGGAGGTAAGACTACCTACTCTCTATCAGGCTCGCTTCGGGTGACATTCGCCGGGTCCTCTCTTCCCAACTACATCCTCCTTGACAGGGTTCGCCTACCAGTTCGCCTGTTTGTACCGCGGGTCATGAGCTGCAGCAATTGCAAGCAGTTGGGCCACACAGCCACATATTGTGGAAATAAGAAACGATGCGGCAAATGCGAAGGAGAGCATGAGGATGACTCTTGCGACAAAGAAACTGAAAAGTGTATTTGCTGCGGGGGCCCTTCACATGCTCTTAAATCATGCCCTGCGTACAAGCAGCGCGGGGATAAAATTAAGCGCTCCCTTAAGGAACGCTCAAGGCGTTCTTATGCAGAAATGCTAAAGAATGCTTCGCCATCTGTCCTGTTCGAAAATCCCTATGCTGGTTTGGCTAACGTTGAGCAAGAATCTGACGACCCACGAGAGGGAACATCTTTGGTTAACCCAGGGGAATCCAGGAAGAGGAGAAATCCAGCCTCCCCTACATTGCCCCGTAAGGGTGCCAAGGTGTCGTCCACTCAGAGTGCGCCATCTACAACCAATAAATCCAACGGAAGTGATGCACAAAAGCCGAAGCAATTTGCTCCAGGACTTGGAAATATTAATTCTAACAAGGAGTACCCACCACTTCCAGGGACACCAAAAACCCCAAGTGTCCCCTTTTTTCAAACAGATACTCAGTCCAGTAGCGGACTAATGAAATTTTCTGACATAGTGGACTTAATTTTCACAGCTTTCAATGTTACTGATCCTCTTAAAAGCCTTCTGATACGTTTTCTCCCTATAGTGCAAACATTTTTGAAGCAATTGACTACTAAATGGCCCCTCCTTGCAGCGATCGTATCCTTCGATGGCTAAGTCATCGAACGAGGTCACCGATTCGATCACTGTTCTACAGTGGAACAGCAGAAGTATCCTCCCGAAAATCGATTCCTTTAAATTTTTACTAAATAGTTTAAAATGTGATGCTTTCGCATTATGTGAAACTTGGTTAACTTCCGATATAAATCTCAACTTCCACGACTTTAATATAATTCGTCTGGATCGAGAAAACCCCTATGGAGGAGTACTTTTGGGGATCAAAAAGTGCTATTCTTCCAACCGAATTAACCTCCTTTCGACACCAGGCATTGAAATTGTCGCTTGTCAAGTTTTAATCAAAGGTAAAGACCTTTGCATTGCTTCCATCTACATTCCTCCTAGAGCCTCGGTAGGGCACCGAACGCTTTGTAATATCACGGAATCCTTACCGGCACCGCGGCTAGTTCTGGGAGACTTTAACTCGCACGGTACGGTATGGGGCTGTCTTCATGATGATAATAGATCAACATTAATCCAAGATCTTTGCGATAATTTCAACATGACCATCTTAAACACGGGAGAAATGACGCGGATTCCTACACCACCAGCACGCGCAAGCGCGTTGGATTTATCGCTTTGCTCGACATCGCTACAGTTAGATTGCATGTGGAAGGTGATCCCTGATCCCCACGGTAGCGATCATTTGCCTATCGTAATTTCAATTGCTAACGGTTCAAGACCATCGAAAACAATCAATGTCTCGTATGACCTCACACGGAACATTGATTGGAAGAGTTACGCGACCGCGATATCCGTTAAAATCGAATCCACTCAAGAACTTCCTCCGGAGGAAGAGTACAGGTTTTTGGCTGGCTTGATTCTCGACAGTGCGAATCAAGCTCAGACTAAACCAGTACCCAGCGCGAATACCCATGGACGGTCTCCCACCCTGTGGTGGGATAAAGAGTGCTCAGAGCTGTACGCGGAAAAGTCCACTGCATATAAGGCCTTCCGGGAAGACGGGTTACCCGCTAGCTATCAACAGTACGCGTCGTTAGAAAGGCGAATGAAGAGTCTAATGAAAGCCAAAAAACGCAGTTATTGGCGCCGGTTCGTCGACGGGTTAACGAGAGAAACAGCGATGAGCACTCTTTGGGGTACGGCTCGACGTATGCGTAATCATAATAGTACCAACGAGAACGTGGAATATTCAAACCGTTGGATATTCGCTTTCGCCAAGAAGATCTGTCCGGACTCTGTCCCGGTACAGAAAACGTACCGCGCCGCGTCTTCTCACGATACCGCGAACGAAACACCGTTTTCGATGGTGGAGTTCTCACTTGCTCTCTTATCGTGCAACAATAACGCCCCAGGGTTAGACAGAATCAAATTCAACTTGCTGAAGAATCTACCTGACACTGCAAAAAGGCGCCTGTTGAATTTATTTAACAAGTTTCTTGAGGGTAACATTGTCCCTTATGAATGGAGGCAAGTGAAGGTCATCGCCATCCAAAAACCAGGAAAACCAGCCTCCGACCACAACTCGTATCGGCCGATTGCAATGCTGTCCTGTATTCGGAAGTTGTTCGAGAAAATGATCATGTTTCGCCTCGACAATTGGGTTGAAGCAAATGGCTTACTGTCAGATACACAATTTGGCTTCCGCAAAGGCAAAGGGACGAACGATTGCCTTGCGTTGCTTTCGACAGAAATCCAAATGGCCTATGCTAACAGAGAGCAGATGGCATCAGTCTTCTTGGATATTAAGGGGGCTTTTGACTCAGTTTCTATCAACATTCTGTCAGAAAAGCTGCACCAGCATGGTCTTTCACCAATTTTAAATAACTTTTTGCTAAACCTGTTGTCTGAAAAGCACATGCACTTTTCGCATGGCGATTTAACAACATCGCGATTTAGCTACATGGGTCTTCCCCAGGGCTCATGTCTAAGTCCCCTGCTCTACAATTTTTACGTGAATGACATTGACGATTGTCTTGCCAATTCATGCACGCTAAGGCAACTTGCAGACGACGGGGTGGTCTCTGTTACAGGGCCCAAAGCTGCCGACTTGCAAGGACCATTACAAAATACCTTGGACAATTTATCTGTTTGGGCTCTTCAGCTGGGTATTGAGTTCTCCACGGAGAAAACTGAGTTGGTTGTTTTTTCTAGGAAGCGTGAGCCGGCGCAACTCCAGCTTTTATTAATGGGTGCAACGATCAACCAGGTTTTCACATTTAAATATCTCGGGGTCTGGTTCGACTCTAAAGGTACCTGGGGATGTCACATTAGGTATCTGAAACAGAAATGCCAACAAAGGATCAATTTTCTCCGAACAATAACTGGAACATGGTGGGGTGCTCACCCAGGAGACCTGATCAGGTTGTACCAAACAACGATATTGTCGGTGATGGAGTACGGGTGTTTCTGTTTCCGCTCCGCTGCGAACATACACTTCATCAAACTGGAGAGAATCCAGTATCGTTGCTTGCGCATTGTCTTGGGTTGCATGCACTCGACCCGGGCGTTCTTCCGCTAAAAAATCGATTTTGGGAACTCTCATATCGATTGCTCATCCGATGTGACATTCTGAACCCGTTGGTAATTGAAAACTTCGAGAGGCTCGTCGAGCTTAATTCTCAAACCCGTTTTATGTCCTTGTACTTCGACTACATGGCACAGAGCATCAATCCTTCTTCGTACAATCCCAACCGTGTCCGTTTCCTAGATACTTCTGATTCTACTGTATTCTTCGACACATCCATGAAGGAAGAGATTCGTGGAATTCCGGACCATATACGCCCGCAGGTGATCCCCAATATATTTTATAATAAATTCCGAGAAGTCGACTGCGACAAAATGTTTTACACTGACGGATCAAATCTCGATGGATCCACTGGCTTCGGTATCTTCAACAATACTATCACCGCTTCATTCAAGCTCAATGATCCCGCTTCAGTTTACGTCGCAGAGTTAGCTGCAATTCAGTACACCCTTGGGATCATCGACACTCTGCCCACAGATCACTACCTCATCGTTTCGGACAGCCTCAGCTCTATCGAGGCTCTTCGTGCGGTGAAGCCTAAAAAGCAATTACCGTATTTTCTGGGGAAGATACAGGAGTCCTTGTGTACGTTATCTGAAAAATCTTATCAGATTACCTTTGTTTGGGTCCCCTCTCATTGTTCTATCCCGGGCAATGAAAAGGCCGACTCATTAGCAAAGGTGGGCGCATTAAATGGTGACATATACGAAAGACCAATCTGCTTCAACGAATTTTTTAGTATTTGTCATCAGAGGACGCTCAACAGTTGGCAAACCTCGTGGAGCAATGGGGAACTTGGACGATGGCTACATTCGATTATCCCAAAGGTATCAACGAAGCCTTGGTTCGGGGGGATGGATGTGGGTCGGGATTTTATTCGCGTAATGTCCCGACTTATGTCCAATCACTACACCATGGATGCGCATTTGCGGCGTATTGGGCTTGCGGAGAGTAGTCTGTGCGCTTGTGACGAGGGCTATCACGACATCGAACACGTTGTCTGGGTGTGCGCCGGGTATTGTGACGCCAGGTCTCAGTTAAAGGAATCCCTTCGGGCCCGAGGTAGACCACCCAATGTACCAGTCCGAGATATGCTGGCAACTCGTGATTTCCCCTATATGTCCCTTATTTATACCTTCATAAAAACGATAAATATCCCAATTTAGCCCCTCTCTTTTATTTCTCGTTTTTAGAGTTTCCTCCTGCCTTGTGGAACCGATCAGCTCCAGAGTGCCACTATGTAACCGCCATCGCCCTTACCACTACGCCTGCATAGAAGGAAACTGAAGCGAGAGCGACTCGAGGTCCGATGACTTTTGAAGGATTCCCCGCGGGTCCGAAGAATACCATCCGCCAATCCGGTACTCGACGACTTACTATACTGAGGCGCAAATTTGATTCGCTGATCCCCCCCCCCCCCCCCCCCCCGCCGTTCGAGCGAAAGTTGCAAGTTTTGCTCTTCTTTCCCTGTCTCTCCCCTGTCCTTGATACAACTGCTGCTACACTGATGCGGAAATAAGCCACCCTTTGAATATCTTG
This sequence comes from Topomyia yanbarensis, assembly GCF_030247195.1. Taxonomy (NCBI): domain Eukaryota; kingdom Metazoa; phylum Arthropoda; class Insecta; order Diptera; family Culicidae; genus Topomyia; species Topomyia yanbarensis. Next base: position 98,886,107 of record NC_080670.1, on the reverse strand, counting down.
ACCAAGCATAAGTTTTAGTTAAAAAATTCAAATTAGTATTCTGTATTCCTAGTTTTAAGATAGCTATAATTTTTACTCTTTATTGAAACTCTTGTCCTCCATCTTGTAAATAGAATTGAATCCCTAGTTTTAAGATTTCTGTGAAATTTCTCATAAATATTTGTTCCCCCCTTTTGTGTACTAAACTATATTGTTAGTTTTAAGATAACCGTAAAATATTTCGTAAAATACTATTACTCCCCCTCTTGTATATCAAAGTGAATCCCTTGTTTTAAATTTTTTCATAAAAAAATCTTTTGACCCTCTTTTGTATATTGAATCTTATTTCTAGTCTTAAGATAGCTGTAAACTTTCTTTTCCTTTGTAAAAAAAAATATTTCAACATTGTAACCTCCTAGTTTTAAGATATCCAAATGTAAAAACAAAAGCATTTGGCACCGCCAAGCTAACGCATTTGTGCCTATCAAATAAACGAAATGAATAAAAAAAAATAAGGCTTACTTTTGTGCTCACCTTTTTCGTACCTTGCGAGGCTGACTTGTGTGCTCACCTTTTTCATACCTTGCTAGACTTACTTTTGTGCTCGCCTCTAACATACCATGTGAGGCTGACTTGGATTCTCACCCTATCACCTGATTCACTCTTAATCATACGACTCTATTACACCCCTGTCGCTCCTTCTGGCATCCCATGTGGGACATTTTTCTTAGGCCCCACTTCTGACATACCATATGAGGCTTATTTGGGTGCTCACCGTTTTCATACCCTGTGAGGCTGACTTTTGTGCTCACCTCTAACATACCGTGTGAGGCTGACTTTTGTGCTCATCCTTAACATACCGTGTGAGGCTGACTTGGATGCTCACCCTTTTACTCCTCTGCCACGCCACGAGGCATCGATAGCTAAGTCCCAACATACTACGCTACAACCCTCCCATCTTGGCATGAGGCAGTCCACATCTACGCCTATACACTCGCTCTTCTACCTTGCTTCGGGGTGGCTGGGTTTACCCCTTACGCGGTTGCTAGTCGCTGCGCCAAACCTTCCTCAGCATGAACAGACCATTCACTGACTTTTCAGCGGTCGGTCTTTGGGGGTCTTTCCACCTAGCTCGATATGTGAGGTATCAGCCGGTGGGTCCACCTACCTTTCGAGGAGTTATCCCACTCACGCTGCCATCTGGCGACCGAAGCCACCCTGGTGCACTCGCGGGCTCCTTTATTTCCACGTAGCTCGAAGCACTCCTTATCTTCCCGGATGACCAGCCCGACTGGCATCATGCTCGCTACCACGCAGGATGCATCGTGTGATACCGTGCGGTAAGCAGATATCACTCTGAGGCACATCACGCGGTAGGTGCTCTCCAGTTTCTGTAGGTAACTGGTTACCCTCAGTGCTCTTGACCATGACGGGCCGCCATACCTGAGGATAGATACGGCAACGCCTGTCAGTAGCCTACGTCTACTGGCGCACACCTTTGTGTTGTTGGACATCATCCTCGATAGTGCCGCAACAGCAGTCGTCGCTCTCTTGCATGTATAGTCAGCATGGCTGCCGAAGGTCAGCTTGTCGTCTATGATGACTCCGAGAGACTTCAGACTCTGCTGTGAGGTGATCACGACTTCTCCCACATGGATATCTGCATGTTGTGCTGACTTGCGGTTGTTGACGATAACTACCTCCGTCTTATGCTGAGTGAGCTCCAGGCCTCTCGCGCTCATCCATTCCTCCACCGTGTTGATCGCGTGTTCTGCAGTTAGTTCTACCTCCGGGATTGACTCCCCATAGACCTCCAAGGTTACGTCGTTGGCAAAGCCGACGATCTTGACCCCAGGAGGGAACTTCAGTCTCAGAACTCCGTCATACATGAGGTTCCATAGCACCGGGCCTAGGATCGAGCCCTGTGGGACTCCGGCGGTAATCGGAACACTTTTCTGACTGGCATCGGTCTCGTATAGCAGTACGTGGTTCTGGAAGTAGCTTTCCAGGATCCGGTGCAGACCCACCGGTAGGCTAAGCCGGTGTAACGAGAGCGCGATGGCATCCCAGCTTGCGCTTTTGAATGCGTTCTTCACATCAAGTGTCACTAACGCACCTCTAACATACCGTGTGAGGCTGACTTTTGTGCTCATCCTTAACATACCGTGTGAGGCTGACTTGGATGCTCACCCTTTCACTCCTCTGCCACGCCACGAGGCATCGATAGCTAAGTCCCAACATACTACGCTACAACCCTCCCATCTTGGCATGAGGCAGTCCACATCTACGCCTATACACTCGCTCTTCTACCTTGCTTCGGGGTGGCTGGGTTTACCCCTTACGCGGTTGCCAGTCGCTGCGCCAAACCTTCCTCAGCATGAACAGACCATTCACTGACTTTTCAGCGGTCGGTCTTTGGGGGTCTTTCCACCTAGCTCGATATGTGAGGTATCAGCCGGTGGGTCCACCTACCTTTCGAGGAGTTATCCCACTCACGCTGCCATCTGGCGACCGAAGCCACCCTGGTGCACTCGCGGGCTCCTCTATTTCCACGTAGCTCGAAGCACTCCTTATCTTCCCGGATGACCAGCCCGACTGGCATCATGCTCGCTACCACGCAGGATGCAGCGTGTGATACCGTGCGGTAAGCAGATATCACTCTGAGGCACATCACGCGGTAGGTGCTCTCCAGTTTCTGTAGGTAACTGGTTACCCTCAGTGCTCTTGACCATGACGGGCCGCCATACCTGAGGATAGATACGGCAACGCCTGTCAGTAGCCTACGTCTACTGGCGCACACCTTTGTGTTGTTGGACATCATCCTCGATAGTGCCGCAACAGCAGTCGTCGCTCTCTTGCATGTATAGTCAGCATGGCTGCCGAAGGTCAGCTTGTCGTCTATGATGACTCCGAGAGACTTCAGACTCTGCTGTGAGGTGATCACGACTTCTCCCACATGGATATCTGCATGTTGTGCTGACTTGCGGTTGTTGACGATAACTACCTCCGTCTTATGCTGAGTGAGCTGCAGGCCTCTCGCGCTCATCCATTCCTCCACCGTGTTGATCGCGTGTTCTGCAGTTAGTTCTACCTCCGGGATTGACTCCCCATAGACCTCCAAGGTTACGTCGTTGGCAAAGCCGACGATCTTGACCCCAGGAGGGAACTTCAGTCTCAGAACTCCGTCATACATGAGGTTCCATAGCACCGGGCCTAGGATCGAGCCCTGTGGGACTCCGGCGGTAATCGGAACACTTTTCTGACTGGCATCGGTCTCGTATAGCAGTACGCGGTTCTGGAAGTAGCTTTCCAGGATCCGGTACAGACCCACCGGTAGGCTAAGCCGGTGTAACGAGAGCGCGATGGCATCCCAGCTTGCGCTTTTGAATGCGTTCTTCACATCAAGTGTCACTAACGCACAGTATCGAATGCCTCGCCTTTTTCGTTGAATCGCTATCTCGGCTGTCTTTATCACTGAGTTGATAGCGTCCACTGTGGACTTACCCTTCCGAAAGCCAAACTAGTTGCTTGACAGGCCGTCCGTACCTTCTGAGTACGAGGTTAGCCTGTTGAGGATAATTCTCTCAAGCAATTTGCCAGTCGTGTCGATCAGACAGATTGGTCTGTACGTCGATGGGTCGCCTGGCGGCTTCCCGGGCTTCGACAGCAGCACCAATTTCTGCCTTTACCATCTATCGGGGAAGCGGCACTCGTCAAGGCATCTCTGTAGTATCGCAACAATCTGTGATATACGAAAATTATCATGTAAGCCATGCCTTGTTAATCGCAGAAAAAAAGAGCTTAATTATTTCAACCATCAGCCGTGGTAGTTCAGTTTCTACATTTGGCAACGAGAATAACTTCAACTGGACCTCGTTGGAAGTGGCACGTTAAGCTGGCAGTTTTGCAATTACTAGAAGGATCACGAAGATTTCGAATTTACTGTTGGAAAATGGCATGGCCAATGGTAAGGAAAAGATGTTCTCATTAAGAAAAGTGAACCTAGTTTCATGAAACGTCACTCTCGGAGATATTCAGGGATGTCCCTCACAAACGAGGTCCGGTTTTCCGAGAGAAAATTATTGTTCCACGATTGTTGGAAATAACGGATACATTTGTGGATGAACCCGGCGTTCCGTGGAATGATTTTCGTTCTCGATAACACTTAGGGATGTCCCTCATAAACGAGGCCCGGTGTGCAGAATTAACGAAAATTTAGGGATGAACCCAATATTTCGTGGAATATTTTCGGTTTTGAAACTCTCAGGGATGTTCCTCATAAACGAGGCCCGGTGTTCAAACAAACTTTGAAATAAAAACTATGGAAATTTAGGGATGAACCCGATGTTATGTTGGAAAATTTTCGCTCTCGAGGACGCTTAGGGATGTTCCTTTTCAAACAAGGCCCAGCGTTCTGAGAGGAAAAGGTTTTCGAAAAACAACAAAATAGACGTACTCAGGGATGATATTTCACAAAATGTGAAACCCGGTACTCTGTGAAAAATTGGTTGTCAAGTAGAAAATGTACATAGTTACGGTTGGTACGTACACATAACAGTCAGCGTAACCAACTGAACATTGAGAGAGTTACACAACAAGAAAATATGTATGTAAAACAAGACAAATAGTGTAGAAACTATGTTTCCGCAGGTCAATCAACTAGTTCCGCCTTTTGTCGAAACCGTGGCAGATGAGCCAGTCGGACCACGCTGGGAAAATGGCGCGAGCAGTTTGAGGCGTATCTGGCCTGGAAGGATGTTATTGACCAGCATGATAAATACCGGATATTGATGATGTTTGGTGGTTCCGATGTAAGAAAGATCGTCGGACAGGTGCAAACAGATGAGGACCATGTTGTCAGTAATCGATAGCATGCTGATATGGCCCTGCTGGACGATTATTTCATGCCTAGATTGACTAGAACATACGAAAGACATAAATTTAGAGAGATGAAGCCAATCACCAACGAAAAAATTGATGCGTTTGCAATCAAACTCAAGAAACAGGCGGTTTATTGCAATTTAGGAGATCAATTAGAAATTATGATTCTGGACCAGATAATCACCACCACAGTAAACACATCTTTGAAGCGGAAATGTTTAGAAAAGTACTTTACACTGGAAGAAGTCCTCAACATCGCACGTACGCATGAATCCGTTCATCAACAGATAAGCGAATTGGAGGCTAAAACAGGAAGTCTGATAAGTGCTGTGGACGTCAAAACTCTACCGAATAAGGATAAAAATTTCAATTCTGAAACAAGCGCTAAGAAATATCGCTGTGGTCGATGCAACGGACGACATGGAACAAGCGATCCAACGTGCCCTGCAAGATCACTGAGATGTAAGAGCTGCAAACAGATAGGACATTTTGCACGCTGTTGTTTTCTGAAACGTAAGAAACACTACACTTCAATTTCTCAGCAAAATACAAAACAACATTAGCCAAAACGATTTGTAAGAGAAGTCTCGAGTGAAGCCAAGGACGTAGATCAGGACATCATCAATTTGTTCCATCTGGGATCAAGAAAGAAAACAGGGGCCCCAGTATCAATAACAGTTGGTGGTGCCCTCATGACATTCGTTATCGATACCGGAGCAGATGAGGACATTTTGTGTGAAATTGATTGGATCAAACTCAAACGAACGGGGTTTGAGGCATACTCAGTTAAGAAAGGCAGCACAAAAACATTCAACTCATACGATTCAATCACGTCCTTGAAAGTCTTGGGAGAAGTTGAAGCAGAAGCTACAATCAACGCAAATCGTATCGATGCGAAATTCTACGTAATTGAAGCAGGAAAATGTTCACTTCTTTCGGGAAACACAGCAGTGAAGCTAGGATTGATCAAATGTATACAGAGCGTAGAACAAAAGCGATTTCCCGTTATTGAGGGTGAGAATTTGATTTATTCAATAACATTTAAACTGTAATTATTTATCTAATCCAAATAAAAAAATGTATAGGTATTGTCGCAAATATTAAAATTGACAAAACTGACCATCAACAGGCCTTCGAAAAAATAAAAAATATCTTGCTTAATAAGAACACACTTGGATTTTACGATGCAAATGATGAAACATATGTTATTGCTGACGGAAGTCCAGTTGGTCTTGGAGCCGTACTTCAGTTGTTCCGAAGCGTCTTGATGATTTCGATGTAACGATAAATTTAATTAATTATAATATACCTAGGGAGGGAATGTAGTATCGCAGCAATCTATGATATACGAAAATGATCACGTAAGCCATGCCTTGTTAATCGCAGAATAAAAGAGCATAATTATTTCAACCATTAGCCGTGGTAGTTCAGTTTCTACAATCTCTGCATAGCTGGCCAGAACATGTTCGGGTTCGCTATGATCGCTGCCTTGAAAGCGCTGTTTGGAACTCCATCCGGCCCTGGAGCTTTGTTCACCGGAGCCACCATTTCGGCCGCGCCCGCACTGTCTCGTGGCGCAGATGGCCAGGGGTTTGTGGCTCGAGACGGGAAGAGTGCTTCGATAATCATCGCCAACCGGTCCGTAGACCGTTTTGGGGGTGAAGAGCCCCATTTGGTCTTGTCCATCACGATTCTGTAGGCGTCACCCCACGGATTCGCGTTGGCACTCTCACACAGGTTGTCGACACACTGCTTTTAATGGCCTTGTTAAGGGCCAATTTCGCAGCTCGAAACACTTCACGGTGGTTCTCTCTTGCATCCTCGGTGCGGGTTCTTTACATCCTACGTCTAGCTCTGAGGCAGGCTGATCGTAGAGCTGCAATCTTGCACTCCACCAGTATACCGGGCGTCTGCCGTTTCTTGGCAGGGTTTTCCTCGGCATAGTGGCGTCGCACGCGCGTGATAGAACGGCTACCAGTGCATCCTCGCTTAGACTGTCGGTTTTGGCCTACAGTCCCAGGGCCGCGGTGAAAGCTTCGATGTCGAAGTGATTGGACTTCTACCCGCGTCAGGATCTCCCGCCCTCGGGTGCTGCACACCATAGTTGACCCTAAAGTGAATTGCTAAATGATCGCTATGGGTGTAGCCATAGGCGCGCGCAGCCTTTTCCATTAGGGGGGGGGGGCTAACAGCTTAAAAAAATTCTGTTATGTTAAGCCTTCATTATCAGTTGGATTTCTGGTAGAGATTCGATTGTAAAACAGTTATTTTATTTTGTAATTGAATTTTACGTTGTGTCATTTATTTCCTAAATCTAGAAGAAATTAACATCAAACATTTTCAACTTCCTTGAAAAACATTTCTCGTGGTCTTTAGCGTAAAATAATCGTCACGTTTTTTGCAACATGATTTTTTAAAGTTTATAAAATGGAACATTTTTCAATCGCAGATAGCATGTGAACTATTGATGCAAGCAATTTTTCTACAAATAATTAACCCTTAAATGCGCAATGTTGTTTTAAAACAACATTGCAAAAACCATCTCAAAATTATCGTAGTAACGTATCAAAGCTGTGAGACAATTTTCAGAAAATTTGAAAAAAATTGGTTTGCGCCTTTAAGGGTTAAAGTTGTGTTTTGGTATGAGCAGTCTGAAATTTTTTTTAAAGCATTTTTTCATCATTTGACTTATGTATCCTGCAATAAGCAAGGCCAATTTAAAATCTAAAAGTGTAGCGATTTTTGGAAGTATGATTTAGCATGATACGAAGTATGATTTAGCATAATACGTTATCAGAAAAAAATGATGCGTATTTATTGTGGTTTAAAGACACAATGTGGGTTTTTGCGGTTTTTATTCCTCTCGAATGAAAATTTGAATTTTGGGCACGATACTTGCCTTTAATTTCTGCACAAGCTGCTGATCAACATCGCCGGCTGCTTTTTTCCAGTGTCTAGTCATTGAAATAACATCCTTAGCCATGTTTCCATTCTATATATTTAGAGTACATAGACTTGGTTTGGGTGGAATTCTTATATACTTCGATTGTGTGGAATTCCGGGAGGTAAGGGGGTTCAACCCATTCTCATGTACGTTGACGTCATTATCCCGGTACAGCTATTGCACATTCTTACTGTAGTGGTTACTCGCCAAATCTGGCAAAAACTGGGGAGAGCCCCGGTGATACCTAATAAGCCGCTAGACGCTTTTCAGACCATCATTGATGCATAACTCGTTGTTGGTTATGAAGAAAATTGGAGTCTTGTGACTACAACTGCAAATTTACTGCCAGATTTATACTTCTTGGGAACATCTCAGTGATCTTTGGCAACATTAAACTCATGTTCCGAAAGCTATTTAAAGTCAAATTTGACATATGTTTCATCAACCTTTTATTGCATTTATTGAATTTTTCAGAGCATGATCATACGTCATTCAGACCCGCGATTTTGGCCATAAAGTTTTGCTTTACGGTCCAGTTTGATTGCTTGATAGCGCTATACTTGAAGAATACTTCCCACATCCATGCCCGAAATTCCTGGATTAGCTTTGAAAGCTTTCATGAGTCCTGACGCAGTTTCTGGTACCGCTTCGACGATACGATGGCATCTTCTGAACAGCAGACGAACATTACTTGAAATCTGTTTGTAATTTGTTTATTTGTTTATGTTTATTACCTTCACCAACCGGCCCCTTGGCCCCAATAGTGGTTGCTTAAACTAATTACATTTTAAAATTGCCAACATTTTCGCCTTTATCGCATTCCGCGTCCGGTTGAAGTTAAAGGCCGTCGCCACACTGTTAAAAATTCGTTGGAGTCCGGTAACAGCGCTCTGGCAACCATAGTTGGTTCTCCTGAACGGAACTCGCAGAAGAGAGTTATGACGTAGAGCTCGAACGCGGACTTGAAGATCCAGACGTCCGAGGATTCCAGGGCAATCCACTCTGGCAGAGAGTAAGTCCGAGACGAACAGGGCTCGAGAGCAGTCCCTCCGAATGCTGAGTGTATCGAGGTGTATTAGCTGGCAACGGTTTTCATAGCTCGGCAGCTGAAATCTGTTTCGCCATGGGAGATGACGAAGGGCGAAGCGTATGAACCTGCGTTGTACAGCTTCGATTCTGTCAATCCCGTTCTGGTAGTACGGATTCCAAGCAGCTGAACAATATTCTAACGTTGAGCGGACCAACGCGCAGTAAAGCGATTTAAGACAATATACGTCCCTGAAGTTTTTCGCTATTCGGAAGATGAACCCAAGCTGTCGTGATGCCTTATCCACGATGTATGACGTGTGTGGTTTGAATGTTAGTGCCGAATCCATGATGACTTCGAGATCTTTGATGTGAGAGTGTCTTGGAATGCTCGAGCCGAAAAAATGGTAATTAAACTGAGTCGGATGGCGTTTCCGCGTGAACGTAACGATTGAGCATTTGCTCGGGTTTAAAACCATTCTGTTTAGATCACACCACGTACTAAAGCTGTCCAGTTCCCTCTGAAGAAGCTGGGCATCGGTTTTATCCCGTATTTGTTGAAAAGTTTTCATGTCGTCGGCGAAAGAAAGGCGGGGTCCTTGTAATGTGATAATGACGTCATTAAAGTAGAGGAGGAATATTACTGGACCGAGATGGCTTCCTTGTGGTATGCCGGATGTAGCGAAGAATGGTGCAGATAGACAGCCCTTAATGCTGATTTGGAGTTGCCTTCCATCGAGGTAGGATCGAAACCGGCGCAGAAGTTGTCCATGAATGCCGAGTTTGTCCAGCTTCGCTATTGCGATATCATGATTGATTTTGTCGAAGGCCGCAGATAGATCCATGTAAATAGCATCAATTTGCAATCCGTCAGCTAATCCATCCGTTACATATGTTGTGAACGAGAGCAGGTTTGTCGTTGTCGATCGTTTAGGCATGAAACCGTGTTGGTCATCTGCAATGTAGTGTTTGTAGTGGAAGAAAATAGGATCTAACACAACCAGCCCGAACAGTTTTGATACAGCACTTAAACACGAGATTCCCCGATAATTGTCAATGTTCGATTTGTTTCCTTTTTTATGAATTGGAAACATGTGCGCTGCTTTCCAGCAGGAAGGGAATGTACCAGTAATGAGTGATAGCTGAAAGACTCGCCGAAGTGGTTCAAGAAGCCCGTTGATGCACTTTTTGACAAAAATCGAGGGAACACCATCTGGACCCGGGGAACAAGATGCTTTCAGTTTGGCATTTGCTGCAAGAATGGCAGCATTATCGACACAAATTCGGTTGAGGGTTCGTCCTAGAGAAGGAGTTAAATTAGCGGCGGCAGTGACTTGTTATAGTGGCAGGCGCTCGTTGGAAAGAAGGCTTGAAAATTTGTCTGAGAACAGTTGGCAAATTTCCTTAGTGCCGGTGCCTGAAACTCCATTAAATGACATACAAGGTGGTAAACCGGATTCTTTTCGCTGCTCGTTAACATACTTCCAGAACGACTTGGGCTTGGATTTCAGTTGACGCTCGACGTTTTGCTGGTGTCTAAAAAAGGCGCGTCTGCTTTGTTGCTTGTATTCGTGGTTAAGTTGAAAGTAGTGATTTCGTAATGTAAGTGTCTTATGCTTCGAGAATTTTTTAAATTCAGCTCGTTTGGCAGATTTTAAACGTCTAAGAACGGTTGATTGCCAGGGAGGGTGTTGATCTGTACTAATTGTTCGTTTTGGCACATGGCGGTCGATAAGGTAGTTAAGAATACTAGAAAACGTCATCGCTGCTTCGTTCGCGTCGTCATTGTTAATATTTTCGTCCCAGTTTATATCCAACAGCTTATAACGATGCTGTCGTAGTCAGCGTTTTTGAAATCGTAGACGATAGAGCTTGAAAAAAAATCACTCCTAGGTTACCAGCGAATACAAGATGTAGTGGGGGATGATGACGCACCTGCTTGACGAAAGGAGTCGGTGCAGTGCAACAGTACGGAGCGCAGTCCCGGGCACTTACAAAGCAGAGGTCCAATGTACGTCCATTCTCGTTGGTGATATTATTAATTTGCCGAAGAGTTGCGCTGCTGTAGTTGTCCAAAATAGAACTGGCATTGTTAATAAGCGCAGATTTTTCGATATGCAATCGTAGAAAACCATTACTTGCCTGGCACCACGTCAAGCCAGGTAAGTGGAAATCGCCCAGTATAACAATATCATCAGACAGGGCGGCGATCGAGGCTGGTAGTAAACCTCGATGTTGTTGGAGGGCGGATCAGGTACAGCAGAGAGCGAAGCCATGTTGCCGTGTAGGAAGATCCTTTCGTCGCGCCCCAAAATACGACTATCGTCGTCGTCGAGAGAAATGGTTGGCATCTGATAACAAGATGTCCGAGCAAAAGGCAAAAAACTGGAAGCGAAGAATACATCAGGCTTGAAGTGTTCGGAACAGATGTATACTTGCCATTTACGGCAGGTTGGAAGACCCTTTCACCCATCCTACACACAGGACCGGGACGACTGATGATCGCTGGCTGCAAGTGCTCGACTGTGGCGGGGGGATCGAGGGCTTCCATATTGCAAACTGCATTGCATCCCAGTATGCTATCGGCATCGATACTCCTTGACAAGGGTGGTGAAGCTTGATATAGTGGCATGGCCAATCGTTGCGGAGTCCTCTGCAGGACCATTGATGGGCCGGGTTGCATTAGAGAAGTGCATGCTTCTTCTGGAGGCGGTGGAAAATCAGTCAGCGGGCTCCAGATGTTCTGGGTATGGCTGTCTTCAAATTCCCTGAACAGTATGCCTTGCGGCCATGTGTTAGGGTTATGAGCTGCATCACGGTACTTTGGGTGAACTCCAACTTTGAAGGATATGAAGTTCAAAGTACTGACGTCTATGCCTTTTTTAACAAGCGGAATAACCTTTATCTCCTCGTTACGACAGTCTCTTTGCTAACGCTAGGATGAAAGCAGGAAAGATACATCCAGAGCAACGGCGCGGGCGGTGGAACCGTAACAATGTTGCTATTATCGACTAGCTTTCGACCACCAACAAGAATATTGTTCGGATCAGGGCCATCCTCGCGACGACGTTTCTGAGGTGGTCGAGAGGTACCGGAGTTTAGCCGGACTGGTTTAGTTGTTGAAACCTTTCTAGTGAGGTTTGCTGATTATTTCTGGATAACTCGGCCTTTAGTTCAGCACAGACGTTATCCGTTTTCCCAGCGATAGCAGCGATAACACATCCAAGTGAAGAAATGGTGTCGCGAAAACGAGCAAACTTCATCAGCTAGACACATTCATTGCACATCCAAAATAAATTTGGGTTTTCCGCATGTTTTTTTTTTCAAAAACGTCTTGTTTAGTTGTTTCCCACATTGCATATGTATCACATTTTTGCAAAAACCCATGCATTCAATAAAGTCGTCATCCGATTTGACGGTTTTTGCGCAGTGATCGCATGCACTTGCCATAATGCGTGCCGATTAGAGAATGCGAACAATGTAATATAGATGGCGCTGCGTTCGGTGGAAAGTTTTGGTGGTTAAGTTACAGGAGTTCACTCAATTGCGTTCTTCGCTGATTTTTTCGCAACACAAAAGCAAACAGGAGACACTTTCACACTGCACAATAACAATGTTAAAAACAAAATACTGAGTCGATTAAAACGACAAACAACGATAAAAACTTCACAAATCTCGTCAAAAAGTAAAAATAGTTCGAGCGATTTATGTAAACAACTAATCGGTAGGAATACACTGAACCAAAAAAGTAATGAACATATAGAGGTGGGGGTGGGCGTAGCGTAGTTGGTAAACACTAGTTTACAGCATTTCTGAACTAAATAAGCTAGTGGTTATTTTCAATGTAAAATCGTGTGCTGAATCCGAAAATGGGGTCCAAAAAATTTACAGTAGAACAGTTTTTGAGTTACAGTGAAAAAATTAATTTTACCTTTAAATTTAAAAGTCTGTTCAGTAAAATCCAAATATCTTCGGTTGTAGTGCATCGATATGAAGTATTGTTATGTTGAATTAAAGGTAACTGAATGCACTTCCGATCTTTAGGACATTTTGTTTTAGTGTGACTACTGGTTCTGACGTTATTTACGAATCTATTGAGCTTTTTCTTAATTTTTCGTTGTTTTTTGAACAAAAATGAGCGTGTGGTCAATATTTTCAGCAAGATAAAGCAATCCCAAAAATTATATTTTTATGGGAAATTAAAGCCTGCTAATAACCAATGGAAATAAGCACTTGATAGTTTAAATCTGATTAAAATTGCGAAAGTTATTCAATTTGTTGTAAAATGCCAATTTTTGTGTTTCTCTGGGTCAACTTATTGAACCTTGTCGATTTCAATTTTTTCTAGGGCTTGTTTAATAATATATGAGGGACTCTCTGTCAGAATTCTGTTAAACAAGTAAATGGAAGCATTTTGAAAGAATTTAATGTGGGGTAATATTCGAACTCGTTTATCCAAATGATTAAGGACTTCTGATAATAATAATTTCAGTCTCAGTGGAGTAATGTCATCAAAAATTCGGAATTAAAAAATACGCATAATATTTACATGTACAGAATCGTATATGTACAAAACACATTGTAAACTGCACGCTCCACAATGCCTTGATACACACATCGGAAGCTTATGACTGTGCAAAATTCTAAATTCGGGCACTAGCCTCACGAATGATAACTTATCCACCTACCGTTTTGTTCTACTAACAATTTATTTTACGTTATTAAAACGTCTAGAAGTTTATAATTTGAAATTATATTGGATATATAATATATATTTGGATTTTACTGTACTGGGTCACAAAACTTCAACATACTACAATATATTGCGTAAAACATCTAAGGGCAATTACAAAATATTCTTCAAATCATTGTTAGTTCAGATTTTGAGATTTTAAACCTAAAATAAGTCTTGTTCGATGTCCTACATACTTTCAAAACACAAACTGCTAAATGTTCTAGGAAGGAACACAAATTAAAAGTTTTACAAATTATTAATATTATAACATTGACGTATGTAGTATCAAATATTTCTACGGATTCGGATAGTTTGTATTAACATTGTACAAAACCCATTTGAGCAGCTAGCGTTTCAAAATACGAATTTTATAACGTGTGCGGGCTTAGTTTACAACGAACTTTGTATCAGGAAAGTGTTATTTTATGTAATACACTTGTAAATATTACACGCAGTATTGCATACCATTCATTCGATGACTTATAATTTCATTGAGCCTGAAATTATTGTTATCAGAATTCCTTAATCATTTGGATAAACGAGTTCGAATATTACCCCACATTAAATTCTTTCAAAATTCTTCCATTTACTTGTTTAACAGAATTCTGACAGAGAGTCCCTCATATATTATTAAACAAGCCCTGGAAAAAATTGGAATCGAGAAGGTTCAATAAGTTGACCCAGAGAAACACAAAAATTGGCATTTTACAACAAATTGAATAACTTTCGCAATTTTAATCAGATTTAAACTATCAAGTGCTTATTTCCATTGGTTATTAGCAGGCTTTAATTTCCCATAAAAATATAATTTTTGGGATTGCTTTATCTTGCTGAAAATATTGACCACACGCTCATTTTTGTTCAAAAAACAACGAAAAATTAAGAAAAAGTTCAATAGATTCGTAAATAACGTCAGAACCAGTAGTCGCACTAAAACAAAATGTCCTAACGATCGGAAGTGCATTTAGTTACCTTTAATTCAACATAATAATACTTCATATCGATGCACTACAACCGAAGATATTTGGATTTCACTGAACGTACTTTTAAATTTAAATGTAAAATTCATTTTTTCGCTGTAACTCGAAAACTGTTCTACTGCAAATTTTTTGGACCTCATTTTCGGATTCTGCACGCATTTTACATTAGAAATGGTGTTCGAATATTGAAGTTCAGATTTTTATTTTTATTTTGTAAACTAGTGAAATCGATTACCTTGTACGCAGTGCAACTGGGTTCGAGTCCCGACCCCGCACATAGGGTTAAAACCTCTATATACGAAATAAAAAAAACAGAGGTTTGGATATTGTGATCATCCTTCTCGGGTTTTTACTTCTTTTGTGCAAAATTAATTCTTGCTTCTTTCCCATCGCTTGACAATTTAAGAAAACATTAAATTTTTTGCGCAAAGTCAAGGTCTCAAGAGAAAGACACTTAGGGGAGACTGAGGAGACTTGATCCCCGGGGAGACTTGATCCCATCATTGTAACTCAAAGGCGGATCAGAATACATTAATCGAATATACTATAAAGTTGCGTAGTTTTATCTAAACATAAATTTCATTAACACAGAAAAAGAAATTGGACTTTTGTGTAACCGAATTTTTACCGATTTAAAAAAAAGTCTCAGAAGAACTGAAGAAGATTTATTTTTCAAATTTTCAAACTTTTATAAAACTGATAAAATCAGCCACTACATACTCTACTTTTGCATACAGAATTACAGGAGAATGTCAATTATATGAATACGTTATGATTGAGCTGATTCTTTTGTTCAACTATATTTTTACTAAAGTTTGCTGAAATATATGCTATGGGTTCACTTGATCCCTTCAAATTCGTGGAGATTTGATCCCCTTCGCCATACTTCATACACACCACTGAAAATAACCAAATTCACACCAGAACAATTGAAGTCATTGTTCTCATAAAAAATGTCAAAAATGAACGCTTCATCGTAAAGAAACATAACTGTAATTGTTTACTACAGTATACGTAGCAATCATTCATCCCATATTTGACGTTCCTCAACCATAATAAAGACAGCTTTCAAATAATTGCACGGAGATTTGGGGAATTCGTAAAAAAATCAGGTGAGAGATGCGTAATATGTAGTAACAAAAATAACAATATCTAATCATAACAATTTAATTAATACTACAATCCATTTATAAAATTGAATGGGGTAATGTACCCGTTTTTGCCCTATTAAGAAGGGTACCACATTATTACTACAATAATTTTATTATTTCAGCTTCTTTGATTTGTTATTAAGGTCCATTTTTTATTTCGATTATAGAGGTTTTAACGTTAAGGTTATTCGCCTCTTATTAAGAGCCAATATAATACCAAAATTGTCTTGAGAATGGTGAAAATCTTCTGTTTGAGCGCAGCAAAATCTCTAATCGAGTACCCCCATTATCGCATCAATGCGTTGAGCAAAGATGGCAGACGCTGCTCTAACCAAAGGCTTCAGATGGGTAGAATGATAGTAGAAACAGGGCAAAAATAGGCTTATTACCCTACATGCTATTTTAAACACGTTTTCATAAAGGAATCAAGTGTCCCCAAATTAAGGATCGAGTCTCCACTAATCTAAGAATTTTCCATTTTTTTGTTGTTTTCCAGAAATGCGCATAACTCATGTCCAGTATAATATTTCCATTTAATTTTTTTATGATTATTAGTCATCCCTAGAAACAATATAAAACTACAAAAAAATAAATAGTTTTTTATTATTCCACGGAGTTGGACTGAAAAATAAAAAAGGGGATCAAGTCTCCTTAGTCTCCCCTACAGTGTTCTACATTCGTTAGCTTCAAATGTTTTCAACTTGGACTTTTTTTTGTAAATTTTAAGAATTGTGTTGGGAAAATTTTGTTTAAAAATCAGAGTGATTCTCAGCATACGAGCTATTTCAATTTTATTTTTTCTGGAAGATCCTAAACTCAACAATGTGAAAAGTTTTATAACTGAACAAAAAACCAAAAATAAACAAAATCAATAAAAAGTACTATTATCTAGTGGAAAAATCCATAAAAAAAATCATTTTGAGATATAAAAAAACAACAAAAATACGAATCTCTTTTGAATTTACGTAATCAGATTAAAATATTTACGAAATATAATATTTCTCTTTCAATCTCGCCAGGATTCGGCAGTGGATTATAGTTCACTGACGACGTAAATTATAGTGCATCCAAAAAAATCTGGATGACTTTTGTTAATCTATTAATTGTGATATATTATCTCCACTGTAGGATTTATGCTTAAAAATAATTAAACTCGCTTTTAAATTTTTAAATTTTGTTTTTTGATGGGCCCTATTCTCATAGTCACGTCACTCAGTGACTAGAAGGAAATTTCTTCAATTCACTAGGTGACGTGATTGTGAGAATAGGGCATGATATTTATTTTTTCAGGACAATATATTGAATGAATTCTGACCTCACCTTAATTCTCACCTAGATTTTCACCAAAAATTACTTTTTCAATTTATAAAAAAAAATATGAAAAAAAAATCTCTATCTGTAGTATTGGGTGAATCTCTAATGGGTTTATAAGAAAAATGAAGACAAACAATAACTTCTGAGCAACTCCAAGAATCAAGAAAAAAATAGAAAGTCCTCTTTCTGTAGGAAAAACATTATTATCACTTTTCGGGCTATATGAGTGGTTCAAAATAGATTTAGAAAAAATAGTTAGGAAAGGAATCAATTTTTTCGAAAACATTGCTATTTGTAGCGACCGAACAATCCGGATATTTTATGCAAAGCATGGTCGAATGCATTAGAGATTTTCTGGAAGCCACTTTCCAATCACGCTCCACACACATATATTCTTCGATTGCATACCTCCAGCGAGAGCAACGCTTTCCCCAAAAGTCGACGACGCCTTGCAGATTCTCTACCTACGCGTTACATGCCCAAAAGCCTCCCGACGTAAGCCTGCGTGTATAATCCGTACAGCTCATTGCTCATGCTACAGGGTCATTTTCCATTTTCTTTTCTTCATCATAGTATTTAGCAGTAAAGTAGTAGGTTGGTAGAACTTATGTTTAGTCATTTAGAGTCTGATCGATGCCAATTGCGAAGTCTTTCATAAAACCAAGGGGCCATTCACTAATTACGTAAGGGCATATTGGGGGAGGGGGAGTTTCAAAATATCTTACAAATTCTTATCTGAGGGGGAGGGAGGGTTTGTTCTTTCTTATGTAATATCATAAAACAAGTTTGAAAAATTAAATCTATAAGGAAAATAAGAAAAGGGAACTATTTTCATTTGTACCATATAATTCTTGTATATCAAACAATATGAGTAATTTTTTGGCTCTTGGTTGTACATTGTTCTGTTCGGGAACTGGAGTCACAATATGCCTTACAAGTTAAGAAATGTTGATACCCTTCATGTTGTTAGACCGACTTTGTCCTTTTCAAACGTTCGATTTAAACCCGCAAGGTATCTGGAAAATGTTCTAACATGCGATTGTCAAAGATCTTGAATGTCGAATATTTCCAGAGTGTGAACTGTATTTTAATTCTAGAAAATTCGAAGATGGTTAACTCGGAGCTATGCGTACGATAAGCGTCACAGCTGGAACTCAGAATAAATCCATGCCAGAAGAGGTTATAAACTCTTTTAAATTCTACATCTCAAGAAAATATATTCAAAGGAAGGGGAACATAGCACATAAATCAAAATACTGGTCGCAGTGGTTCGTTTCCAACAAAAAAGTGGAATATAGCAAAGCAGATCATGTGGACCAAATTGGAGTTACTGAATATATGACAACAGTTATTCTTTCTACTGGACGAGATTGGCATGCAATTAAAATTCTGCAGATGATTACAGTTAAATTCTGTCATGAGTTTTCTTGTAATAATTCTATACATATCGTTTCGCTATCTTATTATTTGATGAATTAACAATTCGATTTTTTAATTACTATAATCATGATTAGATCTTATGTAGGGGGAGGGGGAGTTCACCAAAATCTTACGAATTCTTATCTGAGGGGGAGGGGGAGGTTGAAAAGCTCTAAAAAAGCCTTACGTAATTAGTGTACGGCCCCTAAGAAGCATGTGATTTTGGTTTCGTTTCTTCGTACACTGTATCGTATTGTATTTTCGAGTGCATCTCCTTCAATTTATCTTTTAATCTGATCAGCAGCCCGCAAGTAGTATTGTCATAAGGCAATGGTCCGTAGTTTGTCTTCTGGTAACCCGCTGTGGTAATCACTGATAAAATATTCTGTCAATAAGCGCTGTTTGCTAAACATAACACGGGAGAGTAGCTTATAAGCGGTATTGACGCGCTTTATGTCTCGATAATTATCACAGTCGAATCTGTAGATTCCAAACCATGCCGAATGCAGTTTTTATTTCCATCCATCATCACAATCGCGTGGACGATCACTTCGTGCCGTTTTAAAACTCCTGAATATTTTTTTTACACTGCCTCTAGCATACTAGTCCATAATTCTCAAGCCTTATGCATCCCTGTCAAGATTGTCTTTTTCAGCGGCATTCAGTTCACTACACTGTTCTAACATAAAACCAGTTTGAGCAATAAGCTCCTAGTCTGATTTTTCTCATCTGTTGCTCGTTGGCACTCCGCATCGAACAAGTTTCCTCGTGTGTCATCCGATAGTTATGTGACTGCTGAGCTGGTCGCACTATGAACGTGCAGACTTTCCATTAAATAAGAAATTCAAACGTGTATTTTTTGGTATTCACCATTAAACTATGTTTATTAATATATTTTTTCAGTTTGGCAAAGGAATCTTTTCATATGTTTCATAAGCATTTTTTCTATAAATGAAACTTCCAACTTCAATATATGGGTTTCATTCTAGGGCAAATAACCCATTAATTATGGTAGCAGATACCATCATGATGCATTGCTTTTTCAGTAGGTGACACTAAAAAACGCTTTTAATCCACCTAACAGTGTGATGAGACATTTCTTATAATTCTTATCACTCTCTTCGGATATTATATCGTTTGAGAACATTTAGAACTTGATGTTTCGCGATGTTTTTGATAACACATACTACATGGGATAGTGGCAGGACTCAGAGAATCGCTCAAATCAGCATAGGACAACATTAGTGCTTGAAATCTCAAACCAAATCAATGGGAAAGCGAAAAAATGGCCCATAAAATAGACATACCATCGAATTATCGTTAATGCTCTGTTAATAAAATATCTAAAGTGTGGTTGGAAAACTGAATTTTCCTAAAGGGGTTATTTATTTATCATTCGCATGTATGAAAAAAGCCTTATGTTTACATTTGTGAGTATCGCCCTTTTCAAAAAAAGGCCTTGAAATGAAATCGCAGCTCCTGATATCACGCTATCTCTGAAGTGCATGCGAGCATAGTTCCAAGTTTTACTTCGACATCGACTTTTTCTAAAGGTGACTTCCCAGTAGTATCCTTGATTTGAATTATTATCGCTAATCCTAATGCCAAAGAACAAATAAAAACCTCTCGAAAACGAACCGTTTGGGGAAATCATCATCATTACTGGAATTTTCATTTTCACGAAACTTTTCGATAGCCTTCCGTCACTTGCGTTAATGCACTGGGTGCATAGTGCTCCGAAAATCTAGCGAAATCGTCTTAGGGCACCAGCGGGTCTAATTCAGAGCTATCTGCGCGGCGAGTTAAATCTGTAAAGAATACTAAAAATTTATTTCTATTCCATAATTTTCAGTTCAGCAATTCGAGAGATCGTGCTCACCGCAAGCCATGAAAAATAGACTACGTTGAGAAGCGATGGTCACTATTTATTAAAAAATCACGGTTAAATAAAAAATTAAACTATTAAAAAAATTCAAATAGTTTATAATTTTGACAAACTTATTAGGAAAAATTGTTTAATAAGCTTTCGTAATATTGTGTAGGAAAAAAGCTGAAAATTTCAGTATTTTCTCTATCTGCAACATATAAACCCTTAAGTATACCAATTAATTAGTATACGAATTGGAATAGGTTCGCCAAATAACCCCTTGAAAGCTACCTAAAAATTGTTGTAGTTCGATGCAATAAAAAATCATATTTGGCAATTCATATTTGGCTGATAAAATTGGGGTGTCAATGTATTATAATAGATATTCAGCATTCGAAGAAGTTTCTTGTGAACGAGTGTAGAACGACTTTGTTTCTACTTACTTGAAGTAAGCGGCGTAGCCAGAAATTCGGTTTGGTGGGGGTTTGGTGAAAATCGATCTTACTGTCCAAACGGCATAATTCCGAAACCATAATTTTTGATTTTTTTTTTTACCATTTTTTTGTTAACCATTTTTGTTAACGACCTATTGAGTTAATTTGTCAGCAGTTTTTTCGGCATTTAATTAGCAAGGTACTGGAAGGTGAAGTAGATTTTTCAATATTTAGAGCCATAGTACTCAAGGGAGAGCAAGGTGTTGAAAGGAGAAAGTTTAGAAAAGCGTGGAAGGATCATATATGCAAGCTTAGAGCTCACCGGCGACTTAACCCTTTGTCTGCTACCGTAGGGGTCAGGGTCTTTTGGCATTAGAAATGCGAATCACCTGAGTCTACGGCATGTCCGCTAATTAAATGCCGAAAAAACTGTTGACATAATTTTTGAAGTTTTAAAATTATGCAGAATTATTTTCCAGAAAATAGTAACAAGGTTGTGTCTTTAGCGAATTTGTTGAGACTTTATTGTAGTCATGAATATTAACCTGAGAAAATTCACCATAAATACTTCTTGGACGATATACCGTCAAAATTATTTTATCAAATGATGCGCTGTTTAACGTTTGTAAAACTCATCGAAGATACTAAACCTCCGAAATTGGCGGTTTCAAAATGATGTTATCTTGACATTAAATTACTGTTTTTAAACATTTGACCTATACATACAATTGGTCATACAACAAAAATCAAATGCTCATTAAAATCGATCAGAACCTGCTAGAGTCGAATGGAAATCGTCATTTTTCATAAATTTCTCACTACATTCGGAAATTGTTATTCTCGTTATTAATCATATTACGTTTTCGTCTCAACTCGACGCATTCCCAAAATAAAAACCTGTTTTAATCCATCTAGTGGTGCAATTGTGCTTGTCTCATTTGTCCACACTACGATTCCATAGCTGGTTATGTTCAATACAATGGTGGAAATGAATATTACATGTTCAGTACGATTTGCACATACATACAATGGATCGACAGCCACGATCTTGAGATACTATGTGATACTGAAACATCGCTTGAAACCAGCGGCGGATCATGGAGAATGATCCGGGAGGTCCAGGTCCTGCCGAAATTTTTCAACTTGTTAAGAAATTTTAAATTAGCTTCAATATTAAAGTAGCAACCCCTCACTGCATACTCCCTCCGGGCCGTATGATTGACGATTTTTAGAGTGATTGCATAACCTTTCTATATGAGAAAGGCAAAAATGTACCAAAGTCCAAAGAAGTCAATTTTTGTCAAACATCTCAATGTTTCATGCATTTTAAAGTCATTTGGCATCAAAAATACAAATTTGATTTTGAAAATTTTTCATTTCAGTTTATATGGGAATTTGCTGTGTGATTGCACTCTTCAACTCGTAACTTCGGAACCAGAAGTCCAATCAGTAAAAAATTCAACAGCAGCCGATGGGAAGGTACCTTTCATTTGAGACTAACTTTGTGCAAATCGGTCCAGCCATCTCTGAGAAACAGAGGTCACATTTTTTTACACATACACACATACACACACATACATACACACACAGACATTTTCCGATCTCGACGAACTCAGTCGATTGGCATATGACACTCGGCTCTCCAGGTCGGGATTAGATTGACGAATTTTAGAGTGAATGAGAAAGGCAAAAACATTTTAGCAAATGTTGAAAGTTATGCATTTTTTTGGTGAG
Organism: Topomyia yanbarensis; assembly: GCF_030247195.1. Lineage (NCBI taxonomy): Eukaryota > Metazoa > Arthropoda > Insecta > Diptera > Culicidae > Topomyia > Topomyia yanbarensis. The sequence continues at coordinate 98,863,643 of NC_080670.1, read as the reverse complement.
CAGTTCTATGTTTCATAGACATTAAATCAATTTTAACTTCGCTTCCTATTAAATAGAGACCCTTACTACAGTACATTTCTACAAAAACGAGCTCAATTTGAAAATAAATCTGAGGATTATGATTGATTACAGAACTCTGGAATTTTCTATTGGAATGTTTTCAGGCAGGAATTTGATATTGATGCTATTAAAGAACTGTGAAATCAAGACCAATAGATCAGTTACATATCAGGACCCCATTCCGACAATTTATCAAAAGTCCTAATGATGTTAACAACAACAGGTTATAAATCTACGGATCAGATAATTGTTATTGTAATATTGAATTAAATCAGTCTGCATCAATAAATTTTCAACTTCAATCCAAAATTTTTTTGGGTGTTGTGGGGGGGGGGGGGTGTTGTATGGTGTTAAACCCCAAAACCTTCTCTTGGCTACGCCGTTGCTTGGAGTTATTTTTTTCGCTTTTCATTTTCCGATATGTTTCAGATCGATCCGATGGTTATAAGTTAGAAAAATTGCAGTCAGAAGGTTCGCACAAATGAACATTTTTGTACTGATAAGTTATCAAGTTCCTTCCAGACAACTTGGAAGTGTTCGGTGATTATTTCTAGCGGTTGTAGATAGTAAAATGAAATACAAAATTCGATTTTTCGAAATAATGTTTAGCTTTTTTTTTTTTTTTTTTTTAAAAAATAATTTTATTAGGATCATTGGTTTCCCATTACAGAGCCGAATATCAAATGCACAATAAATAAAATCTTTTGAAAATTGTTAGAATTCGAATTTTTGATTAAAGGTTAGTTTAGTTAAACAGTAAGGTTATGAGCTTCTTTAGACTTATGTTAGATTTGTGTTTTAGTATTCATGAGGAAATTGTTTATCATCATCATATACGGTATGTCCATTGTCCCCAACACATTTCGAATCGGTATACTTGTTTCTCGGCCAATGCTGATTAGGTCTTGTACTAGATTATTCCTAGGAGTATCGAATCGGTCGCAGTTCCAAATCAAATGGTCTATGTCACCATAACCCTTCCTGCACTCGCAAAGATTTGTATCCGTGATGTTTATTCTGAAAAGATGCGCATTTTGAGTGTAGTGGTTGGCAATTAAACGGGACATATTTTTTATAAAAGGTCTCTCAACGTTTTTTCCGGAAAACCATGGAGTTCTATTCACAGTAGGTAAAATGCTATGGCAGTGCCTTCCTAATTCACCTTCCGTCCACATTCGCTGCCAGTTTTCGGTTGCGATTTTATCGACCAAAGGAAAGAAATCTTGTGGTTCTATTGCTCTATGAAAAACACTGCCTTCTCTAGCCCCTTTCTTAGCCAGGAAGTCTGCACGCTCATTACCGTTTATATTGGAATGTGCTGGAACCCATAGCAGAGATATTTTAAATTGGTGTTCAGACAGGTAGTGGACGGATTCTCGTATTTTAATCACAGCTTGCACTGATTTGCTATTAATTTTTATCGACTCCAAAGCTTTAATTGAGCTGTAACTATCTGAGCATATTAAAAAGTTCCCTTGAGGAAGGGACCGGATATACTCGCACACATACAGAATAGCAGTTAGTTCGGCTGTATACACAGAACATGGGCTTTCCAGTTTGAAGAAAGCTTCATGCTGGCTGTTATAAACTCCAAAGCCTGTGGAGTTGTTTATCATCGAGCCGTCTGTGAAAAATATGTTTTCTTGCGGGAAAGAAGACATTTTTTCATCGCACAAAAGTTTTATTGGAGATGGACGGATATGATCCGGAATGGATTTCATATCGCGAATAAGAGATGTATCTGATGGGATTACATAAGTACGAGATTGTATGGAAAGATCATAATAATGCATTAGGCTAGATGTTGATGACGGAATGGACAAACATTCTCTATAGACAAATAAAAACTTGCATTGTGGGTTTACCTCAAAAAGCAAATCAAGCCTTTCCATGATTTTTGTGGACCTGACATGACAGGAAATTAAATATCGAGAGTTTAGTTGACAGAAACGGATAAATAATGGTGGGACACCAGCTATAACCTCCACAGACATGGTATGGGTCGAAGTCATCAAACCTAGACATATTCTCAGGCAACGGTATTGCACACGTTCAATTTTTGCCAAATGAGTTTTAGGCATCATTTGGAACGCAACACATCCATACTCTATGACGGAAAGAATTGTTGTCTTGTACAACATAATCATGTCCGAGGGTTGCGCACCCCACCATGTGCTAGAAATTGTTTTTAAAAAGTTTGTACGTCGTTGACATTTACTCATCAAATATTCCACATGAGCTTTCCAGGTACATTTGGAGTCAAACCAGAGTCCAAGATACTTGAAAATTGAAGATTGCGTGATCACAACATCATATAAGAATAATTGAATAGATGAAGCAGGACGTTTTCTCGAGAAAACTACCATTTCAGTTTTGGCTACTGAAAATCTAACTCCAATCTGGTCTGCCCACCTAGCTATGTTATTCAGGCTCTCCTGTAGATGTTGTTTAATATCATCACATTTCTTTCCCGTGGCCCATACACAGTAATCATCTGCATATTGCACTAAAACACAATCACTTTGTAAACAACTATCGATATCACTAGTGTACACATTGAATAGCAAAGGACTAAGGGTCGACCCTTGTGTCAATCCCATATGACTAGTGCGAAAAGCCTTGATTTCGTTGTTATGAGCAAAATGCATCTGTTTTGTATAAAGAAGATTGTATATAAAACCACTCATGGCCCGCGGAACTCCGATGTTATTAAGCTTTTTACACAACACATCAATTAACACTGAGTCGTAGGCACCTTTGATATCCAAGAAAACTGCTGCCAATTCTTCCTTGGATTCGAAAGCCAGTTGAATGTCTGTAGCTAACAAGGCATGGCAATCTCTTGTGCTACGGGTCTGTCGAAAACCGTACTGAGTTGGAGAGAGACAACCGTGCTTTTCGGCCCAGCTTTCAAGTCTTGTGAAAATCATTTTTTCTAAAGTTTTACGCAGACATGAAATAAGACCTATTGGGCGATATGAAGTGAAATCGTTGGCATCTTTCCCTGGTTTGGCAATGGCAACTATTTTAATCTGTCTCCAAGCCTCCGGTACTACGTTATTCGAGAACATCCAGTTGAATGCGTCTATCAAAACTAGTTTTGCGGGCAGCGGTAGATTTTTTATAAGTGAAAAGCGGATATTATCTAATCCAGGAGAGGAATTGTTACAATCATGCAATGCACATTCTAATTCACCAACAGTAAATTTATCGTCCAGAGAGCAGATTGATTTATGGGAGTTGTGAAATATTGGGGTATTTACAGCAACAAATGCAGGGCATAAATTGTCTGCAAATTGCTCCATCCAATTAGAATTATATTCTTCGCGATTGCTAAGTTCCGGCTGAAAATTTCGCAGTTTCCGAGCAGTAGACCACAGTGTGGACATTGCTGTTTCTCTAGTCAATGATTGGACAAATTTTTTCCAATATTCCCGTTTTTTTCTTTTTAATATTTTCTTGCTTTTAGCCTCAGCTTCTTTATATTTTAGAAACTGTTCGAATAAACCCTCTTTCCTAAATATTACAAACGCTTCCGATCTTATTTTAATAATATCTGTGCATTCTTTATCCCACCATATTGTCGGCGCTTTACGATTGTAGCCAGATTGGTGAATCGGTTTGGTCTGCGCTTGGAGGGCAGAATCCACGATCAACTGAGATATAAACGAATACAATTCACTTGGGTGAACCGGCTTGTAGCTTTCAACGTTTTCCAAAATAATAGCAGAATATGCTTCCCAAACTATATTTTTACACATATCAAATGACACATAGCACTCATTTTTTGAGTGGGTTGCGTACTTTAACAGAATAGGGAGATGATCGCTTCCCGCTGGATCATCAAGTGTGCTCCATGAGCAATTAAGAGCAATCGTAGATGAACACAGAGACAAATCAACTCTGCTACATCGTGCTGGAGGACAAGCTATTCGTGTTATCTCTCCTGTATTGAGAACAGAGAGGTTGTAATCGTCTAGCAACTCGTAAATCACCCTAGATCTAGCATCGTCGGTAGATTCTCCCCACATACATCCATGCGAATTGAAGTCTCCAAGTATGAATGTTGGGTGGGGAAGGCGCGCAATCAGTTCTCTCAACTTTTGAGGATCTAGTTTGTTAGGTAATGGTGGAATGTATACCGCAGCAATGTTGAACAGTTCGTTTTTAATCGTCACTGAACAAGCTATAGCTTCGATGGGTAGAATATTGGGAAGATTAATTCGACGATATGAATATAAGTTTTTGATACCGAGCATAACACCTCCCGCTCGAATTTGTCTATCCGACCTGATGATATTGAAAGACGGAACGTCAAAGAATAAATCTTGTGTTAGCATCGTTTCGCATATGGCAAAGCAGTCTATATCGTATGTTTGAATAAATGAACGTAAATTAGCAGATTTTGGAATTATACTTCTACTGTTCCATTGGAGCATCGTGAACATTCTATTTCGGGTGTGTCTATCCATCGATCGTCAATAAAGATCCAAGGAGTGGCCAAGATAAAATGAACTTCTCGATAAAGGTATTCAGAATGGGTGACAGTTGGATCAGAAGGGACTTCCACGTTGGGTCTAAATTCAATAGATTTGCAAAGAAATTAATTACATCAGAAATTGTAAACTTTTTCACTGGAGCCGTCTCTTGGTTTTTCGGATTATCCAATTTGTTTTTTTCTTTTGTATCATTAGATAGGCTAGGGAAATCGTTCTTATTAAACTGAAAGCCCGAGGTAGCGGAAAGCTTTAGATGAGATGGCTGCGACGAGAGTGATCTAGCGGACAGAGATTGAGAAGTTGGGCAAGGTTTAACTCTTTTAGGGTGAGATATACGTTGAACTTTTTTACGTTTGGGGGTTTCTGCGTAACTACTGTGAGGGATTGCTTCGTCAATATCTGAAAGCTCACTGAGAGAGCTAAACTGGTTCTCGTGAGTAATATCGACGGAATTACTGGTTTGTATGGCAGCAGCGTAGCTCAATTTAGATTTTTGGATTATCCGTGCTCTAGCTAGTGAAACTCTTTGCTTATACACTGGACAGTCCCGTTGCGAAGCATGAGCGCCTTGGCAATTCAGGCAGACCTTTTCTTGTATTTGGCACTCATCTTCATTGTGAACTTGCCCACAACTACATCTAAATTTGTTGGCACACATCGCTTCTGTGTGTCCGTACCTTTTGCATTTGTTACAGATCATCAATTTAGGAGAGTATAATCGAACCGGAATCAGAACCCCATCTATTTGCACAAAGTCCGGGAGAATAGTTCCTGAGAAAGTTACACGGATCGAGTTGGAAGGGGCATATTGTTTAGAGTTTCCTTTGAAGATTGATTCTGCAAGTTGATGGCATTCGAGAATGGATACCGATGGAACACGTGGATCTTTGAACTTTCCGATGCCGTCGTTAATGACACGAATAAAATCAAGATCAGATTGATGGATTACTCCGTCAATTTCTACTTTTTCACTGGGCACATAAATTCTGTACAAACGGTTTAGGAGCTCATTGAAGACGACCTTATTAGCTTCTTCTCGATTCGAGAACACTATGCGGAGCTTACTAAAATTCACTTTGCGTATCTCCTTAACGGACTTGTAGTGCTTATGTAGCTCAGCTGCAACAAGCAACGCGTTAATGGGTTTATCGATTTGTCGAGCGAACACCTCATACGGGCCTTTGGAAGATTCCGGATATTGCCGAACACGTTTTGGCTTTTCTGTTATCGATTGAGGGGTGTCGAGGTTAGATTCAATTGCCGTATCGGCGGGGGAGGACTGATTATCAGGTGTTTCTATTGATAGAGGCGGCGAAGTATTCTGATTCTCGGTAGGAGGAGGGTCTGCTGAGTTATTGGAAATCTCAAATTCCATGGTTTTCGGATGGAGCCAAGCTCCCAACCAACCGGAGATTTAACCTCACTAATTACAGTTAATGTGGAAAAAAGATGTAAGATACACAATCACTTATCTGTTAGAAGAGCTACGAGCAGACGACGCTGGTGTAAACCGAACAATAGACCACTATTCACTCACAATCTTCTACCTATGATAACACAACCGAACACGCCGAGAGTTGAATATCGACTCGATAATGTTTAGCTTATTTCAATGGATTATTACTATATTGAACAATAAATGGGCGACAAAGAGTAATCAACAAACAAGCCATAACTTTTAAAGTATTCAAAATAGATATTTAAAGTCTTTAGTAAAGTTATTCGCAAAAGTAAGAGCTACAAATTTGCTGAAGACATCATTTCGATATAATCACTTCCAAGAAAATGTGTGAAAATATCTCACTCATAGGGGGATTAATCAACAAAAGCACAATACCAAAAGAAAGGGCATATTACCTCCATTAAATTCTCCGAAGATACTATTGACCTAAAATAAGCCGTTTTGGCGTTAATAATAGATTACATGTTTTTGGTCATATTTCTGGCAATGGGAAATGATAAAAATCTTTCGTCCGCATTTAATGTTAAATATCTCTTTTGATAATAGTCCGATTTCTACAATCTATAGCTTGTTCGAAAGGTATTCGTTAAAGCTGTCTAAAAACATATAAATTGTTAAACTATATTGTCAATTTCGGCAGATAAGTTTAAAAAACTGCAAAAAACGCCATTTTTACGCATTCAAACATTCATATCTTGGAAACTAAACATCAGAATCAAAAACAAATTAATAGAGTTCATACTGTTTTTTAGTTCTTTCATTTAAAATTGGTTTGGATAAGATCGGTTCAGCCATTGCTGAGAAACACGAATGAGAATTTGTCCGTTACATACACACACACACACACAGACACACACACACACACACACACACACACACACACACACACACACACACACACACAGACATTGTCCCAAATCGTCGAGCTGAGTCGATTGGTATATAAGACTCGGCCCTCCGGGCCTCGGAAAAAATCTTGAAAGTTTGAGCGAATTCTATACATTTCTTTTATAAGAAATGTAAAATATAACAAATTAACATAAAAACTATAAAATGATTAAAACCGTTTTGGATCATGCATCCCAAAAACCTATTTTCATATTTCTCATTCGTGTAATGAAGAGTTCTTGTACTGTTTCTTTTTTCAGTTTTAACGACATTAAATTAGCTGAACATTACTTAGAAGGGCAAGTAATGAAAATTTAGAGCCATAGAACTCAAGTAAGAGCAAGGATTTAAAATATACAGATCGGAAAACTAGAAGTGATAGGGTCATTAGGAACAGGCTTAAAATCTTCTGGACAAATCTTTTATCTTCTGTTGGTAGGAGTCGAGCTTAGGCAGAGTTACTACGAATTGGTCAAACCTACCAACATGTCTCACGGCAACAGCAGTGTTGTCCCTCTTTACCATGAGAACCGACAGATTTCCTATCTATATATTCCAAATTCTTTCATAACTAGAATTTTTATAACTTTTGCTACATAATAATCTCTAACTAATTTGGGGCCATGCACTAATTACGCAAGGCTTTTTTAGAACTTTTCAACCTCCCCCTCCCCCCCTGATAAGAGTTCGTAAGATTTTGGTGAACTCCCCCTCCCCCCTACGTAAGATCTTATTATGATTTTCGTAATTAAAAAGCATATTGTTAATTCATTAAATAGAAACTTAGCGAAAACGATACTTAAAGAATTATTACAAGAAAATTAATGACAAAATTCAACTGTAATCATCAGCAGTAATTTTAGTAGCATCTTAATTTTGCCCAGTAGAAATTTCAGAATAACTGCTGGGAGATATTCAGAAACTCCGATTTGGTCCTTATAGTCTGCTTCGCTATATTCGGAAATAGTTCCTTGTGATGTAAAACCTCTTCTGGCGGGAATTAATTCTGAGTTCCAACTGTGATGCTTATCGTACGCGTAGCTCTGAAGAAAATTCGTAGATGGCTATCTACAAATTTTCTTGAAGTCAAATACAGTTCACACTCTGCAAATATTTGGTCTACAAGATCTTTGACAATCGCATGACAGAACATTTTCAGGCTACCTTGCGGAAGCGAAAATTTGAAAAAGGATGTTAGCCTAATAACACGGTATCAACGCTTCCTAACTTGTAAGGCTCCATGGTGACTCCAGTTCCTGAACAGAACAATGTACCATAAAGAGTCAAGAAATTGCTGTAACTTCTCCAACACCATCGACAAATTAGTCGCTCCTCGCGTAGCCAACAATCAACAATATTCCATAACTAATTTAGGAATCATATCCAGCCGGAAAATACTTTAATTCGAGGTCCGCCCTTCCTTGACCATGATGTACAATATATACTCGTTTTGTGTAATATACATGTTCATGGCAGAAATAAGAAATAGTACCCTTTTCTTATGAAAACAATATTTTCTTTATTGATTTCATTTTTCATTCTTGTTTTATGATATTACGTAAGAAAGGACAAACCCTCCCTCCCCCTTAGATAAGAATTCGTAAGATATTTTGAAACTTACCCTCCCCCCATATTCCCTTACGTAATTAGTGTATGGCCCCTTTAAATTCGTTTAAAGGAAGGCTTTCCATCTAATACCTCCTGGAATGGCCATATATGCCTTTGTAATAAAAAGTTTAAATCGGTAACCGAATTTTTGCTGCAGTTACCGCTTCTTCTCAGCAAACTTATCTTGTTATCGATAGAGATTCCTGATTTCAACGAACTTTCGCCAACTGTTGATTACAAGGCTAAGATTACAAGGCAAACAAAACAAAATGAGTTATGCAGTAAGATTCACATGTTTCTCGTATGTCTTCAACAATATAATCATACTTATAAAAGTTTTTAAAATTTCCAGAACATTAGGGGGGACTATAGCCCCTTCTAGCCCCCTTGCGCACGCCAATGGGTGTAGCCCTAGTCTACCCTCTATTCCATGTCTGGAACCAGACTCGGGCTGGCAAATGTTACGTCAATCCATGCCTTCACCCCGTTTCTACAGAATGTGCTAGCGGAGCCATTATTGGCTGACACAGCGTTTCGCAAGCGCCTCTAGTAGCGCTTGGCCCCTGCTATTTGTACAGTGGCTGCCCAGCCATCTTCAGTTTACCTATCACGGAAATCTTTTTTGCTTCCGCTTTCAGTAGCCTGAGATAGGATACTTGCGTGCCGGAGGGTCTCGCTTGTTACAATTCACTTCTTACTACACGAGGTGGCCGTACCATCTTACTCACCGGCTAGGGTCGTTTTCTTATTGTCTCCAGAGGAAATTACACGTGGGCGAACTTTCAACCCTTCAAATACCAAAGGTCACTGAGCGGAAGTCGAACTGAGCGGAAACAAGCAAATGGACTCACTTAACCAAAAAATAGACGACACAGCTAAATTACACTTAAAGACCAGACATTTTTATTTAATTTTAATTTAGTTTCACTTTTTGTTGGGGTAGGGAATAATTTTAAAACAAAAAGGGATAATTTTACTTGCGCATTTTATTTTGCTGACATCTTCCTTGTTGGGCACCGCGTGGTGCTTCGTTGCGGCCGTGTAACTCGTTGGTCGACTTGCAGCAATCCAGGGGAGGTGCGAGGCGATCAACGGCGGGCCTGCCGGAGAGGGTGCAGTCAGTGCCTGGCGATGACGATGATGATGAGGGGTCTTCGTTAGCAGCAATTCGGCCATTTTTTATACGAAGGCCGGCTTTACACAAAGCGACCCGGGGAGTGACACTACGCGCACTGTTTGTATAGGAGTTCAACAAAGTCGAGCGAGTTGTTTCTTCACAACGGTTAACTACCAAACCCTTTAGGTACTAGGGTTGTAATGGCGTACACAATAGCGTATAACTTGCCCGCTTAGGGCTTTTCTTCACGGACCGGTCTTCCACACAATACTCGCTACCGAACGAAACTCGCGGGCACGTTTGACGTGTGACCGCTTGTGCTGGTACTTACTCCACCGGGTTCAATTAACTATAAGAGACCGGATCTTGCTATTCTGGACCCTTTTATCCTCTCCTTGTCCGGTTTCCAAACAGTTTCCCTCCGGGCCCTGCCTCCGATCACCCTCATCAAACTGCCCCGCATTCGATGACGATGACAGTATCATGATGACAGTATGATGATGACGGCAGACGTTATGATGGTGACAACAGACGTTTACATTTATCGTTTAGGGTTGGCGTCGCAATATAATTTTTTTGAATTCAAATTTTTATAGCGAATGACAAATATTTTAATACATGTAACTTGTTTCCCAGTTTTACATAATATTTTAATAGAATAACAAGAGATAGTATGATATAATAATTAAGTATAATATAAATTGAGATTGTATATACAAAATGAGTAATTCAATAAATATAATAAATAGTAAAGAACGAATAAATAAATAACAATTAGATAAATAAATAAATAAATAAATAACAAAATCTAACTTTGACACCAACCAGGACTACTAAGCAAAACTTAAACGAAACTCAAACATGAAAACATGGAGTGATAACCGACGTGACGTTTATGTTTTACTTAGACATTTACTAACAATATTTTTACCGGTGTACACAAAGAACAGGCCTCGTCAAACACGTAACGGTGACCGTGCGCTGTTATTTATGTACACGCAAAACAAAAAATGACAATAAATATGGTAATGTAATTTTAGCTGACTCAGTGACCAAGGGTAGTATTGTGACCGTCCTAGTAAAAGGTCACAATTTTCCCGGAGCTGGGTGAAAAAAAACAAAGTGATCTGTGGTTATCACGTGCAATGTAGCTCTCTGCCTGTCCTCGTTCAGTACTGTTATAGTGCAGTGATTTGTCCATAGGCCAGAGGAGCTCTTTTCCACTATAATACGTGAATTCGTACAGGTGAGATTGGCCACCGTAATAAGATCATGTGTATGTCAAAATCAGGTACGACGTTGTCCATCCACCAGCCTTTCAAGTTGACAACGAGAGTTTTGCTGTCGAGATTGCTTATTGTGCGTCAGAATAAGAATCGCCATATTGCTAATGTTGAACAGAAATACTGACCGGAACCAATACAGTCAAACCACTTTGTTCGACACCAAAACACTGTAGCTAATAGAAACAGATTTAACTGTCTTTTTCCACTCATTTCTGTCTCAAGTTTGCTTTAACTTGGACCAAAACGTATGTTTTCACTATATCATTCATTACATTCATCCTAATTTCTCATTCATGCACACTCGACACATACAAAATCATTCACTCTCTCAATCACTCCTGAATTTACTATTCTAAATGGATTATGCTAGGGGCCCCTAATACAAAATTGTATTCTTTGCAACTCTCATCAAGAGTCAAAGATACTTTTATGAAATGTGAATGGTCAACTCATGGCAAATTTCTAAAACTCTCTCGATTGATGAGAGAAAACATGAAATTGCACAGAATTAACTCATTCACCCTAGAAGTGTACATCGACAACATAAAACTGGCTGCGTACGCTCCTTCGATTCGGTTGCTTTAGTCGATGAATTGCAACCCTGATACATTCTGACTCTTCCGATCTGTCAAAATTTCTCAACATATACAATGATGGCTAAACTGTGCTGGTGCTGATTAAAAACGATGACAGAAAAACTGTTTTTGTAAGGATTTTCAGGTAAGTATACCGTATGAATTAATTTGTTTTCTCTTTTGTAGAGTGTAATTAAATTAACGACTATAATTATGGCGAGCGGAAGGACGAATTATAAATATTTAAACGATGAATTTAGCGGATTATCCACTGACGAAAATAAGTTTTGTTACCTGACGAAAATAAATAAGACAGACGGCTTGTTTAATGTATAATTCACCGTCCCGTACGAGCAGAAATGTTTAACCAGGCTTTAAATGAGTGGCCGGCCAAATGCCGAGACTTTTTCCACTGAAATCTTGCAGCTCGTAGGAGGATGACCCGAGTTTTGCTTTTACGCGGCAGGGAAGGAATTGCCGGCCGTACTTGGAATTATAATGTTCCGCGGCACTGGACAGTTTCATATTCCGGCGATACACTAATTGTCCCTCCACAAATGATTTGGAAAACCGGCGATGACGACGATTGTACCGGTGTTGGGACGATTTATGCGCGTTTCCAAATTTGTGGTAACTATTTCGTAGATACGGGAAAACATACGTTTACGACGCTCGTTAAGCAGATCTGTGGTAAGCTTCTCATTGTTTCGTGCTAACTTGTGATCGCTTCCAGCTTCCGAAAACTCATGACCATGAGTTATAAAAAACGGCGTGAAACCAGTCGAAGTGTGAACACTGGTGTTCAACACCATTTCGATTTCATGAACTCGTGTGTCCCACAAACGTTGGTCTTCCTTGACATACGTCCTGATAGCAGCGTTGATAGTGCGGTTTACTCTCTCAACTGGATTTGCTTGTGAGTGGTATCGCGAGTTCAACCAATGTGCAATTCCGAACCGCTCAAAAAGTTCTTTGAAATCTTTAGAGACAAAGCTGCTACCATTGTCGGTTATTATGACCTCTGGAACCGAATTTCGCAGAAACCATTGGTCTCTCAGAATATTGCACATTGGTGAACTAGCGACACTTTTCACCGGTTGGAGCATCACCCACTTGGAGAAGTAATCGCAAACTACCAACAGGTGCTGACTACCACGACGACTGCAGGGGAGGGGGCCAATGAAATCGGCTGAGATTATTTGCCACGGGCGTGTGGCTATTCTCATTTTTCCCATTTCAGGGGCCATCGGTGCAGACGTAGCCTTTACTTCTTTGCACGTTGTGCATTTTTGTATATAGTGACGAACTTCTGCTGCCATTTTGGGCCAGTAGAACCGTTGTCGAACTCGTGCGAGTGTTTTATCGTACCCGGGGTGAAAACAAGCGTCGTGACAGTGTTCGAGTATCTTGTTATACTCCGCTGGCTGAGGAACTAGCTTCCACTCAAACCGAGCATCACAAGGATTGTTGTGGGAAGTGACGAATTTGTGAAGTTGGCCATCTTCCACTTTAAAGTCCACGAAGTCATCGGGACGGTCGGTTACCTTGCTTAACATTGACGAATACCTAGTGGAATCGACAACTGTCGCGATGCTTCGAGATAAGGCATCCGGCACAATATTTTCCTTTCCCTTACGATGCCGGGCGGTCATGTCAAACTGTTGAAGGTTCAACGCCCATCTGCTGCATCTAGATCCGACTTTCCACTTGGTACTCAGGATGTGTGTAAGGGCGGACGAATCGGTAATGAGGGTGAAATGGTACCCCTCAATGTACCCGCGGAAAGCATCGATGGATAAGATTGCCGCCAAAGCCTCCTTTTCAGCAGCGTGGTTAATTTGTGCGAGAAGTAAGAAATCACGTGTTCTGTTCCATCTTGCTCTTGTATTAACACTCCTGCCACTGCCACGTCGCTTGCATCCGTTTGTATGGTAAATTGGCGACTGAAATCTGGGCTTTTCAAGACGGGGGAAGAAATCAGACGCTCTTTAATCTGGCAGAATGCTTTTTCAGCCGCTTCAGTCCAACGAATGGTTTTGGATTTTGACTGCAAGAGATCCGATAAGGCAGCAGTGACCCCGCTAAAATCCGGAATGAAGCGCCGGTAATAATTCGCCATTCCTAGGAATCTTCTAAGCTTGGTAATGGTATTAGACCTTTCATATTCGACAATAGGGCGAATTTTGTCTGGATTGGCTCTAAGACCATCGGTGCCTAGAAGATAACCGAGGAAGGGAATTTCGGTCACTCCAAACTTCGATTTTTCGAGGTTAATGCTCAGATTGGCGTCTTTCAAGCGACGAGCAATCTCAGTTAAGAGCTGTTGGTGATGCGCAAACGTTTCCGTTACCACGACGATATCGTCGAGGTAAACGAAAACATACGGTTCCAGTATACCGTGATCTAGAACCTTGTCCATCAGCTGGGCCTATGTGGCCGGACTGTTAACCAAACCGAAAGGCATACGGGTATACTGGAACAGCCCTTTGCCCTGTACACTAAATGCCGTGTACTTTCGCGATTCCTTATCCAAAGGTACTTGGAGGAATGCTTCCGACAAGTCTATTGTAGACAAATATCTTGCATTCGGTAGTTGACCCAAAATACGGCCAGGGTGGAGCAAATGGTACACATCACGAACTGTTCTCTCGTTAATTTTTCGAGCATCCAAACACAATCTCACTTTATTTGGCTTTATAACTGGCACGCAATTTAGCGACCAATCCGAACTACTTCGTTCTATAATTCCCAGATCCAAGAGTCTCTGCAGCTTAACGGCAACCAGATCTTGCGTCTTAGGGGACATTTCGTAAGGGAACTGGCGAACGGGGGGTTTGGTTGCCCATTCTTTCGCCAGCACAATACGATGTTGGGCACAGTTAGTCATAGTCAATTCACCCTACCGCGCGGGAACGAATTGTCTCTTGACCTTTTCAATCTCTTCCTTTTCTTTGGAAGTTAAAAATGACTCGGGAGTGGGTTGATTGATTTCCGCGACGGTAGCTTGGCGCTCGCTGTTTATTGTATCATGCATTGTGGGTTGAATCAGGAATTTCTCCCAAAAATCCATACCACAGATGCAATTGATGGAAAGGTTGGCCACAACCAGTGTCGGAATTATTCTAACAAAACCTTCTAGTGTAAATGGCAGTTGAACCTGCCCAAGAATTTGGAGTTCATCTCCGCTAGCCGAGCGAAGGCCAACATTTTTGGAGGGACGATGCAGCTTTTTATATCTCAACTGCTTGAAATTTTTTTCACTGATTAGCGTGTGATTACTACCGCTATCAAGAAGGGCACGAATCGAAAGGCCGTACACTTTTACTGAAACATACGGTCGGTTGTCGTTTGGAAATGGGTAAATTATTTGAAACGTTTCTGAAGATTTGGGGTACAGATTCTCTGTTGCATTTTCCCAGAAGGGTGGGGGAACCCTTGGGAGACTAGAGATTTGGTTTACGCGTCTGGGCACTGCGAACGGCGAATTTGGCTCGCGTGCGGGCCGTTTTTTAGACAATAGGGACAATAATTTGTCGGGAATCCTCGAAGACCACAAGTGCTGCAGAAAAGTGTACGTGGTAATCTGCACATAGCTACATGGTGTCCAATTCTTCCACAGTTGTAGCAAGTATTGGGTGGTGGGGGCGAGTGCGCGGTAATTAAATCTTCCAAAGTAATTTGGGGGCGAGACTGACATGCAGATGACATCGCAGTCTGTTCCCGGGCGGTGGGATTACGCGACGAGCCTTGGTTCGTCGGCACATTGTGAGAGAGCTCATTACATTTTGGGGGAGGTTGGTTTGCCCGCGACTGATTGTTTTGAGGATTGGTGGATGTGTTAGAAACATTCCTATTCGGTTGCGAAACCGTAGCGATTGGCTCACTGTGCTGAGATTGTAGTTGCTTGTTTGCCTTCTTTTTGGGATTGGACTCTGTCCCTTGGACGGTCTGAATAATCTTCTCGGTACCAAAGACCTTGTTGTACGCCGAGAAATTCAGCGCGTCCAGTTTCTGACCGGCGGCGACCAGTGTTTCCAAATCTATAATGGGGATGAATGTCATTTGCCGTTTATAATCAACCCGCATATTTTGCTGAAGTATTTGAACTTTCTCGTGTTCGGGAATTTGCACACTCATCGTGCGAAAAAGTTTCTCTAGCTCAAAGTAGTATTCATGGAAGGATTCGTGTTTTTGTTGCCTCCGCTGATAAATTTTCATTTTTATCAGGGCGTCAAGATCAGGGTGCATATAGGTTCGTTTCAACTCGAAGACAAGATGCTGCCAATTCAGCAATCTGCCTGTGGTTCGCTGAGTCATATACCACTTAAGGGCTGATCCCGCAAACAAATGTACTGCCGACCTCAGCTAGGGATATAACCTGAATCAGTTCCAAAAACTCATTCAGCTTCAAACCTTGGTCATCACCGCTATATTTTGTGATGTTCCATTTAGATACCGGCAAACAGTGGCGGTTCTGAATAGGGATAGAATATGCATTTGCGGACGTACGGTTCGGTATAGGAAGTGGGTTATTGCCAGGGAGGGAATGAACGGAATATGTGGCATTTTGAATCGGAATTGTTGGACGAATTTCTGAAGGAATCTGGTTAATATTTTGAAATCTAGGGTAATTTGAAGAGGAAATAAAAGGATTCTGGCGGATTAGGGATGTAAAACTAGCAGTAGAGGAATCAGGAAAATTAGGATTGCGGTACGATTGGCTATTTGACGGCATGGCAAAGTCAAAAAGGTTTGCGTCCCGGCATCTTTTACTTCCCTGCGTCGTGCTAACTCGTGTTCCAAATCTACTATTCTTGCCTGCAATGAGTGGATCCATTCAAGGTCGGCCTGCGATAAGACTGACTGCCTAGGGTTGTTAATTATTTCCTGATCTTCGTTTTCTGCTTCCTGATTTATTTCATCTTCGTCTGGCGTATGTTCCTCAGAATCATCGTTATCTTGATTATTCTGATTGGGAATTGTTAAATTACCGAAAATTGGGTCAATGGTTTCCACTAATTCAACCAGTGTATTTTGTAAAAAACTATGCCAATTGGGCGAGCCACGTGCGTTAGACAAAACGGTCACTATGCGCACGCCCACATGCAAAATCCTCGCATAATACGCCATCTTTGCGTCGTCATTCTCTTCTTGCTCCAAAGCCTTTTTCAAGTCCGAATATTTTTGAGTACATACAGTAATCTCTTTGCCTGAATCGATTGACACGTGGAGCGAACGTTTTTCAGTCGAATTCTCCCTCTCAGCTTTTAGCTGATTCCTTAACCATCTCCGTTTGCGTGTTCGATCAAAACTTTCCCCTATGATGACAGACCGAACTATCAGTTCATGGTCAAGCTCATCATCCGAAAGAAATTCAACTTTCAAGTCAGAATACCACTTTACTAACAACTCACTGGCTTGATCAAATGTAAAGCGTGAAGCAGCCATTTTTAATTAAACTATAAGTTAACGACCAAACACTTAAATATACTCCTAGAAAAGATAATTTAAATAAACTTAGTAACAACACAAAAAAGTAGAAAAATACAATTAAATCCGATTTAATTTAATCATTTTAGAACCACCCTATTTTTAATAAAGGAAATCAATCAGTATTTCTGCTCTACATCTGCAATGTACGGCGTATGATTTGCAGGTTTTTCATCACTCGCAAGAATCCGCATTACAACCGTTCGAAGTTTTACTCTCGTACTGCTTTTTGGACAACACATCGACCTAATGACCAAACGTTAATGAAAATTACGCGAGTAATTGAATTTCCCCGGGAGACACAACGAAAAAGGGGTTTGCTTCTGGTCTTGGAAGCAAAGCACTTTTTCTTAATATTTTTTGGGTTGGGCGCCAATTGTTACAATTCACTTCTTACTACACGAGGTGGCCGTACCACCTTACTCACCGGCTAGGGTTGTTTTCTTATTGTCTCCAGAGGAAATTACACGTGGGCGAACTTTCAACCCTTCAAATACCAAAGGTCACTGAGCGGAAGTCGAACTGAGCGGAAACAAGCAAATGGACTCACTTAACAAAAAAATAGACGACACAGCTAAATTACACTTAAAGACCAGACATTTTTATTTAATTTTAATTTAGTTTCACTTTTTGTTGGGGTAGGGAATAATTTTAAAACAAAAAGGGATAATTTTACTTGCGCATTTTATTTTGCTGATATCTTCCTTGTTGGGCACCGCGTGGTGCTTCGTTGCGGCCGTGTAACTCGTTGGTCGACTTGCAGCAATCCAGGGGAGGTGCGGGGCGATCAACGGCGGGCCTGCCGGAGAGGGTGCAGTCAGTGCCTGGCGATGACGATGATGATGAGGGGTCTTCGTTAGCAGCAATTTGGCCGTTTTTTATACGAAGGCCGGCTTTACACAAAGCGACCCGGGGAGTGACACTACGCGCACTGTTTGTATAGGAGTTCAACAAAGTCGAGCGAGTTGTTTCTTCACAACGGTTAACTACCAAACCCTTTAGGTACTAGGGTTGTAATGGCGTACACAATAGCGTATAACTTGCCCGCTTAGGGCTTTTCTTCACGGACCGGTCTTCCACACAATACTCGCTACCGAACGAAACTCGCGGGCACGTTTGACGTGTGACCGATTGTGCTGGTACTTACTCCTCCGGGTTCAATTAACTAGAAGAGACCGGATCTTGCTATTCTGGACCCTTTTATCCTCTCCTTGTCCGGTTTCCAAACAGTTTCCCTCCGGGCCCTGCCTCCGATCACCCGCATCAAACCGCCCCGCATTCGATTACGATGACAGTATCATGATGACAGTATGATGATGACGGCAGACGTTATGATGATGACAACAGACGTTTACATTTATCGTTTAGGGTTGGCGTAGTAATATAATTTTTTGGAATTCAAATTTTTATAGCGAATGACAAATATTTTAATACATGTAACTTGTTTCCCAGTTTTACATAATATTTTAATAGAATAACAAGAGATAGTATGATATAATAATTAAGTATAATATAAATTGAGATTGTATATACAAAATGAGTAATTCAATAAATATAATAAATAGTAAAGAACGAATAAATAAATAACAAATAGATAAATAAATAAATAAATAACAAAATCTAACTTTGACACCAACCAGAACTACTAAGCAAAACTTAAACGAAACTCAAACATGAAAACATGGAGTGATAACCGACGTGACGTTTATGTTTTACTTAGACATTTACTAACAATATTTTTACCGGTGTACACAAAGAACAGGCCTCGTCAAACACGTAACGGTGACCGTGCGCTGTTATTTATGTACACGCAAAACAAAAAAAGACAATAAATATGGTAATGTAATTTTAGCTCACTCATTGACCAAGGGTAGTATTGTGACCGTCCTAGTAAAAGGTCACACGCTCTCAAGCGCACAGAGGCCCGCTCAATTTCGGCGCCACATTGTTCCTTGACGGCAGCAACGACATCATCTGCGGTCGTGAACTCGTCTAGTTGCTTACACTGGAGAGTCATTTCCGCCTATAACAACATCACCTGGGCGCCTTCACCCAGGACCTCTTGGGCCAAGGCCTTATATACCGCACTAGATCGTGTGCCTCGCTTCAGCACCAAAAGCATTTCGCCTTATTGGTGCGTCTCACGCTGCGCACGTCTTGCCCGAGAGCTGAGAGACTTTCGGCCGCTCGCATTGACTTTAGGGCGTCGGCATATTTGTCCTTGTCGGTCTTTAACCACAAGGCCTCGCCTCTGTCCTTTACCTTCTTTGCGAGCCGGCGTGCGTCCGGTGTCGGTTTCCTCCTAGTGACCAGCTTCCAGGGGTTTTCGCCCCCTGTCCCGGTTGCGCCGGGTTGCTGGTGCTTTCTTTCTGTCCGGCGGGGTCATTTGCGCCCCGGTTTACCTCGACCAAACGGCGTGACGGTTACACGCCGTTTGGTATTGTTTTTTGCACTTCGCGTTCGAAATCGTCTTGCGCTTGCCCCTGAACGTCGAGGGGTAACCAGCCGCCGCTTCAAGGGACTTGGCTGCTCCATAGAAGGGGAAGGGGAAGGCCCCTGTCTGGGTACCTATGTCGGCCTTCTCTCTTCCCTCCCTCTTGGAGGCCACTGTCTGGGTTCCTCTGTCGGCCTTCTCTCGACCTTCTACCCTCTTGGCGTAAGCCTGCTGTTCCTGTCTTGTGACTCGAACAGGTTTTCGGAGCACCAGCAGGCTCTGTTTCAGATCCTTGCTGATGTTTTGCTTCGCGTTTGTGAACTCGATGATACTATCGAGTTGCTCTACCACTTTACGCATCGCGGTTAGTGGCCCATCCAGCGCGTTGGTAGGGCTATTTTCTACCACTGCTGGGGGGTCACTGGTGCTGTCGAATGCAGCCCCCGTCGCACCACTACCCTCCCCACTGGGGAGAGACCTCCTCCGTTTGTTTATTTTTGTTTGTATTCACTTCGCTCATTAATCCCACGAGTAGCGCGAGAAAGAAAGGTCCGCCACGCCAGAGCTCCGCAGTAACGTGGTAAGGGACGCTTACTGTGGTGGTTGCCCAGGTACCCCACAGGCTCCGTTAACGATCGAGCATCTCGATCACTCATCCCTTGGCACGGGTCGCTTCACGCCTTGGACTTGGGTTTATGACCTTTGTTGCTTTACGTGATGACCGCGGCACAGATCATCACAACCATCCTCCTTTACCAGGGGTGGAATCACGTAAGGTGATTATCACCAGGTGATTATCACTTTTGAATATTTGATATCACATAAGGTGACAATCAGCACAATTTATCACCATTACGGGAGGGCTAACATCACATTAAAATTTTGGAATTATGTAAGGTGATAATCACCTTGTTTTGATCATTTTTCTATCAAATCATAGGCGACAATGAATAACTTATCACTTTTCGTATAAATCGAAATATATACACTAGTGACTTATGCGTGCCTATTTTTACAAATTACGAAAATAATTGCAATGGAAAGGTAATAACCTAACAAATATATTCTGTAGATTTATTCATACACATATAACATGTGAATACAAACTTTCAATTGGTGGAATATGAACTCAAGAGTTTCCTCGAATATGTAGTAACAGTCTAATATGTAGTTAGAGATAGAACGATTATTATTCAATCATGCTATTACATATATGTCACTTTATCATTCTACACTACGCGTAGTGTTAAACGGTTCAACTCGAACTTAAGTCTCCTTTTTTAAAGGTGAGTATCAAAAATTTCTTTCGATCGGTGATGCCCGGTCAAACCATTCGGAATTTGATTCAGAATCCTGAATGGAGTCAGTATGGATTCCAACTCAAATGCAACAACCGATTCTGAAACCGATTGAGTCGGAATCGGTTGTTGCATTTGATTTGGAATCCATAATGACAGAAATCCGAACCGGTTCCGGAATGAGTTTTACTGGGTGGTGTCTATGATTATTTTGGGAAGCATTATCATGGTCGTGATTACATAGAGGTGAAGGCACACACTTTAGAATTATCACGGATTCTTCGGCATTGACATACATTATGCAGGGAAAGTGGAAGTCAAGCTCTAGATTAAGCCGCTGGAGTATTGATTTACAGCAGTATTATTTCGAAATCAAGCATCGGCGAGGTACAGAAAACATCATACCAGACGCGCTGTCCCGAGCCGTTGATGCGATAGATGTTAGGAAATCCGACAATTGGTACGCCAATCAGTTCGCAAAAGTCTCTACCAACCCCTACGAGGTAGATAAATTTAAAATCGAAAACGAAAAACTTTACAAAAGTGTTCCCCCTCCAATGAAGCGTTGGATTTTCACTTTGATTGGAAACTCTGCGTGCCCAACGAACTTAGAACCCAAGTTCTCGAACAAGTTCATAATCAACAATTGCATATTGGTTTTGAAAAGACTTTAAATTCACTTAAAAAAACATATTATTGGCCCCAAATGGCCAATGATACAAGAAAATTTGTACAAAAGTGCATCATATGCAAGGAATCAAAACCCAGTAATACTTCTCAGAATCCGGAAATGGGTCAATCCCGACTAACCACAGAACCGTTCCAAATTATTGCCATCGACTACATACAATCCTTACCACGCAGCAAATCCGGAAATACTCACCTGTTTGTAGTAATGGATTTATTTTCAAAATTGTGTCTTTTACTGCCTGTAAAGAAAATCTCTTCCGATATAACGATACGAATCCTTGAAGATCAGTGGTTCAGATGATATTCGCTGTCCGAATATTTGATTTCGGATAACGCCACAAGTTTCCTAAGCAAGGACTTCAAACAATTTCTTGATCGTTATAAAGTCTGCCACTGGAAAAACTCACGGTATCATAGTCAAGCAAATCCGGTAGAAAGATTTAACAGAACGATAAATGCGTGTATCAGGACGTATGTTAAGTCCGATCAGCGTTTATGGGATTCTCGGGTTGCAGAAATCGAATACCTGTTAAACAATACCGTTCATGCTTCCACAGGGTTTACCCCACACAGAATTGTTTTCGGACACGAAATTATTTCACTTGGAGAAGAGCATAAACTAGACTGCGATACTAAATTGATATCAGAGAATGAGAGAGATGCACAGAAACAGCGAATTGATAGGAAAATATATGAACTCGTGATGAAATACTTAAAGAAAAACTATGAAAGTAATAAATTACGCTACGATTTTCGATACCCTATGAAAGCCCCCGTTTATGAAGTAGGTCAAAAGGCATTTAAAAAAAAATTCACTTATCAAACGCTAGCGAACATTTCAATGCCAAACTTGGCCCCGCATACACTTCTTGTATAGTTTTATCACGACGCGGCACAAATTCGTACGAACTCGGTGATGAACACGGAAGAAACATCGGGGTATTTTCCGCATCCGATCTGAAACCGGGGAATAGTTAAAAAAATAGATGAATGAATTATGTAAACCAAAAACAAAAATTCGATCGAATAATTAGAAAATGTAAATTAAGTCGTATAGTAGAGGTGGCCACCAAGCGTTAAAATTTTGGTTCAATGTGTTTTTGCAACCATAAAATATGCACTAAGTTATAACTCATAGATATTCGGATAGTAGACACTCTTTCACGACGATCTCCAAATCACCAGATCAACTACCGACAATTATTTATAATTCAATCTATTTTGCTTTCGTTAAAACCACTTGATTGTTGGGAGAATGCTCGTTTTCGCCACTCAGAAGAAATACCGATAAATGAAACATGACTTTGATGCCAAATTCTGATGTAGGACACCACGGATTTTCAGAAGCTTCTATCTGTCGGGTTTTCTAACACCAATCAACGACTTTTACGAATTAAAAAATACACCTTTTGTTTTCTGTACTTATATTTCACCAACGGTTGACGAATCAAAAGCTAGATATATAGCAACGATCAGGCTATCGCAACCTGATCATGTGTAGGCTTCGGTAGTTTGGAGAATACTAACGTTGAGTATTGAAAGAGTAAGATAAATCGTTTAAAACGGGATAGGTAGTACAAGAAGTTTGCTTCTGGAAGTTAAAGCCGATTCACAGTTTATTGCTATAAAAGGGAACAAAAAGCGTTCCTCGCGATGTTGTTTGTATGATGTTAATGTTTATATAGATTGTTCAACAAGAGATTGCGATTTTTAAATCAAACCTGGAGTTGCTGGTGGGACGAGTTGACAATTAACTGTTCATCGTAAAAAAATTTAGAATAATTTATTTTCGGGCGAGCGCGGAATAATGTAACCGTTCTGGTTTGGTTACCAAGAAAACCAATACGGCATGGATTAAAAGCCCCTCAAAATCAGCCCATCACCTCTACCAAAGTTACCATAGGGAATATCTACCAATGCCATATTATGATCGCCGTTATCACAAGGGTGGTGATAACTGGACAGAGAAAGGAGATAGCTGACGGGCCACAAAACCATTTAACGGCGAAGTCTGTTGGACGCCATCACCAATCCTCGAGGTATTCTAAATCGATCACTTGTACAGTACACACGGTGAAACAGTTTTCGGTGATTCAAGAATTTACAAATTGTTCGCGAGTGACTCATAACCACGTGCATTCCGGTTGATCGAGTCAGGACCCATATTACACGGATAGAAATCCGTCTCAGTCCCGAACACGAGGTGAACCGAATCCAGAGTTCGATCGCTAAGTCCGGCCAGTCAAACCGCCGTGAGCAATCGCTAATCCAGAACGATACGTCGAGCCGGTAGGAACCGGTGGATCAGGATTTTCGATGTCGACCCCACATGTATAAACCCTTAGGTTTCACTACAGTGACCAACTGAGCGGCCCGCAGGACGCGGACCGCGGCGTGCTACAATACCCAGACTACGTGAGCAGTTTCAATGAACGGACAGGAGAGACATTCTGAACGCACGAGCAATAGTAACGAGCATAGAGGAAAGCGGCAGGCGGAACGCATGGATGTGGTGATGATGGCAGCATGAGTGTGAGACTAAAACTAGGTTAAGAGAAAAAGAAGCATGTACAACCTAGTATATTAAGTTTGAAACCACGTGGTTAGGTTAAGAGAGTGGAGTTGAGGAAGTACCACAGTGTAATAAATATAATGTTAAAAGTTACTACTAATCCTGCTATCTCTTGAGCCAATGCCGACCCAGAGCTAAATAGAGTCTCGTTCGACACTCGAAGCGAATTTGCTAGTCGTTATCCGCCCATAGTCTATAGGAGGACACTGTCTGAGTTCGTCTGTCGGCCTTCTCTCGACCTTCTACCCTCTTGGCGTAAGCCTGCTGTTCCTGTCTTGTGACTCGCTGTTTCAGATCCTTGCTGATGTTTTGCTTCGCGTTTGTGAACTCGATGATACTATCGAGTTGCTCTACCACTTTACGCATCGCGGTTAGTGGCTCGTCCAGCGCGTTTTCTACCACTGCTGGGGGGTCACTGGTGCTGTCGGTCCCCATTGGGAGGAGACCTCATTAAACCACCTTTGGTGAAGGGGTTCGGCACCTTCGTTTGTTTATTTTTGTTTGTATTCACTTCGCTCATTAATCCCACGAGTAGCGTGAGGAAGAAAGGTCCGCCACGCCAGAGCTCCGCAGTAACGTGGTAAGGGACGCTTACTGTGGTGGTTGCCCAGGTACCCCACAGGCTCCGTTAACGATCGAGCATCTCGATCACTCATCTCTTGGCACGGGTCGCTTCACGCTTTGGAGTTGGGGTTATGACCTATGTTGCTTTACGTGATGACCACGGCACAGATCATCACAACCATCCTCCTTTACCAGGGCTTTGGACCTGTAGCTCTGGTTCTCAATGGTTCCAAGTACGTAGGTTATTACGTACATGCTACTATTGAGATTCGTCATTCGCTAGCGGAGTTGAGTGTGTATGTGTGTGTGTGTTTTTTTACCATGGAGAATACATTTACGTACTAGCCCAGTACACGTGCTATTAGTAGATGCCAAGCTACCACACGGGGTTTACTGGGGGTGTTTTTTTTACAATGGAGAAGAGCTTTACGTCCTAGCCCAGTATACGTGCTATTGGTAGGTGTCCAAGCTACCGCACGGGGTGTTCTGGGGGCGTGTCGGGCTCGAATGGTGACGCTGCCATTAATGCCGACTAAACTCCATTGGGCTCCGCCATCGTCCATCCAGGAACTACCTCTCGGTATTACTTCTGGGGGGATGGCTGTACTTAATGTACTCATTCACTCTCACTCACGCGTTCATACGTCCTGTATGAGGCTTACTTGGGTGCTCTATCTATCGCACCTTGATTCACTCTCAAACACTCCACATGAGGCTGACTTTTGTGCTCACCTTTTTCGTTCCTTGCGAGGCTGACTTGTATGCTCACCTTACTCATTCCTTGCTAGGCTTACTTTTGTGCTAGCCCCACCAATACCATGTGAGGCTGACTTGGGTGCTCGCCTTTTTCATTCCTTGCTAGGCTTACTGTTGTGCTAGCCTCTACCATACCATGTGAGGCTGACTTTTGTGCTCACCCTTAACATGCCGTGTGAGACTGACTTGTATGCTCACCCTTTCACTCCTCTGCCACGCCATGAGGCATCGATAGCTAAGTCCCAACATACTACTCTAAGACCCTCCCATCTTGGCATGAGGCAGTCCACTTATACGCCTATACACTCACTCTTCTGTCTTGCTTCGGGGTGGCTGGGTTTACCCCTTACGCGTTTGCCAGTCGCTGCGCCAAACCTGCCTCGGCATGAACAGACCATTCACTCCCTTTTATGCTTTCGGCCTTTTTCGCTCCAACTAACCAATCACTAGTTAGCCGTGCCCGTCGTCTGTTGCTCGGTTCGCCAGATTACCTGTACCCTACAGGCAATCTGGATGGTATCAGCCGAAACTGCGTTCCACTTCTCCACCGATTGACACATCCGCTGAATAAGTGTATCAGGGGTTGTGTCCCAGCCACAGACGTCAAGCATTGCTCTTCTTTCGACGTCGAACCGAGGACATACGAACAGTATGTGTTCGGCAGTTTCGTCTACACCTGGGCAGTCCGGGCAGACTGGGACCTCCGCGTGCCCGAACCTGTGGAGGAACTGTCGGAAACAGCCATGGCCTGACAGGAATTGTGTCAGGTGGAAGTGAACTTCCCCATGGGGTCTTCCCACCCAGCTCGATATGCTAGGTATCAGCCGGTGGGTCCACCTACCTTTCGAGGAGTTGTCCCACTCACGCTACCATCTGGCGACTGAGGTCACCCTGGTGCGCTCGCGGGCTCCTCTATTTCCACGTACCTCGAAACACTCCTCATCTTCCCGAATGACCAGCCCGACTGGCATCATGCTCGCTATCACGCAGGATGCATCGTGTGATACCGTGCGGTGGGCAGATATCACTCTGAGGCACATCATGCGGTAGATGCTCTCCAGTTTCTGTAGGTAACTGGTTACCCTCAGTGCTCTTGACCACGACGGGCCGCCGTACCTGAGGATAGATATGGCAACGCCTGCCAGTAACCTACGTCTACTGGCGCACACCTTTGAGCTGTTGGACATCATCCTCGATAGAGCCGCTACAGCAGTCGACGCTCTCTTGCATGTATAGTCGACATGGCTACCGAAGGTCAGCTTGTCGTCCATAATGACTCCGAGAGACTTCAGACTTCGCTGTGAGGTGATCGCGACTTCTCCCACATGAATAACTGCATGTTGTGCCGACTTGCGGTTGTTGACGATAACTACCTCCGTCTTATGATGAGCGAGCTCCAGGCCTCTCGCGCTCATCCATTCCTCCACCGTGTTGATCGCGTGTTCTGCAGTTAGTTCTACCTCAGGGATTGACTCCCCGTAGACCTTCAAGGTTACGTCGTCGGCAAAGCCGACGATCTTGACCCCAGGAGGGAACTTAAGTCTCAGAACCCCGTCATACATGAGGTTCCATAGCACCGGGCCTAGGATCGAGCCCTGCGGGACTCCGGCGGTAATCGGAACCCTTTTCTGACCGGCATCGGTTTCGTATAGCAGTACGCGGTTCTGGAAGTAACTTTCCAGGATCCGGTACAGACCCAGGGGCTTGTGGATCGAGACGGAAAGAGTACTTCGACAATCGTCGCCAACCGGTCCGGAGACCGTTCTGGGGGTGAAGAGCCCCTTTTGGTCTTGGCCATCACAATTCTGTAGGCACTCTCAAATAGGTTGTCGAAACGCTTTCTTGCTGCTTTTAATGGCATTGTTAAGGGCCAATTTCGCAGCTCATAACACTTCACGGCGGTTCTCTCTTGCATCATCGGTGCAAGCTCTTTGCATCCTACATCTAGCTCTGAGGCAGGCTGACCGTAGAGCTGCAATCTCTGCACTCCACCAGTATACCAGGCTTCAAATGGGGAACGTGCCATTTGAGCCAGACGCTACTGATAGCGGGCATCTGCCGTTTCTTGGCAGTGTTTTTCTCGTCATAGTGGCGTCGCACGCGCGTGATAGAACAGCTACCAACGCATCCCCGCTTAGACTGTCGGTGTTGGCCTCCAGGCCCAGGGCCGCGGTGAAAGCTTCGCTGTCGAAGTGATTGGACTTCCATCCGCGTACCTGACAGGAATCTCCCGCCCTCGGATGCTGCACACCATAGTTGATCCTAAAGCGGATTGCTAAGTAATCGCTATGGGTGTAGCCTTCGTCTACCCTCCATTCCATGCCTGGAACCAGACTCGGGCTGGCAAATGTTACGTCAATCCACGCCTCCACCCCGTTTCTACGGAATGTACTAGCGGAGCCATTATTAGCTAGCACAGTATCGAGTTTCGCAAGCGCCTCCATTAGCGCTATTTGTACAGCGGCTGCCCCACTCCACTGGCCAGGCGTTAAAGTCTCCCGCTATGACTACCGGTTTCCGGCCCACTAGGTCTGACGAGAGCCTGTCGATCATCTGGTTGAACTGTTCTATGGGCCACCTTGGTGGAGCGTAGCAGCTGCAATAGAACACACAATTGATCTTGGCAATCGCAACATCCTCGGCGGAGGAGTGTATTACCTCTTGAACCGGGAACCGTCCCGTTGTACAGATTGCCACCATTCCAGACCCGTCCGACACCCAATTGCCGTTGTCGGCAGGGATGTTGTACGGTTCCGATAGGAGGGCGACATCTGTCCTCTACTCCGAGACCGACTGCCACAGCAGCTGTGGGGCTGCTGCACAATGGTTAAGATTTAGCTGTGTGACGTTACCTCACCGAAGGGACACGAAGGTTCGCCCATAGCATGTTTATGGGCTTGCTTCTTAGCGGTGCAGATAAGGCACTTGTGCGCCTTAGTGCAACCCCGCTCCTTATGCCCCTCCTCGCCGCAGCGACGACATAGTTTGCTCCTGTCTATGCCCTTGCACACGTAGGATTTGTGGCCGGACTCAAGGCACCGATGGCACCTATCCACTAAAGGCGGCTGGGGTATACTGATTGGGCATACCGAGCAGCCGATCTTCAGCTTACCTTTCTCGGTTACCTTTTTGGCATCCGCTTTCAGTAGCCTGAGGTAGGCTACTTGGGTGCCAGAGGGTCCATCTCTAAATCGCACAGAGGCCCGCTCGATTGTTCCTTAACGGCTGCGACGACATCTTCTGCGGTCGTGAACTCGTCCAGATCCTTGCACTGGAGAGTCATTTCCGCCTATAACAACGTCACCTGGACGCCTTCACCAAGGACCTCTTGGGCCAACGCCTTGTACACCGCACTAGATTGTGCGCCTCGCTTCAGCACCAGAAGCATTTCTCCTGTGTTGGTGCGTCTCGCACTACGCACATCTTGTCCAAGGGCCGAGAGGCTTTCGGCCGCCTTCATCGACTTTAGGACGTCGGCGTATTTGTCCTTGTCGGTTTTTAACCACAAGGCCTCGCCTCTGTCCTTGGCCTTCTTCGCGGGTCGCGGTACCTCCGGTGTCGGTGTCGACTTCTTCTTGGTGACCAGCGTTCAGGGGTTTACGCCAGGGATACCACATTGAAATCTGTGCTTCAGTCAAAAAAATCTTTTTACCATCTGTGATGACCAAAACAGGAAAAAAAATCTGTGAAAATTTATGATAAATTTCCAAAAAATCTGTGAAAAATCACAATATTTCCAAAAATCTGTGAAATTTTCATCAAAATGCCAAAAATCTGTCATCTGTGAAAAAGAATCTGTGATTGAAATTTGTAAAAAAAATCTGTGACATTATAGAAAAATCTTTGAATATGGTAACCCTGGTTTACGCCCCCTGCTCCGGTTGCGCCGGGTTGCTGGTACCACCGCTTTGCCCAGCTAGGTCATTCTCGCCCTCGCTTACCTCGACCAAACGGCGTTTGTCCTTAACGGTTGCACGCCGTGTGGTGTCGGTTTTTGCACCCTCGCCTGGCGCCTTCCTATGGCGATTCGCGTTCGACGCCGTCTTGCGACTGCCCTTGCCTTTGCCCTTCGAGGTAAACTTGGCCGCCGCTTCGAGCGACATGGCTGCTCCATAGAAGGTGAAGCCCCCTGTCTGGGTACCTATGTCGACCTTTTCTCTTCCCTCCCTCTTGGAGGCCACTGTCTGGGTTTCTCTGTCGGACTTCTCGCGACATTCCACCCTCTTGGCGTAAGCCTGCTGTTCCTGTCTTGCGACACGAACAGCTTTTCGAAGCACCAGGAGGTTCTGCTGGGGGTGTGTCGGGCTCGAATGGTGACGTTGCCATTAATACCGACTAAACTTCATTGGGCTCCGCCATCGTTCCCCCCAGGGACTGCCTCTCGGTATTACTTCTGGGGGGATGGCTGTACTTGATGTACTCATTCACTCTCGCTCACGCGTTCATACGTCCTGTATGAGGCTTACTTGGGTGCTCTCTGTCGCACCTTGATTCACTCTCTAACACTCCACATGAGGCTGACTTTTGTGCTCACCTTTTTCGTTTCTTGCGAGGCTGACTTGTGTGCTTACCTTTTTCATTCCTTGCTAGGCTTACTTTTGTGCTAGCCTCCAACGTACCATGTGAGGCTGACTTGGATGCTCACCCTATCACCTTATCACCTGGTGTGTGTATGTATGTGTGTGTGCGGAAAAAAAAATGTCACCTCTGTTTCTCAGAGATGGCTGGACCGATTTGCACAAACTCAGTTTAAAATGAAAGGTACAACCTTCCAATCGGTATGCATTCAAGTCGTCGTTACAGTTCGGTCGCGTTTCCATTTGCGCCGTTTAAAGTTTAACCGTGCGTGTTTTAATTTGTATTGTTTTCATTTATCATTGCTACGTAAGTAAAACATGCCGTGCGCGATTAATAATTGTACAGTGAGTGACGACAAACATGTGTGGTACTGCCATGGATCATGCGGGAAAAAATTCCACGCTGCATGCGTTGGTGCTCAGAGGAATCATGAGCAAAGAATACTAACATACATGCTGCCAATATGCTACGAGTGCCAGAAGCGTCTCGTGATGGAGTTAAATTTCGATAAACTGTACAGACAACAACAAGAAGCCATCAACCTCAACAAGCTAGTTATGGAGTCGAATCACAAACTCACATCCACATTTAGCAACTTCAATGTCCGAGATGGATTTGAATGTATCGAAATGCTCTTAAACGAGTTGAAAGGCGAAATTAAAACAACTGCAGCTAATCATAATAACGCGGTTGCACACATAGCCAAAACCTCGGAGTTGTGGAATGAGCTGGCTGCTTCCAACAAAACTGGCAAAACTGATGTCGTTGCCACAAAAAATCACTTAACATCATTATTCGACATATCGATGAAAGCTACGAAAAACAACATCGCAGCCTATGTCAATGAACTGACCACCGATATGACACGCGAGTTGAAACAAATTTGTTCAGAAATTGAAAAGGTCAGCAGCGTGATAACTGACATGGCTAACAACTGTTCGGCTCAGAATATGAATTATGTAAACCCAATATTCACGGATGATATTATCGATGAGTTAAAGCAAATTTCTAGTGCAGTAAACTCACTGGAACAAAAGACTGCTGCTTCACCCGCAACAGATTCCTCCCCTAGTTTAGATGTCCGTCGAGGCAGCCAGTAACTCAGGCTGGCGTTTCCTTGGCAACTCTAAGGTATGGAAGGCTGATTGGTCCGAATACGACGCACGTAAATTGCGTCGTCTCAATCAACAAAAAGCGGAGGAGAAAGCAAGAATAAAGAAGAAACGGAATAAACAGAGGCCCGCTAATGCACTTGACACCACCCGAAACAGTAATAATAATACTAAGCGTCGCAAGAATCACGGTTACAAGCACCACACAATTTTCGACAAAAATAACGGATGTAATTACAACCACAGCAGATTTGCGTACCACGATAACAAACGCCGTGACATCGACAATCTTCCGTTGGATAGAGAGCTACTGGCTGAGGCAAAGAAACGTTTTTCGAGGCCACCTTCAACTTCGTTCAGACCTACCATTGCATTCCACAGAGGTGATGTTTTAAACCCGTGCCCTACCGACCAACCTAGCACCTCACATCGAACAGCTGCTGCCACACCTATGTACCCCTCCGGAATTGGCGCCTGTCAGTGTTTTTGCCGCTATCGACGCGCTCATTAGAGCAAGATAATAATGAATTGACAAATAATATTGCGATTCAAGATTTAGAAGAGGTAGAGCTAGGTCTAATTAATTCCCATTCAACTAACACTTCTCCTAGAGAATCTCAGTCAAGAACAGAAATCTTGGTCTATTGCCAAAACTTTAACCGCATGAAAAGTGCAGCTAAGATGAATGTGATTCAAAACAAAATATTAGGTTGTCATTATTCCGTAATTTTAGCAACTGAGACTAGTTGGGACGAAACAGTGAGAAGTGAAGAAGTTTTCGGGAGCAATTACAATGTATTTAGGGATGACCGTGATTGTCATGTATCTGGTAAGAAGTCAGGAGGGGGCGCTTTGATTGCGATTTCAGCAAAACTAAATGCAGAAGTTATCAAAACTATAAAATCAAAAGAATTCGAGCATGTGTGGGTGAAAGTACATGTTAAAGACGAAACTCACGTTTTCGCTTCGGTGTATTTTCCTCCAAATTTTGCTCGAAAAACGACTTACGAAAAGTTTTATCATGCTGCTGAATGCATTATTAATAGTCTTTCCCCGCACGTAAAAGTTCACATATATGGCGATTTCAATCAACGCGGTATTGATTTCATACCAGATGCTGATAATGAGAGCATCCTACTTCCTGTTGTAGGGGAAAATGAAACTTTGCAGTTCATTTGCGATAAATCTGCCAGTTTAGGACTTAATCAAATAAATCACATAAGAAATCAGCGACATTGCTATTTAGATTTATTAATGACGAATATAGACGAAGACTTCTGTGTAACGGAATCACTTACTCCCTTATGGAAGAATGAAGCTTATCATACAGCCATTGAGTTTTCTATATTCTTGCATGTTAACGACAGACCTGGTGATAGTGAATTTGAGGAGGTATTTGATTACGAGTCCGCTAACTATGAAAGCTTGAGGCAAAAAATTAATGCAATAAACTGGCAAATGATTTTAAGAAATGAAGAAAATGTTGAAGCTGCCGTAGACATATTCTACAAAATATTATTTGAAGTCATTCACGAAGATATACCATTGAAAAGAAGAAGGCGTCACTATAACTCAAAACATCCCATCTGGTTTAATAGAGAAATCAAAAATTTAAAAAATCGTAAGCAGAAAGCACACAAAATCTACAAAAAATACAACAGCGAAGATAACTTAACAAATTATTTAAATCTATGCGATCAATTGAACCTTGCCATTGATATCGCGTTTGAAGAGTACAATGCAAGAACAGAACGCAATATAAAAACTTGCCCAAAAAACTTCTTTAATTACGTAAAAACTAAAATAAAATCGGATTATTTCCCAACAGAAATGCATCTTGATGGAAAGGTAGGCGATAACTCAGAGGAAATCTGCAATCTTTTTGCAACATTCTTCCAGGAAGTTTACACTACATTTTCAGAGAAGGATCGAGAGCGTGAATACTTTTCATTCCTCCCAGAACTTTCAAGAGATATTAACATTAAACAGATAAAAGTACATACAATCATGGATGCCTTAAAAAACTTGGATAGCTCTAAAAGCCCTGGACCTGATGGCGTTCCACCGGTGTTTTTAAAAACTTTGTCAATAGAACTAACCGCTCCTTTATTTTGGCTTTTTAACATGTCTCTAGAATCAGGTTGTTTTCCTAAAACATGGAAAAGCTCTTTCCTAGTTCCAATTTTTAAAAATGGTAAAAAATCCGATGTGCGTAACTATCGTGGAATAGCTATCATCTCGTGCATTCCCAAGATTTTCGAGGCGATTGTTAATGAAAATTTATTCCACCAAATCAAGAACAGAATTACCCATGTGCAACATGGTTTTTTCAAAGGGCGTTCTACAAGTACAAATCTACTCGAATTCATTAACTACACATTAACAGCAATGGATAACGGAAACCACGTTGAAGCTCTTTATACAGATTTTAGCAAAGCATTTGATCGCATCGACATACCCATGCTACTTTTTAAATTAGAAAAAATGGGGTTTGAGCCAGGACTTCTTACATGGGTACAATCATATCTTACAAATCGTGAACAAGCTGTTAGATTTAAAGGGATAAAATCAATCCCAATTCAAGTTACATCAGGAGTCCCTCAAGGGTCTCATTTGGGCCCGCTATTCTTTATTTTATTTGTTAACGACATTTCCTTCATTCTAAAAAATGTAAAAGTTCTTATATATGCTGATGATATGAAACTATTTCTAGAAATAAGAAATGGTGAAGACTTTCAGACATTTCAAAACGAAGTAAATATATTTTATACATGGTGTAATAAAAGCCTGCTGAAATTGAATGTAAAAAAATGTAATTCCATAACATTGAGTAGAAAGAATAATATACAGAACAATAGAATCTTATTGGGAAATCAACAAGTAGAAAAGTGTGACAGAATAAGAGATCTAGGAGTTATTATAGATTCCAAAATAACATTCATAGATCATTATAACACAATAATTAACAAAGCAAACAGCACACTAGGTTTTATTAAACGCTTCAGCTATAATTTCCAAGATCCCTACACAATAAAGACATTATATGTAGCCTATGTGCGTTCAACACTAGAATATTGTAGTATAGTTTGGTCGCCTTTTTCAGCAACGCATGCAAACCGGATAGAATCAGTACAAAAGCAGTTTTTGATGTTCGCTCTTCGTAAACTAGGTTGGACTGGACTACATTTGCCATCTTATGAAGCACGGTGCATGCTAATTGACATTCAAACCTTGAAAGATCGTCGTGAATTTTCTATGGTATCATTTGTAAACGACATTGTATCACATCGTATTGATTCAATCGAACTTTTATCGAAACTAAATTTTTATGCTCCTTCTCGACAACTACGTAACCGCAGCATCTTTTGTACAATTCGCCATCGCACTAATTATGCCAAGTTTGGCCCTTTAAACCAAATGATGAATATTTACAACAAACATTGCGAAAGCATTGACTTCACTATGTCGAAAACAAAACTTAAGCAGCAGTTTAAAGTAAACCAAAATTTCAACTAGTGTTAAGTTAGTTTAATAATTATTGTAAGAAACCGGTCTACATCTGATTGACGACTTGAAATAAATAAATAAATAAGTTATCGTTTTTTTATTGATTGGATTTCCGGTTACGGAGTTACAGGTTGAAGAGTGCGACCACACATCAAATTCCCATATAAACTGAAATGAAAAATTTTCAAAGGAGAGTAGTAAGGGAAAATTTTCAAAACCGAATTTGCATTTTAATGCCAAATGACTTTAAAATGCATGAATGGTTGGGCTTTGATAAAATCTCGAAAAAATTGATGACTTTTTTGGACTTTGGCATATTTTTGCCATTCTCATATAAAAAGGTTATGCAATGACTCTAAAAATCGTCAACCTAATTTTTTTGACCTATAGAGGCGTAGGTAGGAGTATGCAATGAGGAGTTGCTACTTTAAAATTAAAACTAGTTTAAAATTTCTTAACAAGTTAAAAATTTTAGGCAG
The DNA here is from genome assembly GCF_030247195.1 of Topomyia yanbarensis. Lineage (NCBI taxonomy): Eukaryota > Metazoa > Arthropoda > Insecta > Diptera > Culicidae > Topomyia > Topomyia yanbarensis. The sequence continues at coordinate 98,828,668 of NC_080670.1, read as the reverse complement.
GGTCCGGACCCCCCGGGTCTTCCTCCTTGACCGCCGCACATAAGAGTATTTCTATCAAAAAGCTGGCGAAAATTCAAAAACTAAAATTTTGATGAATCCCGTATATTGGATTGTTTTTACATTCTTAAATACTTGTAGCATAAAGTGTCGGCCATTTTGAAAATATTTTGAAATCGTATGATCAAAGCTAGCTTTTCAAACTTTGCCATTTTCTGCCAACTGTATTTTTTCGCAAGTGGTTCGATGAAAACCAGGGCCAATGGAACACGTGGGTAGTATGGGTAGTACTACCCACTCGAAAATAATTGAGGGGGGAATTACCCACTCAGAAGTTTGAAACAAACCACAACCTGAAATGAACGTAGTGTCTCTCGCACAAGCTACGCGATCTTTCATAAATACATCCTTCCAATGCTTAAGTGTTCGCCTTGTTATTACCCGGAATGAAGCAATGTGAAAGAACTCCAACTATTATTTGTATCTGGAAATCAGATACGGTTTTTCGTTTTGTCTGAATCAAGCCAGTCAAAACGTTATACGCTTCCACCGATGATTCGATTGTTTCGGATATAGTGGACGCGTAACTCTTTGAATCAATGTAGCGAGGTCGAGTGCAATAATTAATCTAACGCGCTAGGCCGAGCTGGTGTAGTTGGTATTCGTGTCATTTCCATCGTGGTCAAGACGGTCATATTGAAATTGTCGCGAATATCATACATTAAGATAGCTCGATTATCATCGTGAAGACAAGCCCATGGCATACCGTGGAAGTTGAAGAACCAACTGAGATACGATGAGTGTGGAAACAATATCTATAAGTGTTTGCCTTTGATTCGGATTTGACAAGCGACAACTTCAATACCTTGTACCGAACAAAGGCTAATCCGTTTGAAATAATAGCACATTTTGATCCCCAAAACGCTCCTACATAGTGTTTTTGCGGCTCTGACGAATAAAGTTAAAATTGTGGAAGATCTACGTCGAATGTTAACCAGGTTTTCTATAATGCAAATACATTGTGAAAAACTTAAGAAAATAAAAGGAGTGATGCACTTTGGTTTTGTAAACACACCATTAAATATCTGTCCTCTGAGAAGATTTACGATTACAGATCAGCAGGTTATATCAGCAGTAAGCAAATTAAAATATTCCGTCACTTCTGGTCATGACGACATACCTTCATGTATTCTCAAGAAATGCGCTAACGTATTATTTGCCCCGTTGACAATTCTATTCAACAGTGTTGTTATCCCGCCAGTTGGAAAAAGTCAATTATGTTTCCTGTTTTTAAAAAAGGAGATCGGCGAAATATTGAAAATTATCGAGGAGTTACATAGTCGTGCGCTTGTTCCAAAGTGTTTGAGATCGTGGTGAACGATGTACTCTGCGTCGCTAAAATACTTCTTGGTGAGGCAGATTCTCCGGAGCTATTGAGCCAACTACACATATATGCACCCAAACGTATGCTTCTTCAACGAAACTTTTTGCTTTTGGAACATAGGAACTATTTGTATGGTTGTCATGACCCTATTCGCTTCGTTTCTGCCACATTCAACGAAGTGTTTGCGGATTTCGACTTCACCGTGTTTTTCTTCTACTACTTTCAAGAACCGGCTCTTAAGGAGCTTTTGATTTGCCTGAAATTTAGATGGAGTCTCTCCAAAAAACTTTTCACGATTCTTTCCGCATTTACCGCTCCGTGCCTTGTTTCTACAATGGGTAACTATATAACCATATTGTTTGCACAAAAAGGCGAACAGCTAGACGAACCCTGTTCAAAAGAACAAAATTTGGAAGAACAGATCCGGCGAAAGGCTCGAAATGAAGCCATTGTAAAAAATTGTTTTCTTATACTCCTCGATTTATGGCCCACTGAACGAGCAGCCGCTGGTGCCCTAAGACGATTTCGCTTGATTTTCGGAGCAGCGTGCACTCACTGCACTAGCGCGACTGCCGGAAGGTTAACGCAATTCCTTGCATACCAGAATTTTCACTGACTGAAGCGAAGGGTTTTGGAGCCAATCCAATATTTTCCCTCCCGCAGACTACTCCATCAATCTGTACTTCCCGGGCGGGTACGTATACAAATACTTATTCGTACACGCCCGAGTGTTGTTTAGTTAGATCACGCGATCTATGGATGATGTTAAATGGCTTATCTTTGGTCCGGAAGTAGACCGTCCAGGGGCCGGGTGTATTAGATGGATATGGTTTGTATTAAAAAGGAGACTTATCGTTCTCTGTCGGTCTTCGGAGATACCTCCCCATTAGTCAATATTATCATGCGGGCTTCAGTATCCACCAACGCGAAGAAGGTTCTATCGCAGGGAATACAACGAAATTGAAAAGAAGGGAGTGATTGGTACTTAGCTGTACAAAGGTTCAATGTAGTATCAGTAATCAATAAAAATATTTTCGCTAAGCCGTCGGTCATACAGCCTGTGAATAAAGGGTGTTTCCAAATGAATACAAGCTATTATCAGGGAGTTTTCATTGTCACTTACACACACCATGTATAAACTTTCATCAATACGAGTAGAAATTACTTCGAATCTTACTACCCACTCGGGAAAAAAGTATTCCGCCGGTCCTGAGCCATTCAGTCGTAATTTGGACAAATGAGAAAGGCACAATTGCACTACTAGGTGGATTAAAACATGTTTTTGCTCTTTGGGACCACTGTGCGGTTCATAAAATTTGCTACAGATATAACAAAACATTTCAATCATTACCTCTCATTTCGATATACATATTTGGCTGATCAAAGTTACTCCGAAACAAACGAGTGGAAATTTACAACAAAGCAATATTATTTTTATAGTAAAACGTAATGAAATTCCCACTAATTTTAACATTGTCAATCTAAAATATTTGAGTTCCGGCTTATATGAGAATTTTATATGTGACCGGGTACTATAGCTATCATTTCATTTTTTCATTTACTTTATTTAACTAACTTTTTTAATTTTATTCTATATACTCATTTTTTCCAGATCATTCATTTCATGTATTATATTCGTTTTGTTATTTTTTATGTTTTAAATATTTGACTTATTTTAAATATATAATTATTACATTATTTTTTTTTTGTTTTAACATTTTGTTGATTCATTTTGTTCATTTGGCCTCATTTTATCTCTTGTATTCAGTTTTTTATCTCATGCATGTTATTCGTATCATTCATTCAATTTATCAATTTCGTGTTATGCAATTTTAAATTATTTTTCGGGTTCACAAATTTTATTCATTTTAATAATCTGACTAATTTTGTTAAGTTATTCATTTTATTCATTTCATCTAGAACATTAATTAGGCATAATTTAATTTATTCTCTTAGTTCTATTAATCTTTAATATCGCTGTTTTTTAAATTTCAATCATATTATTGTTTAAAAGCAAACAAAATGAAAAAAATAATAAAATATATAGAAAGAAAATAGTTTTATTTATTATATCACTTTCTTCATGTTGTTTATTTTATTCATTCTATTCATTTTATTGATTTTATTGACCTTCTGCATACCCTGTTACTTATGAACAACTACGTTTTCGAATAGTTATAACTTTGGGGTTGGACAAGATTTCCTCACCAAAAAGTAGAACTAATAATTGTGACTATCACCGTTTATTTGAGCGCTAATAGTTACAAGAAATATCAGTAGAACTGAAGTTATTGCAATTGTTCTGACTGGATTTCACTGGAGCAGTGCTACCAGAGACATTTTCAGCTATCGGTGAAAAATTATTTTTGTCTTAAAACATTGTTGCAAACTGATAAATTTTATCATGCTGCTGCTTTCGGCTATCTTTTCTGCTCAATCGAACTATTGAAAACTTTGCAGGAGATATGTATTAAGGATCGGTATGTAAAAATTGAACAGCTTCTCACACTGATAGACAAGCATCTATCTTGATCAAAACAGGTTTTTCGTGTTTCTTTACTCTAACACTTTTAAAAAACCTGTTTTTGGAACCATATATGTTCTATAAAAATATTAGCTATGGAATGGTTAGTTTTATCCATATTATTTATCTTATTAATTCATTTTTTGGTTTTATTCATATTATTTATCAATTTATTAAATTGTTAATTTTCCCCAGTTCATGTATTTTATTCAGTTTCTTCATTTTCTTAATTCGGTTTGGTCAGTTTTTTATTATTGGATGACAGTTTGTTAGCTTGAAACAATTTAATTTACTCTCCTAATTTCATAACTTTTTTAATATTGTCTAATTTCCATTTGAGCTAATTTGATTTATTTTATTAATTTGATTTATATTAATCATTCTATGCATTTTATGAATAACTTTTTTATTGTTTTGCTTCATAATTTTAATTTTTTATTTATTTAATAATTTTTCTTTAATTTATTCAGTTTATTCGAAGTGTTATTCGTGCGGGACTCGAAACTGTGCTTATATCACATCTAGTTGCTTGCCAATTTTGCGTGTGTTCGGCAAACTAATGAATAATACAACAGTGATATGTGTAAAAAATGTCTCATCTCACGGATGGGTGGATTAAATCAGTTTTTTTTCTTTCATCGGAGAATCGGTTTGAATCCGAATTTGCTTTGTGACCGCACATCACTACCCATAACTCCGAAACCGGATCTGGATGAAATTTAATAGCCCTTTATGGGGATTAAATACCTTTTAGTTGAGACTAAGTTGGTTGAATCGGTTAAGCCATCTCCGAGAAACCGATGTGACTATTATTCTGAATTTGGATACTTCCGCCGGGCCTTCCGGAGCCGATAATGGTGGCCAATGTGACTAAAGGGACTTTGAATGGCTGTTAGTGACCTAGTACTACAAATCCAAGCAGATATGGCCACATTTTGGAAAAAATTTGACCTTTATACATTCATTGCAGAATTTATTAAAATAGATATTTTCTGTGTGATCGTACTCATCACCTTGTGATTACGGAAGTCGGATCCATTAGAAATTCAATAGCAGCCTATGGAGACGTTGCACCTTTCAATAGGGACTAAGTTTGTGAAAACGATTCTACTATCTCTGAGAAAAGTGAGCAAGATTGTGTTCGTGTACACACACACAGACGCACATACACACATACATACACACAGACATTTGCCGAACTCGACGAACTGAATCAAATGGTATATGTCACTCGGCCTTCCGGGCCTCTGTTAAAAAGTTGGTTTTCAGAGCAACCGCAATACCTTTCTATTGAGAAAGGCAAAACGTGAATATCTCCACACAATGTTCTAGAACATTTATATAATGGAACAAATCTAGAAGAAAACTTAAATGATGAAAGTTTTAAATATAGGTCCGCTACAAATTTGTTTCTATTATCATTCGTATTTGGATGCTTTGGGCGAATGAAGAGCTGTACGACACCGAAAAGGAAATACTTGTGAGCTGCACCTGGTGGATGAACAGTTTGTGTCGTAACGTGCTACTAGCAGAGGTCATCATTTTCATTTCCGATGGGTGAATGAAAAAACTGATTTTTAGTTATCCGATTAAAGCTCGTTTCGTATTGGTTCCCGCTAATTTCATGCACCGAGCCGAATAGAAAGAATTGTGATTTTGGTCGATTTCTATGAGTTAACCTTGTTGGATGACCGGAGACTACATTTTAACATCGGAATAGAAAGTGTTAGTAACGAGGTACAATTGGAACAAATATCTCCGTTTACTTTGGAAAACTAATTAGTCCTTATCAGCGCTACCAAACCATTAACCAAGATTTAAATTGGAAAATCCTTTCCTTTACCAACTATTTCCGATGGGTCAAAATTAGCACACAAACACACACACACACACTGGGGGCCGCAAGGACAGGAAGAACAGGAGTCTAGGAGCTTAACGAAACCCCCACCTCCGGCCCTATTTTGAGTTGGGGAGTCTTGCTAGGAAATGGCGGGGGTTGGATTGGGCTCTTCTAAACCTCTAAAAAAATCTAAAATAACTTCGAAAGCAGCTCCGACGAAGCGAGTCTGTGCCACTTCTGCTAAGATCCTAAGATTCCAATAATCTAACATCCGAACAATAAAAGCAGTGCCAACCGGCACATCAGGATCGACGCCAGTAGCATCCTGATTATGGTATACTGGCCATGGCGAACGTCAATGGACAGCACACGGGTCACGAATTGGACGGCGACTTTGGGCTGGCAGGCGTGCTGTACTACTCCCTGAGTAGGGAAGGATGACACCGACTTGAAATGGCGAGTGGGCTAATAGCATGGCTGCCTCCGTCCCAACAAAACCCTTACAGGTCTCCGGGTACGTTCAAAACTCGTCATCATTTAGTTGGTGATACTAGGTTCGGTTGGAGCTTTCTGATTTTACGCCGATCCGGTTCTGAACACTTCTCTCCATGAAAGATAGTGTCAACTCTAGCATGACCTCCCTACTGCCAAGATTTTAGTAGCGTAGATAATCATGGCATCATAAGAGGCGACTATGTGCAACGAGTGGAGATAGCATCCCGGAGTTGGAATCCAATAAAATGGAACAAAACAAAGCAACCAAGATATACGGAGCAGGCGCGGCGAATCCGTTCGCCAGAGGTGGTTTGGTGAGGTCACCACCACCAATAGTAGCTGAAGTCATCCAGGAACAGCAGGAGAAGGAGAAGCAGCAGCAACAACAACAGCAGCAGCAGCGGCAACAACAGCCAGAGAAAAGCGGGATGATTTACATCCACAGACGCCAAAAGTAGTGGCAGGGAAGGGATTGGTGGAGGAGCTCCCCAAGTTTGTGGACGCGAGTAACAGAGTCCATAAGGACATAAAGGAGATGGTCATTAAAATTCGGAAGGAGCTACTGTCTGCTTTGAAGGAGTATGACACGGCAACGCGGAGGACAGATATAGCTGAGCGAGCATTGGCGTCGGCTAAGCCTACTATCCTCCTAGCGCCTCCGAAACCGGGTAAGGAGAAGCAGATTGGAGTGGAGAACACGCCAGTTCTCATAACTTATCCGCGCCATGAGACGGAAACCAGGCGGGCCAAAGAGGCAGACCACCCGATAGGGAGAAAGTTGGAGTACCGTTGTAGGTCAGAAGGAGAAATACGAGAAACAGCAAAAAATAAGGAGGAACGAAAAGGAGAGCAGAAGAGGAATGGAAACCCCTCAGCTCGTAAGAAGATGTCAAAGGGAGAAACCGTGCTCGTCAGAGCCAATGACGCGACGACGTATGCAGCGCTGCTCAAAAAAGGTTAGAGAGGATTCGGAGATGAAGGACCCGCAGCTGAAGGAGGAGCTACTTCCAGAGCAGAGTGCTGCTGTACGAGACGAGCGAAGGGCAGAAGTAAATGCGAGTCACAGCGGGCGTTCCTCAGGGTTACATTCTCGGTCCAACTCTTTGAAACGGGATGTACAATGGAGTCCTACACTGCGGCTGCCCAGAACAGTGAAAATCGTGGGTTTCGCGGACTACGTATCACTATCGATGATGGGTGAGGCACTTTAAGAAATGGAGGTGCAGGTGATGGAGACAATAGACGCGATGGAGAGCTGGATAAACGGGGTCAAGCTGCAAATAGCCCACCACAATAAGGAGGTGTTGTTGGTCAGCAACTGCAAAGCGGTTCAGCGGATGCAGATCGACGTCGGAGGGCACATGATTGCATCGATGCGTGCACTGAAGCAATTGGGAGTGATAATCGACGAAGCAGCACGAAATGTCTATAGATAGCAGTGTATCTATTTATTTATTTTCGTCAAGAATATGTAGACTACATAGAATGGTTTTACAATATTTACTTATATACTATACATTATTTCTACGGTTTAGTTCAGATTTGATTTGTTTTCTACACATGGAAAGGTCAATTATTACAGAATTTTCATTATAAAGACGCATCATTCTATTGATGGGGCTATTTTTAGCATAGTTTGTCCTAAAAGATTGTTCTTGGAATAAATAACGAGTTCTTAGTTGTCGGCTAGGTACATAAAATTTTATTTGCGAAAGCAATGATGCGGATTGTTCACGTTGAGAAATAATGTCGTTGATAAAGCATAACAAATTCGCGGAGTTCTTTGAGTGTTTGTATATTAATGAGCATGCAACGTGCTTTATACGATGGAAGAGGAAATGTTGTCCAGTTTAGTTGACGAAGTGTGTACAAAATTAATTTGTCTTTGGACTGATTCGATGCGTTCTTCGTACAGGACAGTGTATGGGTTCCATACTGTGCTGCAATATTCCAAAATTGGCCTGACATATGTATTGTATAATGATTTTATTGTGTAAGGGTCTTTAAAATTGTAGGTGAAACGTTTAATAAAGCCCAGCATACTATTTGCGTAATTTATTATTGTATTATAATGTTCCACAAATGTGAGCTTGGAGTCTAAGATTGCGCCTAAATCTCGTACAATTTTGCATTTTGCTACAAGTTGGTTGCCCAAGTGTATGTCTATGGGAACATTTGAAAGGTGCTGAAGGTTATTGAGTTGCATTTCTTTACATTAAGTTGGAGTAGACTTTCGCTACACCACGTGTGGAATATATTGATTTCGTTTTGGATTATTTCAGTGTCTTTGACATTTCTTATTTCCATGAAAAGTTTCATGACATTTGCATATATAAGCACTTTAAGATGTTTGAGTATAAAGGTAATGTCATTTACGTACAAAATAAAAAGAAGAGGGCGTAAGTGGGAACCCTGGGGTACGCCAGAGGTCACAGAAATTAGTTCCGAGAGTATATTCTGAAAGCGAACTGTTTGTTCACGTTTCGTTAAATATGATTCGAGCCATTTCAATAGTTTATTTTCTATGCCATATTTTTGCAGTTTGAAGAGTAATAAAGGTATGTCAATACGGTCGATTGCTTTACTAAAGTCTGTGTAGAGTGTTTCCACATGGTTGCCATTGTCCATTGCATTTACACTAAATGTTACAAATTCTAGAAGGTTTGATGTTGTTGAGCGGCATTTATAAAAGTCATGCTGCTTGCTTGTTATTTGATTTTTGATTTGCTGAAATATTTTGTCATTTACTAGTTTTTCGAATAATTTTGGAATGCATGATATAAGGGCAATCCCACGATGGTTTCGGATGTCTGATTTAGCGACTGATTTAAAAGTTGGCACTAAAAAGGATGATTTCCATATGTCTGGGAATGTTCCATTTTTCAGTGACATGTTGAAAATATGTAGTAATGGTAGAGTGAATTCTTCTGCTAGATTTTTTTTTTAAATATTGGTGCTATTCCGTCCGGTCCAGGTCCTTTTGATGCGTCTAAGTTTTTCAGTGCAGTGGTAGTTCGTGGACGGAAATGTCATTTGAGAATTCAAGTATAAATGAAAAGTAGTAGAAGTATAGACTTCTTGAAAGAATTTTCCAAATAAATTGCAAATTTCAGTATTGTTATTTTCTACATGTCCGTCAAAATGCATTTGGGATGGAAAGTTGCTACTTTTCAATTTCGTTTTCACGTAATTGAAGAAATTCTTTGGACAGGTCTTGATTTCAGTCTGGATTTTACGATTATATTCTTCATGTGCAGTGTTAATGGCTATGTCGAGTTGGGAGCAAATATCCAGATAGTTTTGCCGATTTGTAATGCTATGTTCTTTCTTGTAAATTTTATGAGCCTTTTGCTTTCTATTTTTTAAATTTTTCAGATGTTGGTTGAACCATACAGGCTGCTGACCGCCATGAGTCCTTCTTCTTCTTTTTACTGGTACTGTTCCAGAGATTAAATTCGTTACAATTAAATAGAATTTAGTCACTGCTTCGTTGACATTTCCTTCTATACTCAATACAGTTTTCCAATTTATACTACATAATCTACGTTTGACTTCTTCGAAGTCGGTTTTATGGTATTCCGGCACTTCCTCATACTCTAAGTCGTTCGGGGAAGAGTTTTGATGAAAGAAAATTGATTATTCGATTGCTGTGTGAAACACTTCATTTTTCCATAATGGAGTTAAAGATGCATTAACACACAAGTCTTCAGTGCAGTTCGTGAATGAGAGGTCTAAATATGAATTTTGTCTATTTTTTACATGGTTGATTTGGTGCAGGCCAAATTCAGATATTTTATCAAAGAAGTATTGAAGTGTTTCATTTTCGCCTACGACTGGGAGTAAGATAGATTCGTTTTCAATGTCTACGATGAAGTTGGTGTTACGTTGATTAAAGTCGCCATAAATATGCAGTTTTACTTCAGGTTCCATGTTTGACATGATAGATTCTACAGTTTGAAAAAATAGTTCAAATGATTTTTGTGATCATTTTCAGGTGGAAAGTACACAGAGGAAAATATGTGCACTTCTTCTGATATTACTGCTTTTGCCCATATATGTTCAAATTCTATATGTTTCATGGTTTCTATTTATTCTGAAGGAAAGTCTTCGTTTATGGCTATAATGACTCCTCCTCCAGACTTTTTATTACAAAGAGACAAATTACGGTCATGCCGAAATACATTAAATTGATTTCCACAAATTTCTTCGCTTCTTACACTTTCATCAGCTACTTTCTGTTCCAAGAATTATATTAAAAGAATATGAAATTAGTTTTTGTTGGATTTCTTTCATTTTGGCTGGGCTTTTCATTCTATTAAAATTTTGGCAATAGACTAAAATTTCAGTCGAATTCAGTTGTGGATGCGAAGAAGTTTTTGGAATATTTAAATTACTTACAGTTATATTTTCTTCTTCTATGGAGGTCGTCGTTACTTCCGAAAATTTTACGTTCCAAATTTATGCGTAGCTTCGCGGACTTGTTGAAGGCGCCTGGTTCTTTCGCTTGATCAAAATTTTCCATATGAGTCAAGGTCTGCTGCTGCTTCGTCTGGGTTTAGCCCATATTCCTGATAGACTTCGATGAAAATGCGCAGGAGATGGTCAGGAGTGGTCGGTAGTCCTTCGGATGCGAGTGTCATTTTGATGCTGGTCGGCGTCATTCCTTGCACGCAACTAGATGATTGTTGGTCCTTCAGATATGCCAGGTATAGGCGTACAATGTTCATTATTTTTGGCTCGCGAAGTCTGACCTTTAAAAAGCGACCGTCTCCATTCGTTGATTGTGACGTGTGGCGTACGATTGGAGGGCGCAAGGGGTCCAGTTCAAATTTGCTGTCTGTGTTCGAATGTTGAGCTGTGGTTGCCAATGTGTTTAAACTATTTTCGTCGCTGGTAGGCGTCACTTCCATTTGTTTGGGTTGAATGTTTTCGTTAGCTGAACGGTACGGGTTGATGGTGTCGCCTTTTTTAAAGTTTATGAAATTTGGTTTTACTGCTGGTATTGCAAGACCTGCAATCGGATGTTCGGTGGTTGTGGGAGGAACGGAAAATTGTTTTTTCGCCGTGGCAAGTAGTAATTTGTCTGACGTCTTACCACTGTCGTTATGATGATGATTGTTAGCACGATCATTGTCACGTTGACTTGACTGCTTACGACGTTTTCGGTTGCGTCTTGCCTTATCAGCAGCTTTCTCCTGTAGTCGTCGAATGCGTTGTTTGGCGTCATATTTTGTCCAATCCTGCTTCCATTGCCATTTATCGCCCAAAAATCGCCAGCCTGGAGATGTATGATCTATTTTCTGTTGGATTACTGTAACGTGTGATTTTTCCGCTAATTCTTCAGTCAGGGATTTTGATTGATTCATGCCATTTTCTGGTATTGTCATGTTGGAGATTGCAATGGAAATAGCTTTCACTTCTTCCTTCAATTCCTTCAATAGGTCGAAATTGGCGAGAGGGTACGGCTCAGAACATTTAGTGGAAAGCAGTTCGTTCTCGAGGTGTGATAGCCGTTCGTCAATTTTATGATTCATATTGTCCGATATTGTTTTTGGTCGATCGAATTTTGTAACAAATTGTGACAAGAATGAAAATGCTGACCTAGTTTACTGCATATGTTTTCGTTCTTTTTATGGACGACTTGCATTGACTGCTTTACGTCGTTAAGTAATTGTTCGATGCTACCGAACCGATTCAAGACTGTGGCTCTGTAGGTCTGCTGTGGTTCGATGTTGTGTGTCCGTATGAGATTTCATCATTTTTGACAGCTGATCTTGTAGATAGATCATTTTGCATGTGTCGACCTCTGTCCTAATAATGTGCTGGCTGTCCGCACACACAGGCACCGTAATTGCCCGGATAAAATTTTCATGATTACGCTGCACACCTACACAAGTAGCATGGTACGATCTGCTGCAAAATTCACACTTACAGAGGAAGCGGTCGTCGTTTATGTTACAAGTTTTTACACCGCACTGCATTATTTTACTATTACTTGAAGTTCAATAGCACTGTAACTTACGAGGCAAGCGCGCGATGTTTGTTTACGTAGGTAAAAAAATACTAATTAATAAATTACTTGCGGAGCGCTTGGAGAGGCGTCCGCACTCGTTGACTGTTCGAGCGAAAAAAAAATCGTCATTGATACTCCGAAATGGGACTCCTGCTCAGGGATACCACATTGAAATCTGTGCTTCAGTCAAAAAAATCTTTTTACCATCTGTGATGACCAAAACAGGAAAAAAAATCTGTGAAAATTTATGATAAATTTCCAAAAAATCTGTGAAAAGTCACAATATTTCCAAAAATCTGTGAAATTTTCATCAAAATGCCAAAAATCTGTCGTCTGTGAAAAAGAATCTGTGATTGAAATTTGTAAAAAAAAATCTGTGACATTATAGAAAAATCTGTGAATATGGTAACCCTGCCCCTGCCTGGGGTGCTGCACTGAAAACCAAAAGGGAACCGTGAAAATCTGAACTGGACATTCCGGCTGATGGATATACGAGTCGAGAGTGCCTACAGAACAATATCGTTGGAAGCCGTAGAATGCTACCAGAGGAGAAATGCACGTAACGCAAGAAGACTGGTCCGAGCGGACTCGTTGGCTAAATGGCAGCAGGAGTAGGACAACGCGGAGAAAGGAAGGTAGTCCCACCGACTCATCCGAAATGTGTCGACTTAGGTGTATAGAAAGCATGGTGAGGTAAATTTCCATTTGAAGCAATTTTTGTCCGGGCACGGATGCTTCCGGAAGTATTTGCATCGGTTTGAACATGCTTCGTCACCTCTTTGCCCGGAGAGTGCGAACGTGCAGGAGACACCGAAACACGTAGTATTCGAATGCCATAGGTTCGAAGAAGCTCATAAGGGTATAACTGTTGGGACAGTATACAATATCGTCGAAGAGATGTGCCACAACGAGCATACCTGGGACGCTTTCAACAGAGTGGTTACGAACATACTCTCCGAGTTGCAGAGAAGTAGCGAAAGGACTCAAAAGAAGTGGCAAATTGGGTTTCGGGAGAAATTCCGCTGCCGAGGAACTCCGATGGTGTAGACTAGGTCCACAGCCGGGGACCAGTCAAGTAGTATGCGACGTAGTACCGGGTGTGGTTCGTCGGGGATTAGACAGAGTAGACCGCGTCGCACAACTAGCAGTGGGTCTCTGGGGCGCCAGTAAACCGGAAGCTACGCTTCACCCGGAATCGCTCGATAATCCTCATCACCTACTGGCTGGCCCGTTGAGTAGGCTAAATCCACCGCCGGAGACTAGATCGAGTAGATCGGGACGAAGCGGGGAGCTAAATGGCTCACGGAAATGAACATTGGTATCGGGAGAAATCTACCGTTCGGCTTCGGGAGAGCCTCTCTCTCCGTTGGAGTAGGCTAGGTCCATTGTCGGGGACCATACCGAGAAGTTCGCGAACAAGTAAAGGCGGGAGCTGTACAGCTTATCAGGGAAGTTGAGCGAAGTGGAACGAGAAGGAGTCAAAGGGCTCAAGACATTGTGGTACTAAAACCAAAGAAGAATCGGTATCGGGAGAACTTCCTTCGCTGGGGACTCTCCGTCGGCGTAAGCTAGATTCACAGTCGGGGACTAGATTGAGTAGACCGCGACTAGACACCACCAGTCGCGGGTCGTCGGGGTACCAGCGAACCTGGCACCCTCATTGCCGAGCTGACGCCTCAGACGCTCGTGGATGCTGTGGCTGTTGCAGGTTGGAAGGAGAAACACGGGAAATAGCAAAAGAAAAAGGAAGAGCAAAAATGTGAGCAGAAGAAGGAAAGAAAACTTTCGACTCGTCAGAAGGCGCCAAAAGGAGATGCACTGATCGTCGAAGCGAAAGATACGACGTCCTACGTCGCTCTTCTCGAGAAAGTGAGAGAGGACCCAAAGCCAAAGGAGTTGGGGAGAATGTTGTTAGAAGGATGCGCACTCAGATGGGCGAGATGATTTTCTAGCTGAAGAAGGATCCTTCCATCAAGAGCTCGACCTACCGCGAACTCGTTGCTAAATCATTGGGATATGAAGCAAGGGGTATGTCGCAGAAAACCGTAGTCGAGTGCAAATGTCTAGTTGAGGTAACGACCATTGAAGAACTGCAGGGTGCACTGATCGAGCAGTGCAAACTGGATGCACCGGCGGCTATCCGGATTTGGAAACCTTATGGAGGAACTCAAACGGCGGCGATTCGACTATCGGTGGCCACTGCCAACAAGCTAGCGTAGACCAATAAGATAAAAGTCGGATGGTCGGTGTGCTCGCTGAGAATCACTCCGTAAGCTTCTAAGCAGTTGGAGCGATGCTTCAGATGCTCTGACCTCGGACACCTGGCGAGAAACTGCAACGACCCGGACAGGTCTGCACTGTGTAGAAAATGTGGAGAAAAGGAGCACGTTGCTAGACACCAAAATTTGGTTGCGGTTTCAGATTTTTTTTGCTGAATTTTCATTAGCTGAAAGTTTCAACAAAACAAGTTGTCGAAAGATCGGCAATTAGAATTGATCCAACTTGACAGATTCGCTTTGCTAACAATTCAGTAATTCAAATTGTCAAAGTGACAGTGCAATTACCGGATTTACAGTAACCCAGCCCGTAATACTGAGAATTCGGCAATTGCGCTGTCACTTTGACAATTTCAATTTCTGGTTTTCAGCAAAATAAATCGGTAAAATCGATATAATTCAACTTGCTGAGCTTTCGGCATCTTGAATTACTGAAATCATCAGCTGATGAAAATTCAGCAAAATTTTGCTGGAATTCGGCGAAAAAAATTTAGTGTGTAGAGACTACACGAAGCAACCAGGGTGCATGATCTGCAAAACGGAGGACGGCAACGACCACATGACGGGAGGCTTCAAATGCCCTGCGGACATAAAAGCGAAGGCAGACTAATGATAATGGAGATAACTCAGCTTAATCTCAATCATTGCGACATTGCACAGCAACTGTTGTAGCAGTCGACAACAGAAACGAAGTGCGACGTTGCAATTATTGCAGAGCCGTATCGTGTTCCTCCCGATAACGATAATTGGATGGTGGATAGTGCAGGGATGGCTGCAATACAAGTAATGGGTGATTTTTCTGCCCAAGAGGTGGTGGATAACACACACGAAGGTTTCGTGATCGCCAGGGTCAACAGCGTATTCGTCTGTAGCTGCTTTGTTCCCCCGACATGGACACCAGAGCAGTACAATCGGATGCTGGACGCACTAACCGACTTGTTAGTCGGACGAACGCCGGTTGTTATAGAAGGAGACTTTAACGGTTGGGCCGTGGATTTAGATAGCAGGCTAACCAACGTAAGCGGTTACAGTTTGTTGGAAGTCTTGGCGAAGCTGGATGTGAGACTGTGCAACGAAGGTTCCGTTACCACATTCCGTAAAGACGATCGAGAATCCATCATCGGCATAACATTCAGCAGCGTTTCGTTGATGGATAACTTGAATTGGCGAGTTAGTGAGCAGTACACACATAGTGATCACCAAGCGATCCGCTACACCATTGGTCGGCGAAATTGTACGGTAACACCGAGAGTGAGGACTGGCGAGCGGAAGTGGGAAATAAAGGACTTGGACAAGGACCTCTTTGTGGAAGCACTTCGTGCTGATAGCGTCACTTCAATTCCGAGTGCCGATGAGTTATCGAAAACAGCGGCGAGGGCATGTGATGTAACAATGCCAAGAATAATGGAGCCGAGGAACTACTGGCGTCCTGCGTACTGGTGGAGCGATAGGCTCAGCAACCTCCGGGCTGCCTGCCTAAAAGCCAGAAGACGCGTTAAGAGAGCAAGATCTGAAGCAGTCAGAGAAGAGTGTAAGGTAACATTCCGGGCTGCCAGGGCTGCCTTTAAACGCGAGATAGTGTTAAGCAAGTCCATCTGCTACAAGGAGCTGTGCAGAGAAGTAGACGCCAATCCCTGGGGCAATGCTTACCGTGTCGTTATGGCCAGGATGAAGGTTCCAATGACGCCAGTCGAAATGTGCGCTCACAAACTCTGAAAATTATCGTGGAGGGTCTACACCGTACGTTGATGCGGACGGTTGTAATGATGGTAACAATCGAGTTTCCAATTACGAGCTCCTTATAGTGGCAAGGAGGCTGAAAGCGAAGAAAGCCCCCGGACCGGATGGAATCCTCAACGTGGCACTGAAGATTGCGATCCTGGCGTTTCCGGACATGTTCAGGATAGTCTTACAGAAATACTTGGACAATGGATATTTTCCGGAGCGATGGAAGATCCAGAAGCTTGTGTGACTGCCAAAACTAGGGAAACCATTGGAAGATCCAGCTTCGTCTCGGCCTATATGCCTGCTGGATATTCTTGGTAAGCTCCTGGAAAGGGTCATCCTCAACAGACTGACGGCCTACACTGAAAGTGAGAACGAACTATCGCAGAGGCAGTCCGGGTTCCGGAAAGGGATATCAACACAGTCATCGAACGCGGAGAAAGAATTGAAGCAAAAGAGAAGGGGTAATCGCTATTGCACCGTGGTAACGATAGACATGAAGAACGCGTTTAACAGTGCTAACTGGGGGCTATCGCCGCAGCGCTGCACAGAATCCAGACTCTCTGTGTAAGGTTCTGTAATGTTACTTCCAGATCCGAGTGCTGGTCTACGAAATGAACATGGGACAGAGGTCGATAAGGGTCACGGCGAGAGTACCTCAGGGCTCCATACTCGGCCCAACGCTTTGGAATATAATGTACAAGGGAGTGTTAACACTGGAACTACCCAGTAGAGTAGAGTGGCAGGAGGTGGAGTTGTTAACGGCAGAGACAATAGGCATCGTGGAAACCTGCATGGCTGACGTCAAGTTGCAGCTGGCTCACCACAAGACCCAAGTAGTGGTGGTCAGCAACCGTAAAAGAATCCAGCGTGTCGAGATCAGCGTCGGGGGACAATCCATCCCATTCATGCGTGCGTTGAAGCACCTGGGTGTGATGGTCGACGATCGGTTAATTTACAACAGCCATATCAACTATGTATATGACAAGGCTGCGAGGACAACTAACGCATTGGCAAGGATCATGCCGAATCACGGAGGAGCAACAGGCAGCACGAGACGTCTCCTAGCGGGTGTCTCATCCTCAATACTGAGGTATGGCGGCCTGGCCTGCTGCACTGAACTCAAAGCAGAACCGGACGAAGATGACAAGCACGTTTCGCCTAATGGCTGTTCTTGTCGCGAGTTCGTACAGAACGATATCGTCGGAAGCGGTATGGGTAATTACCGGGATGATTCCATCTGGCTGAGGACGTGGAATGCTACCAACGTAGTGCAAGGAGACTGGTCCGAGCAAGAGTGGGACAACGCTGAGAAAGGAAGGTGAACCCACCGACACCCCCCAAATATATCTGCTTGGGTAGATAGAAAACATGGAGAGGTAAACTGTCTGGGCACGGATGATTCTGGAAGTACCTGCATCAGTTTGGACATGCTTCGTCACCCCTTTGCCCGGAGTGTGTGATCGTGCAAGAGACACCAGAACACGTGGTATTTGAATGCCCTAGGTTCGAAGAAGTTCGTAGGTGTATGTCTGGTGGGACAAGGGACGATATCGTCTAAGAGATGTTCCGCGACGAGCATATCTGGGACGCTGTCAAGTGAGTAGTTGCGAGTATACTCTCCGAGCTACAGAGCACGTGACGAAGCGACCAACAAAGTAGTCATTGGCTAGAACGCCGCCGTGAAACCAGAAATCGGGTTTCGGGCGAAATTCCGCCGCCGGGGAATTTCCGACGGTGTAGACTGGGTCCACCGCCGAGGAACAGTTGACATAACACCGGGTTTGGGTCGCCGGGCGCTAGTGAACCGGACGTCAGGCTTCACCTGAATCGCCAGACTGACCTCGACACCCTAACGGGTAGCTCGTTTGTAGGCTAGATCCACCGCCGGGGATTAGAACGAGTAGACCACTTCGAATAGCTAGCAGTGGGTCGTTGGGGCGCTGGTGAACCGGAAACCACGCTTAAGCGGGAATCGCTGGATGGACATCTGCACCTACTGGCTGACCCGTTGAGTAAAGTAGGTCTACCGTCGGGGACTAGACCGAGTAGACGGAGTGGGGAGCATATTGGCTCTCAGAAACCTACATCGGTATCAGGAGCAAGCTACCGACGGAGAATTCAAGGTGGGGGAGATTCGCCGCCGTGGACTACCCGACAGAATCGCTACGAAAAGGGGAGCTAATTAGCTCACGAAACAAACACCGGGACCGCGAGAAATTCCGTTGCCGGGGAACTATCGGTATCGGTGTTGGGGGAAATTCCTCCGTCGGGGAACTATCGGTCGGGTGAGTTCACCGTTAGGGACTTTTCAAGTGAATCGTGATAAGGTCGTAAATGACTCACGGGGACTAGAGCTAAATGGCGACGTAATAGGAGACAAGAAGTAAGAATGAATCGCGAGTGAAATCAAAGTTCATAGGTTGAGCATTTCCATGAACCATGTGAGGCTCCCTGATAGAAGAAAAAGGTAGTAATACCTTGACGTAGTTCCGTAGGGAAGAATGGGTATGAATAGTTTTTTGTGTTTATGCCCCACATAGTATTAATACACTACAGGCCAGACTTTTGAAGCTTTTTAAATCTTACTATAAACAAAAAACACACATACCGACACAAACACACACATACAGATTTTTTCCGATCTCGATGAACTGAGTCAAATTAGGTTGACGATTTCCAGAGTGATTTCATAACCTTTCTATATGAGAAGGGCAAACAATGTAATTTCATAACATTGAGGAGAAACAATAATATACAAAACGTGAGAGTCTTATTTAAGCATAAGCATAAGCATAAGAGATCGCCCGTAGTTGCTACTCCGTTATTGACCAGAACCAAATTAGGTTGCAAAATGTTGATTGGAACAACA
The DNA here is from genome assembly GCF_030247195.1 of Topomyia yanbarensis. Classification (NCBI taxonomy): domain Eukaryota; kingdom Metazoa; phylum Arthropoda; class Insecta; order Diptera; family Culicidae; genus Topomyia; species Topomyia yanbarensis. The sequence continues at coordinate 98,809,542 of NC_080670.1, read as the reverse complement.
TGCTTGGGAATAACATGATGAGCCACATTGTACAATCTATTCCGATCCCTGCATGCTGATCAATACCAACGCCGGCTACGTCCGAATGCAGATCTTCTGGGAAAGGAAGGAATGTTAGTTCGATACATGTTGCTACTAGAGACCGAGGAATCCTCTGCATCTCCACATGTATCACGGGAAGGGGAGAGTTGTTAGTAAGTGTGCCAATAGCGTTATCATGTAATAATTGCTCTGGGCAGCCGGCTGCCGAGAATTTGGGAAATTTATCATTTGTTGTATAAATACGATTAGCAAAATAAGCAACTTGAACTCCGGATAGCCGGCTATAAGAAACACTGCTTATATTTTTTAATAATATTCAATCACGCGACGAATTTATTCGTGGTTTCTATCGTGTCGGTGCTGATTTTACCCGGCGATCGTTTGAATAAAATGAGGAATCTTATACCGAAGGTTCATCAGACTCTTCCATAGGTGTCGCGGAGTTGGTAGTTTGGAAGGAAATAGGGTCTAGGATTCGCTCCAAGCAAGCGATGCGACCTGTAAAGCATAGTTTATTAGGGATCATCCATAAATGACGTAGCATTTTTTGAGCAATTTTTACCAGCCCCCTCCCCCATCGTAGCATTTCGTCACAAACCTCTAAATACCCCTGGTAATTACGTAGCTTGACGGTAAACCTCCACCCCCCCCCCCCCTGTCCGCGTGATTTTTTTTAAAAAAAAAACCGATGTTAGTCATTTCCCTTTGAAAAAGCTACATAGCCCCTACCCTCCCGTCGTCACACATCATCACAAAATGCAAAACTCTCCCCTCTCCCATATAATGCTACGTCATTTATGGATGATCCCTTAGTTTGTAGTTCAGTTAGTTTTCGAAAACACGATCGCTCGAAAAAGATCTTGTTTAGTTTTTTGTTCTTTTAAAATCTGGGTAGCCGGCTACCGAGAGTATCCTATGTTTTCTAAACAAAAGCAATTTCAACTCCACACAGACGATCGTGGGAGTATTGCCCAGAAAAACTAATCTTATCTGCTTAATGGGCCGGATGACTATTTATTGCGACATTATTTAGACTAACTTCGCTATTCCTTCTCTACGATATATTTTTGGGTTGCAAACTATCGAGTGACAACACGTTATACAGACAAAGAGTTATGATAGCTCTAGATGTTATAAATCAGCGAAAGTGTTTCCTATTTCTAATATCGGATTGTTTGTGAAATACATGTATACGAACGATTATATCGAACATTGAAGGGAAATACAAAGGATCGTTAACCTGATGGACGGGCTTGTTACCAAAAACGGAACTTGAAATTAGATTCATTAAAACAGACGCGGCGAATTTTCAGTACGTATTGATCCGCGTTCATCGATACTAGTCAAATTAAAGTCTTATTGGAGCTGATTATTCACTTACCAATAGCTTTTTCAATATAATAAACTTTCCCCAAAAGTTGAACAAAATCTATTTTCACACATCGTCGAACCTCCTGTGTATTGAAAATGTCCAAAACTATTGATTGTCAACTGCCAATAATTTTCCCTTCAATATAAAACACTCCCGAAAAGTTGACAAAAAATTCGATTTTGACACATCGTCGGACCCCCCCCCCCCCTGTGCTTAGAAAATGTCCAAACTATTGATTTTCAACTGCCAACAACATGTCCTGCAATAGTTATTTATTTCTAAACAATTGAAATTTAACCGCATCAACTTCAACTCGGGAATAAACGGGAAAGTAACGCAAAATGTATCGCGATAACCACCGATGAATTATCGACGATGACGATGAATCCGACGATACATTATCGTTAACGGAGTTTTCGATGACGTTGACGGGTGGTTAACGTTATCGACGATGACGATTAATTATCGATTAACAACCCTGAACCTTAAGGTTCGCCCAGGTTAAGTCTTCGGTACGGAGCAATACCTCGACCTAGGAACTTCTAGCATGTTGTTAGTCGCCTCTTACGACATGGGATCAGTTCCCAGAGGTTCTATTCTTGGCTGAAATAGTGCAAAAAGATTTCAGCCCGCCGGACACCACACGGCTTCCGGACACCACACGGCTTATATACAAAACGTGAGAGTCTTATTTGGTAATCAAGTAGGAAAGTGTGATATCTAGGAGTAATTACTTTACTTACCGTTCAGGCTAGAGCTTTGTTGTCTCTTGCTGTATGCAGAAGCCGTCTCCACTCCACTCGGTTCATTGCTGCTTGTCGCCAGCCTCGCAGTCTTCGAAGGGTCCGCAGGTCTTCCTCTATCTGGTCGATCCAGCGTGCTCGATGTGCCTAATTATAGATGGAGTAATTATAGATAGCAAATTGACATTCTTAGATCATTATAACACAATAATTAACAAAGCAAACAGCACAATAGGTATTATTAAACGCTTCAGCAATGTCCATGATCCCTATACAATAAAAACTTCATATGTAGCCTTATGTGCGTTCAACACTAGAATATTGTAGTATAGTTTAGTCGCCATTTTCCTCAACACATGCAAACTGGATTGAATCAGTACAAAAGCAGTTTCTGTTGTTTGCACTTCATAAACTACGTTGGACAGGACTACTGATACGTCTGGTGCCTAGGCCCTACGTTGTGTTCACCTTGTAGTCCAAAATTGGCAGGAATCTAAGAATTCATCCGCAGGTAATTACTTCCAAAGTGTCAGATGGAATGGCGGCGGACGACGACGGAAAGGTAGGTGGCAGAGTTCGGAAAGTAAAATTAAAACTAAAACTTGTTTGTACAACTACAAGACCGACCGCTCATGGCGGTGGTCTGATATGGAAAAAAGGGCGATTTATACATTGTATTTATCACGTAAAAATAATGCACGAAAACATAATACATATCAACTAAAATAATATTCTGGCAACATTGCTACTTGCGCAACGCACTGCATTGTGCGCACTGCTGTGACGTTCGTCAGATGATGACAGCAACGCGTCGCTTGTACGCTGATTGATGACGGCAGCAGTGGTAACGACGGTCGTAAATGATGCTGTGCTGCAACATCCTCCCCCACAAAACCGAAGGTTTTATATTTACCTATTAGGGTGAAGTGCCTATTTTCACCATACTAAGGAGGGCGCCTCACTGATTCATTAATTACTCGGCCTACAAACAATGGAATGCGTACAAATTGGCATCAACAGCTCTGCTTTGTTGTTAAGTACCAAAATAATAACATACATGCGCTGAAAATAGTGAAATTCTCGTGTTTGAGCGCAACGAAAACACGAATCGAGTGCCCCTATTGTTGCGCTACCATTTGACTCAATGCGTTAAACAAAGATGGCAGACACTGCTCTAGCCAACGGCTTCAAAAGGGTTAGCTTGATAATAGAAACATAGCGATAATGGGCTCATCACCCTAACAATTGTTCGATTGGGATGCCATGTAATGAAACGGATGCACAAAGGTTGATCACTGTGCCAGATTCTATGGACGTGCTTCTATCATCACTTCGACTATTGTTTATACGCTGGAGTTTGTTGGTGATTATCTATTCTACTTGTTATTGAGATCGTTGGTACACCAATAGAAATGTTTAATGTGGCGCTGGCAAATAGGTATATGAAGGTTGGTTTGTGCATTATTTTCCAAGTATGATTCTATCCTTGAGAACGGCGGTTCCCAATGGATATCACTTTTGTTTGTGCTGATGTAGGATCGATAACAATATGGTAGTAGCGCGGTAGCTACTTGTTGAAACTGCTATCTAGTTTAAAGCATTCTATACACAACTCGAGTGAAACTAGCCCGTTACTGTTGGTACAAATTTGTCCGGCTGGCAGTATGTACTTTGTTTGATTCAGGTCCATGGATTTAACGATCAGTTCATGTAGTCCGAGGCGTTGATAATTCTACAGTTGGGAATGGTGGAACCTATAGTCCCTCGACAAAGAAGACCTTTGTCAAACCGCGCGTGATTGCGGCATGTGATCCCAATGAGAATGCAACCACTTGGATGAAGAAACTGATCACACGAAAACGCTGAACGAAAGCACACAAACCGTTTTGAACTGGCATGTACTATGTGTGAGAAGTACCAGCATGCTGAATGCACATACGATGAAATTCTCGGAGTTCCTTCCAAATCCTGGTCACGGCACCATATGATACGTCTGGTGCCTAGGCCCTACGTTGTGTTCACCTTGTAGTCCAAAATTGGCAGGAATCTACGAATTCATCCGCAGGTAATTACTTCCAAAGTGTCAGATGGAATGGCGGCGGACGACGACGGAAAGGTAGGTAGCAGAGTTCGGAAAGTAAAATTAAAACTAAAACTTGTTTGTACAACTACAAGACCGACCGCTCACGGCGGTGGTCGGATATGGAAAAAAGGGCGATTTATACATTGTATTTATCACGTAAAAATAATGCACGAAAACATAATACATATCAACTAAAACAATATTCTGGCAACATTGCTACTTGTGTGCACTGCTGTGACGTTCGTCAGATGATGACAGCAACGCGTCGCTTGTATGCTGATTGTTGACGGCAGCAGTGGTAACGACGGTCGTAAATGATGCTGTGCTGCCATCTCATGAAGTACTGTGCATGCTAATCGACATTCAAACAATAAAAGATATCTTGAATTTTCTATGGTTCATTGTATCACATCGTATTGATTCAATCGAACTATTATCAAAACTAGATTTTTATGTTCCTTCTCGACAACTATGTAACCACAATATCTTTTGTACAGTTCGCCATCTTACTAATTATGTCAATTATTTACAACAAGCATTGCGAAACTATTTTTTTTTATTCATTTCGTTTATTTAATAGGCACAAATGCGTTAGCGTGGCGGTGCCAAATTCTTTTGTTTTTACATTTTGGATTTTTTTAAACTAGGAGGTTACAATGTTGATTTTTTTTATAAAGGATAAAAATTTTACAGCTATCTTAAGACTAGAAATAAGATTTTATATACAAGTGAGGGGGCAAAAGATTTTTTTTATGAAAAAATTTAAGACAAGGAATTCAATAGCAATAGTTTTTTAGGAAATATTTACAGTTATCTTAAAACTAACAATATAGTTTGGTACATAAAAGGGGGAACAAATATTCATGAAAACTTTCACCGGTGTTTTAAAACTAGGGATACAATTCTATTTACAAGATGGGGGACAATAGTTTTAACAAAGAGGTAAAATTACAACTACCTTAAAACTAGGAATACAGTATACAAAATTGATTTTTTTTATCGGAGACTTATGCTTGGTCAAGATATTCAGAGGGGGGCTTATTTCCAAAATCGGTGTAGTAGCAGTTGTATCAAGGACAGGGGAGAGAATTCGTAGATGGTGACCGGAAGAGAAGAGCAAAACTTGCAACTTTCGAGCAAACGGGAGATCAGTGAAATAAATTAGCGCCTCAGTCTAGTAGGTCGGATTGCGGGGAATCCTTCCGCATCCAAGGTGTAGTGGTTGGACATAAGTCAGGACATTACGCGAATAAAATCCCGACCCACATCCATCCCCTGAATCAAGGCTTCGTTGATACCTTTGGGATAACGGAATGTAGCCATCGGCCAAGTTCACCATTGCTCCACGAGGTTTGCCAACTGTTGAGTGTCCTCTGACGACAAATACTAAAAAATTCGTTGAAGCAGATTGGTCTTTCGTATATGTCACCATTTAATGCGCCCACCTTTGCTAATGAGCCTTTTCATTGCCCGGGATAGAGCAATGAGAGGGGACCCAAACAAAGGTAATCTGATAAGATTTTTCAGATAACGTACACAAGGACTCCCGTATTTTCCCCAGGAAATATGGGAATTGCTTTTTGGGCTTCATCGAACGAAGAGCCTCGATAGAGCTGAGGCTGTCTGAAATGATGAAGTAGTGATCTGTGGGCAGAGTGTCGATTATACCAAGGGTGTACTGAATTGCAGATAACTCTGCGACGTAAACTGAAGCGGATCAGATACCGAAGCCAGTGGACCCATCGAGTTTGGATCCGTCAGTGCAGAACATTTTGTCACAGTCGACTTCTCGGAATTTATTATAAAATATATTGGGGATCACTTGCGGGCGTATATGGTCCGGGATTCCACGAATCTCTTCCTTCATGGATGTGTCGAAGAATACAGTAGAATCAGAAGTATCTAGGAAACGAACACGGTTGGGAGCATATGAAGAAGGATTAATGCTCTGTGCCATGTAGTCGAAGTACAAGGTCATAAATCGGGTTTGAGAATTAAGCTCGACTAGCCTCTCGAAGTTTTCAATCACCAACGGGTTCAGAATGTCGCATCGGATGAGCAATCGATATGAGAGTTCCCAAAATCGATTTTTTAGCGGAAGAACGCCCACCAGCACTTCGAAACTCATCGTATGGGTCGAGTGCATGCAACCCAAGGCAATGCGCAAGCAGCGATACTGGATTCTCTCCAGTTTGATGAAGTGAATGTTCGCAGCGGAGCGGAAACAGAAACAGGCGTACTCCATCACCGACAATATCGTTGTTTGGTATAACCATGTTCCAGTTATTGTACGGAGAAAATTGATCCTTTGTTGGCATTTCTGTTTCAGATACCTAATGTGACATCCCCAGGTACCTTTAGAGTCGAACCAGACCCCGAGATATTTAAATGTGAAGACCTGATTGATCGTTTCACCCATTAATAGAAGCTGGAGTTGCGCCGGCTCGCACTTCCTAGAAAAAACATCCAACTCAGTTTTCTCCGTGGAGAACTCGATACCCAGTTTAAGAGCCCAAGAAGACAAATTGTCCAATGGTCTTTGCCTGTCGGCAGCTTTGGTCCCTGTAACAGAGACCACCCCGTCGTCTGCAAGTTGTCTTAGCGTGCATGAATTGGCAAGACATTCGTCAATGTCATTCACGTAAAAATTGTAGAGCAGGGGACTTAGACATGAGCCCTGGGGAAGACCCATGTAGCTAAATCGCGATGTTGTTAAATCGCCATGCGAAAAGTGCATGTGCTTTTCAGACAACAGGTTTAGCAAAAAGTTATTTAAAATTGGTGAAAGACCATGCTGGTGCAGCTTCTCTGACAGAATATTGATAGAAACTGAATCAAAAGCCCCCTTAATATCCAAGAAGACTGATGCCATGTGCTCTTTGTTAGCATAGGCCATTTGGATTTCTGTAGAAAGCAACGCAAGGCAATCGTTCGTCCCTTTGCTTTGCGGAAGCCAAATTGTGTATCTGACAGTAAGCCATTTGCTTCAACCCAATTGTCGAGGCGAAACAAGATTATTTTCTCGAACAACTTCCGAATACAGGACAGCATTGCAATCGGCCGATACGAGTTGTGGTCGGAGGCTGGTTTCCTTGGTTTTTGGATGGCGATGACCTTCACCAGTCATGAGGGACAATGTTACCCTCAAGAAACATGTTAAATAAATTCAACAAGCGCCTTTTAGCAGTGTCAAGCAGATTATTCAGCAAGTTGAATTTGATTCTGTCTAACCCTGGGGCGTTATTGTTGCATGATAAGAGAGCAAGTGAGAACTCCACCATCGAAAACGGTGTTTCGTTCGCGGTATCGTGAGGAGACGCGGCGCGGCACGTTTTCTGTACCGGGACAGAGTCCGGACAGATCTTCTTGGCGAAAGCGAATATCCAACGGTTTGAATATTCCATGTTCTCTTTAGTACTGTTTCGGTTACGCATACCTCGAGCCGTACTCCAAAGAGTGCTCATCGCTGCGTTTTTTGGCTTTCATTAGACTCTTCATTCGCCTTTCTAACGACGCGTACTGTTGATAGCTAGCGGGTAACCAGTCTTCCCGGAAGGCCTTATATGCAGTGGACTTTTCCGCGTACAGCTCTGAGCACTCTTTATCCCACCACAGGGTGGGAGACCGTCCATGGGTGTTCGCGCTGGGTACTCGTTTAGTCTGAGCTTGATTCGCACTGTCGAGAATCAAGCCAGCCAAAAACCTGTACTCTTCCTCAGGAGGAAGTTCTTGGGTGGATTCGATTTTAACGGATATCGCGGTCGCGTAACTCTTCCAATCAATGTTCCGTGTGAGGTCATACGAGACATTGATTGTTTCCGATGGTCTTGAACCGTTAGCAATTGAAATCACGATAGGCAAATGATCGCTACCGTGGGAATCAGGGATCACCTTCCACCTGCAATCTAACTGTAGCGATGTCGAGCAAAGCGATAAATCCAACGCGCTTGCGCGTGCTGGGGGTGTAGGAATCCGCGTCATTCCTCCCGTGTTTAAGATGGTCATGTTGAAATTGTCGCAAAGATCTTGGATTAAGTCTCTCAGAACTAGCCGCGGTGCCGGTAAGGATTCCGTGATATTACAAAGCGTTCGGTGCCCTACCGAGGCTCTAGGAGGAATCCCAAGTAACAAATTAAGTTTTATAGCACACTACAAGTTCAATCTAAGTTTTAAGAGAAATTTCAAGAGTGTCATAAAACCTCCATTGTTACTAAAGATGTAGATGGAAGCAATGCAAAGGTTATAACTTGACAAGCGACAATTTCAATGCCTGGTGTCGAAGGGAGGTTAATTCGGTTGAAAGATTAGCACTTTTTAATCCCCAAAAGTACTCCTCTATAGGGGTTTTCTCGATCCAGACGAATTATATTAAAGTCGTGGAAGTTGAGATTTATATCGGAAGTTAACCAAGTTTCACATAATGCGAAAGCATCACATTTTAAACTATTTAGTAAAAATTTAAAGGAATCGATTTTCGGGAGGATACTTCTGCTGTTCCACTGTTGAACAATGATCGAATCGGTGACCTCGTTCGATGACTTAGCCATCGAAGGATACGATCGCTGCAAGGAGGGGCCATTTAGTAGTCAACTGCTTCAAAAATGTTTGCACTATGGGGAGAAAACGTATCAGAAGGCTTTTAAGAGGATCAGTAACATTGAAAACTGTGAAAATTTATTTATTTATTTATTTATTTATTTATTTCGTCAATCGATGTAGACTACAGATTTCCTTAATTACTATGTCCACTATGTCAGAAAATTTCATTAGTCCGCTACTGGACTGAGTATCTGTTTGAAAAAATGGGACACTTGGGGTTTTTGGTGTTCCTGGAAGTGGTGGATACTCCTTGTTAGAATTAAAATTTCCAAGTCCTGGAGCAACTTGCTTCGGCTTTAGTGCATCACTTTCGTTGGATTTATTGATTGTTGTTGGCGCACTCTGAGTGGACGACACCTTAGCACCCTTACGAGGCAATCTAGGGGAGGCTAGATTTCTCCTTTTCCTGGATTCTTCTGGGTTAACCAATGATGTTCCCTCTTGTGGGTCGTCAGATTCTTGCTCAACGCCAGTCAAAAGAGCAAAGGAATTTTCGGAAGGGACAGATGGCGAAGCATTCTTTAGCATTTCTGCATAAGAGTGCCTCGAGCGATCATTAAGGGAGCGCCTAATTTTATCCCCGCGCTGCTTGTGCGCCGGACATGACTTAAGAGCATGCGGAGGGCCCCCGCAGTAAATACACTTTTCAGTTTCTCCACCGCAAGCGTCATCCTCATTCTCTCGCTCGCATTTGCCGCATCGTTTTTTATTGCCACAATGAGTGGCTGTGTGGCCCAGTTGCTTGCAATTGCTGCAGTTCATTACCCGCGATACAAACAGGCGAACAGGTAGGCGAACCCTATCCAGGAGGACATAGTTGGGAAGAGCAGACCCGGAGAAAGTCACCCGAATCGAGTCTGACGGAGAATAAGTTGTCTTATCATCTTCAGTTTTTGCGGAATACAATTGCTTGCATTCCAAAATCTTCACCTGTTGAAGTGAAGGGATCTTAAAGCAGCCAACCCCGTACTTCAACAGGTCTTCGCACTTCAGACCCGGTTCGGCAACGACCCCATCGATCTCCACTGCCCTACAGGGCTCATACACCTTGAATTGCTTCGTAAAACGCTCACTGCGAGCAATCTGGTTTGCCTAGTCGAGGTCATCTACTATAACGCGTATCTTATTAGCTCGAACACGTGTTATCTGAGCTATGGACGGGTAGTTAGCAGTCAGCTCCCGTGAGATTTCTAGAATATTGGGCGATTTCGTGTTGGGCCGGAAATACACCACCCAGGGTCCATTTGAACTGGCTGGGTATGTTTTAATACGAGAAGGACTGGGGGAATCAGGGGAGGGAGTAATTTCGTGTTTATCCGGTAAATCCATGGGAATATCGTTCCCATCCAATATTACTTCGCCCTCGGCCATTTAGGCACGAGGATAACACGTGGTGTAAACGAGAGATGAAACTTATATTCAGGGGAAAGGGAAGAAGTAGAGACCGATCGGGGAAAGGGAAATGAAAGAAAGCTAAAAAATACTTAGCTTATATAGCGGCGATTCCGGCTATTCTGGTATTCACTTCACCAGCCTGGGCACCGGCGAACAAAGACTGCCTCAAACAATGGTTGACCTTCACTGACAATATTTATTCTTATGCACTTTATGCACGGCACCAGAAAACGAACTGCTTCGATCGAGAGCTCGGAGAGTTATGATTGCGAAACTATTGACTTTACTATGTCCAAAACAAGACTTAAGCAGCAAAATTTTAACTAGTGTTAAGTTAGTTTAATAATCACTGTAACAAACCGGTCTACATCTGCTTGGCGACTTGAAATAAATATATAAATAAATTTGAATCATGATTTCCTCATGAATCGACTGAAATTCTTCGTTTACAATATAGGTTTTATATGGATACACCGGCAACAAAGCTTAACAATTTTTTTCCTATGAACATGCACTACCAATCGTTTTATTATTATGCACTAGAGAGCCCAGAAAAATGATGAATTCTTGAAAACTCAATCGGCCCACCCCTGAGTCGATTTCTAGTCCCATGAGGAGCACTTGCTCCAAATTTGAAGCAAATCGGACACGGTTAGCTACCGGAATAACATGCCTGAATGTTGTATGGGATTTTTCGACAATGTACATGGAGAAAACCCACTAAATCGTATTTTCTTCTGAACATACTATTCAGCTAAATCTAACCATTATCTCACAAAAATGTATAGTTGGTGGGAATCGAGTACCGATACACAACCATGCATTGCTAGGCCCCTTGCAAAACTGACTCAGACATCACTTCGTTAAAAGTTTATTGACTTCTTTTAAGAAAGCCGGACTCACTAGCAGTCTTCGACAAAGTTGTAGGCAATTAAATTATCTTTCCTATTTTCACTTCAGTTTTCTCCATGTATATTGTCGAAAAATCCCATGCAAACTTCAAGCACGTTGGTCCGGTAGCTAGACGTGTCCGATTTGGTTCAAATTTGGAGCAAGTACTCCTGGTGGGACTAGGAATCGATTCAGGTATGGGCCAATATAGGTAATTTTTTCCTAGCACTCTATTATACACGCTCAACCAAAGTTTCTTGATCGTTAAACAATAACATGTAACATGAAATATTTTTTCAGTTATTAAAAGCAAACAAAGAGCTTACTCAGCATGCCATCTTATCAGTGAAGCTCAGACTCTTTCGTTCGATTCAACTGCTCCGACCGTGTTGGTATCAGCCAATTTTACTCTTGACAAGACCGAATTTACACCTGTGGGGGACAGAGCCATGTATTTGTAGTAATACCAGCTCTAATAAAATTCCAGAGTATTCGAGGAAGTTTTGATATCATGTCATAAAGAATTAAGCCATAACAAGCATGTAAACTTTTGTGGGATCTAGGCTCATGTCTACCCCTTATAAATACGATCATGATTGAGGTGCAATAATATTTCGAAAATAATGAAATCACGACAAAATTTCTTAGAACTGAATTTTAATTATTAGATTAATTTTTTTTTGTTTTCTGCTCATTATTTGCAGACACCCGTTATTCCCTCTACTGGCACTAATCTTTGAAAAATGTGAGCTTGCAACGTGTACACCTCGAGAACCAGGTGTAGCGGGTGGTGATGTGTGTTCCTCTGATTCTTTTAGTGAAGATGTGGCAGTCTTCAGCAAACAGGTAAGTCACATTTGAGACGAATAATCGTTTACATCTGTCGTTGATTAAGTATTGACAATAATATTTTCCGTGATTTTACACAATTTGAAAGCAAAGGCTAAACGAGCCCCAGGTAGTACAAACCCTTTTAAGAATTTAAATTTTCTGAATCTGAACCAAATGTATTACAGTTTTTCATAAGACTATTTGCGACCATTGAGTGTTTTATGGAGCATAAAATTTTTGAAAAACACCCTGAACTCCAGGAACGGGGTTGGGCAGTCACCCCCAACTTACTAACACAACTATACTTGCCACCAAACCTGAGTTCTCTCCGGAACTACCTAACAGCCTTACTTCGGGGATTTTTTTTTTTTTTACAATGGAGAAGACCTTTATGTCCTAGCCCAGTACACGTGCTAACGGTAGGGTCCATTCTACCACACGGGGTGCACTGGGGGCGTGTCGGACTCGAATGGTGACCAGCCATTAATACCGACTAAACTCCATTGGGCTCCGCCATCATTCCTCCCAGGAACTACCTCTCGGTATTACTTCTGGGGGGATGGCTGTACTAAATGTACTCATTCACTCTCACTCACGCGATCATACATCCTGTATGAGGCTTACTTGGGTGCTCTCTCAATCACACTTTGATTCACTCTCAAACACTCCCACATGAGGCTGACTTTTGTGCTCACCTTTTACGTTCCATGCGAGGCTGACTTGTGTGCTCACCTTACTCATTCCTTGCTAGGCTTACTTTTGTGCTCGCCCTACCCATACATGTGAGGCTGACTTGGGTGCTCACCCTATCACCTGATTCACTCTCAATCGTGCCACTCTATTGTACCTTTGTCACTCCCTCTGGCATCCCATGTGGGGCATTTTTCTTAGGCCCCACTTCTGACATACCATGCGAGGCTGACTTTTGTGCTCACCTTTTTCATTCCTTGCTAGGCTGACTTTTGTGCTAGCCTCTACCAACCTGTGAGGCTGACTTTTATGCTCACCCTTAACATGCAGTGTGAGACTGACTTGGATGCTCACCCTTTCACTCCTCTGCCACGCCATGAGGCATCGATAGCTTAGTTCCAACATACTACGCTACGACCCTCCCGTCTTGGCATGAGGCAGTCCACTTATACGCCTATACACTCACTCTTCTGTCTTGCTTCGGGGTGGCTGGGTTTACCCCTTACGCGGTTGCCATTCGCTGCGCCAACCTACCTCGGCATGAACAGACCATTCACTCTCTTATTTTGCGCTTGGCCTTTTTCGCTCCAACTAACCAATCACTAGTTAGCCGTGCCCGCCGTCTGTTGCTCGGTTCGCCAGATTACCTGTAGCCTACTGGCAATCTGGATGGTAGCAGCCGAGACTGCGTTCCACTTCTCCACCGTTTGACACATCCGCTGGATAAGGGTATCCGGGGTTGTGTCCCAGCCACAGACGTCAAGCATTGCTCTTCTTTCGACGTCGAACCGATGACATACGAACAGTATGTGTTCGGCAGTTTCATCTACACCTGGGCAGTCCGGGCAGACTGGGACCTCCGCGTGTCCGAACCTGTGGAGGTACTGACGGAAACAGCCATGGCCTGACAGGAATTGTGTCAGGTGGAAGTGAACTTCCCCATGGGGTCTTCCCACCCAGCTCGATATGCTAGGTATCAGCCGGTGGGTCCACCTACCTTTCGAGGAGTTGTCCCACTCACGCTGCCATCTGGCGACCGAGGTCACCCTGGTGCGCTCGCGGGCTCCCCTATTTCCACGTAGCTCAAAGCACTCCTCATCTTCCCGAATGACCAGCCCGACTGGCATCATGCTCGCTATCACGCAGGATGCATCGTGTGATACCGTGCGGTAGGCAGATATCACTCTGAGGCACATCACGCGGTAGGTGCTCTCCAGTTTCTGTAGGTAACTGGTTACCCTCAGTGCTCTTGACCATGACGGGCCGCCGTACCTGAGGATAGATACGGCAACGCCTGCCAGTAACCTACGTCTACTGGCGCACACCTTTGAGCTGTTGGACATCATTCTCGATAGTGCCGCAACAGCAGTCGACGCTCTCTTGCACGTATAGTCGACATGGCTGCCGAAGGTCAGCTTGTCGTCTATAATGACTCCGAGAGACTTCAGACTTCGCTGTGAAGTGATCGCGACTTCTCCCACATGGATAACTGCATGTTGTGCCGACTTGCGGTTGTTGACGATAACTACCTCCGTCTTATGATGAGCGAGCTCCAGGCCTCTCGCGCTCATCCATTCCTCCACCGTGCTAATCGCGTGTTCTGCGGTTAGTTCTACCTCAGGAATTGACTCCCCGTAGACCTCCAAGGTTACGTCGTCGGCAAAGCCGACGATCTTGACCCCAGGAGGGAACTTCAGTCTCAGAACCCCGTCATACATGAGGTTCCATAGCACCGGGCCTAGGATCGAGCCCTGCGGGACTCCGGCGGTAATCGGAACCCTTTTCTGACCGGCATCGGTCTCGTATATCAGTACGCGGTACAGACCCACCGGTAGGCTAAGCCGGTGTAACGAGAGCGCGATGGCATCCCAGCTTGCGCTGTTGAATGCGTTCTTCACGTCAAGTGTCACTAACGCACAGTATCGAATACCTCGCCTTTTTCGTTGGATCGCTATCTCGGCAGTATTTATCACTGAGTTGAGAGCGTCCACTGTGGACTTACCCTTCCGAAAGCCAAACTGGTTGCTTGACAGACCGTCCGTACCTTCCGCGTACGGGGTGAGCCTGTTGAGGATGATCCTCTCAAGCAGTTTGCCAGTCGTGTCTATCAGGCAGATTGGTCTGTACGCCGATGGGTCGCCTGGCGGCTTCCCGGGCTTCGGCAACAGCACCAGTTTCTGCCTTTTCCATCTATCGGGGAAACGGCACTCGTCAAGACATCTCTGCATAGCTAGCCTGAACATGTTCGGGTTCGCTATGATCGCTGCCTTGAGAGCGTTGTTCGGAACTCCATCCGGCCCTGGAGCTTTGTTCATTGCTAGGGATTTAGCCACTGCGAGTAGTTCTTCGTTCGTCACTGGAGCCACCATTTCGACCGTGCCCGCACTGTCTCGTAGTGCAGGTGGCCAGGGGCTTGTGGCTCGAGACGGGAAGAGTACTTCGATAATCGTTGCCAACCGGTCCGGAGACCGTTCTGGGGGTGAGGAGCCCCCTTTGGTCTTGGCCATCACAATCCGGTAGGCGTCACCCCACGGATTCGCGTTGGCACTCTCACACAGGTTGTCGAAACACGCTCTCTTGCTGCTTTCAATAGTCTTGTTAAGGGCTAATTTCGCAGCTCGAAACACTTCACGGCGGTTCTCTCTTGCATCCTCGGTGCGAGCTCTTTGCATCCTACGTCTAGCTCTGAGGCAGGCTGACCGTAGAGCTGCAATCTCGGCACTCCACCAGTATACCGGGCATCTACCGTTTCTTGGCAGTGTTTTTCTCGGCATAGTGGCGTCGCACGCGCGTGATAGAACAGCTACCAGCGCATCCCCGCTTAGACTGTCGGTGTTGGCCTCCAGTCCCAGGGCCGCGGTGAAAGCTTCGCTGTCGAAGTGATTGGACTTCCACCCGCGTACCTGACAGGGATCTCCCGCCCTCGGATGCTGCACACCATAGTTGATCTTAAAGCGGATTGCTAAATGATCACTATGGGTGTAGCCTTCGTCTACCCTCCATTCCATGCCTGGAGCCAGACTCGGGCTGGCAAAGGTCAAATCAATCCACGCCTCCACTCCGTTTCTACGGAATGTACTAGCGGAGCCATCATTAGCTAGCACTGTATCGAGTTTCGCAAACGCTTCCATTAGCGCTTGACCCCTGCTATTTGTACAGCGGCTGCCCCACTCCACTGCCCAAGCGTTGAAGTCTCCCGCTATTACTACCGGTTTCCGGCCCACGAGGTCCGACGAGAGCCTGTCGATCATCTGGTAGAACTGTTCTATTGGCCACCTTGGTGGGGCGTAGCAGCTGCAATAGAACACACCATTGATCTTGGCTATCGCCACACCCTCGGCGGAGGGGTGTATTACCTCTTGAACCGGGAACCTTCCCGTTGTACAGATTGCCACCATTCCAGACCCGTCCGACACCCAATTGCCGTTGCCGGCAGGGATGCTGTACGGGTCTGATAAGAGGGCGACATCTGTCCTCGACTCCGAGACCGACTGCCACAGCAGCTGTTGGGCTGCTGCACAATGGTTAAGATTTAGCTGTGTGACTCTCACGGCTTCTTCTTATTTAACTCGCCGAAGGGACACGAAGGTCCGCCCATAGCATGTTTATGGGCTTGCTTCTTAGAGGTGCAGATAAGGCACTTATATGCCTTAGTGCACCCCCGCTCTTTATGCCCCTCCTCGCCGCATCGACGACATAGCTTGCTCCTGTCTAAGCCTTTGCATTCGTAAGCTTTATGGCCGGATTCTAGGCACCGATAGCACCTGTCCACTGAAGGCGGCTGGGGTATACTAATAGGGCATACCGACCAGCCGATCTTCAGCTTCCCTTTCTCGGTTACCTTTTTGGCATCCGCATTCAGTAGCCTGAGGTAGGCTACTTGGGTGCCAGAGGGTCCGTCTCTCAATCGCACAGAGGCCCGCTCGATTGTGACGTCGCATTGCTCCTTGACGGCTGCGACGACGTCTTCTGCGGTCGTGAACTCGTCCAAGTGCTTGCACTGGAGAGTTGTTTCCGCACCTAGCGACCTGATTTGGGCGCCCTCACCAAGGACCTCTTGGGGCAAGGCCTTGTATATTGCACTTGATTGTGCGCCTCGCTTCAGCACCAGGAGCATCTCTCCCGCGTTGGTGCGTCTTACGCTACGCACATCCTGCCCAAGGGCCGAGAGGCTTTCGGCCGCCTTCATCGATTTAAGGACATCGGCGTATTTGTCCTTGTCGGTTTTTAACCACAAGGCTTCGCCTCTGTCCTTGGCCTTCCTCGCAGGCCGCGGTACCTCCGGTTTCGGTGCCGGCTTTTTCTTGGTAACCAGCGTCCAGGGGTTTGAGCCCCCCTGCCCCGGTCGTGCCGGGTTGCTGGTACCATCGCTCTCCACAGCGAGGTCACTCTCGCCCTCGCTTACCTCACTTAGGCGGCGTTTGACCTTGACGGTTGCACGCCGAGTGGTGTCGGTTTTGGCACCCTCTCCTGGCGACTTCCTAGGGCGCTTCGCATTCGATGCCGTCTTGCGATTGCCCTTTCCTTTTCCCTTCGAGGGGAACTCGGTCGCCGCTCCGATCGACGTGGCTGCTCCGTAGAAGGTAAAGGCCACTGTCTGTGAACCTCTATTGACCTTCTCTCTTTCCTCCCTATTGGAGGCCACTGTCTGGGTTTCTCTGTCGGGCCTCTCCCGACATTCCACCCTCTCAACATATGCCTGCTGTTCCTGTCTTGCGACACGAACAGCTTTCCGGAGCTCCAGAAGGCTCAACTTCAACTCCTTGGCTATGTTCTGCTTTGCGCTAGCGAAGTCGATTATAGCATCGAGTTGCTTCGCTACTTTGCGCATCGCAGCTATTGGCCCCTCCGATGCATTGGTAGGGGTATTGCCTACCGCTGCTGGGGGGTCACTGGTGCTTTCGAGTGCAGCACTCATCGTTCCACTACTCTCCCCACGGGGGGGAGACCTCGCCAAACCACCTCTTGCGAAGGGGTTTGGCACCTCCGTCTGTTTATTTTTATTTTTATTTGCCTCCATGTATAGTCCCACGAGTAGCGCGAGAAATATATGTCCGCCACGCCAGAGCTCCGCATTAGCGTGGTAAGGGACGCTTACTGTGGGGGTTGCCCAGGTACCCCACAGGCTCCGTTAACGATCGAGCATCTTTTTCACCCCCTCGATCACTCATCCCTCGGCACGGGTCGCTTCACGCCTTGGAATTGGGGTTATGCCCTACCTTGCTTTACGTGGTGATCTCGGCCCGGATCATCACAACCATCCTCCTTTACCAGGGCTTTGGACCTGTAGCTCTGGATCTCAATAGTTCCATGTACGTATGTTATTACAGACATGCTACTATTGGGATCCGTCATTCGCTAGCGGAGTTAACTTCGGGGATGGGTTATTTTATGTGCATGGCACCTACGCTAGTCTAACTAATTAGTAGGTAGCTCCATCAATAGGGTTAGAGTACCACTACTCGACACACCACCAATTTTCGTAAAGTAAGTCATTTATGCATGGCAGTACGAAAGCTAACTGTGCTCTTCGCCTACGAGGACAATCTGTGCGGAAAACTACAGATTGTCCAATTAACTGGGTCCGTCGCTTTGTGCCATTCAGCGCCACAGCTTTCTGAGCCTCTTGGGTCCCTGCCCGGTGCCATTCAACTTCGCAACTCCTTTAAGCTCTATGACTACCTTCTCGTGCCATTTAGCACCACTTTTTCGTTGACCCATTCTATGCTCCCAATGTGTTCGCGAACTACTCGGTCTAGTCTCCGACGATGGATTTATTCTACTCGAACGGAGAATTCCCCGACGAGAGAGGTTCTCTCGAAACCGAACTAACCAGCCAAATACCGAGGTAGGTCCGCTGATTCCGGTGGAGATGCTTCCTTAAGCAGACGTGGCCCGAAAGGAGCTGTGTCAGGCAAAAGTTCACCTCTCCGTATTTTCTATTGATCCACGTCGACAGGTTTGAGATGAGCTGCTAGGTCCGCCTTCCCTTCTTCGTATTGTCCCATTCTTACTGCCAACTCGCCATCGAATTGATTTTCACCATATTCCGCATGATTTTGGTGTTTCTCTGGTTGTAGCACTCGATATCCTTCGTCAGGTTGATGCAGATGGGGATAATCGATAACGCATACTGCCTCCGACGACATTGTTATAATTAGAACGGCCAGACACCGAAACGTCCTGTTCAGTATTTCTCGGTTCCGCTTGGTTTTCAGTATTGCACCCCAGTTAGGAATCCCAGATCGCTGTACCGATCACGAAACACTAGATAGCAGATGTCTCGTGTTGCTTCTCGCACGGCCGACGTTTGGCGCGATCCTCGCTATGGTGTTCGTTGCCTTCCCCGTCGTTTCGCAGGTGTAGTCGACGTGTTTATTGAAGCTTAACCGGTCGGCGATTATCACTCCCAATTGCTTCAGTGCGCATTTCGATCGCCCTTCGTGTCCGCTGAAACGAATTGCAGTTACTAACCACCAACACCTCCGTCTTTTGGTGAGCTATCTGAAGCTTGATCCCGTTCATCCAGCTCTCGATCGCGTCTATTGTCTCCATCATCAACATCTCCACTTCCTCAAGTGTCTCACCTATCACCGTTAGTGACACGTCGTCCGCAAAACCCACGATTTTCACTTTCCTGCCAACACCACATCGTAAATCCCGTTCCTGAGGACATGAATGGAACCCTGAGAAACGCCCGCTGTGATTCACATTTACTTCTGCTCTTCGTTCGTCTCGTACAGCACTACTCGGTATTTTCTGCTGAGATCTCAGTAAAAGCTACAATTGTTTGCTGAGCCTCGTCAAATATTTCTCTGAAAATCGCCAAACAAACGACACTTTTCCAAGATATCAGTTTAAAAATTTTCCTCTTCGCTTCTATTTAGATGTCTTCTTAGCACTCTTCAGCACTGTCCGAATTGTCGATACTCTTTTGTGGAATCCGAACTGCATCTTGAACAGTCTACGCTCACCCTCCGTGCATTTCGTCAGCGTGGTAGGGAAAAGTCTTTCCAAGATTTTCTAAGTGTATCCAGCGGAAATATAGGCCGAGGCCGTATTGCTCGTTGGCTTTCCTTGTTTTGGCAGCAACGGTCAAAAAACGGCAACGTTTACTTTGACCGGTCATATCTCGGCTGTTACTTAATCGATTTTAAGTCCGTCTTCGCCAATGGAAAGGTATGTCTTTTAGTAATACGTTGTATTAGAAAAATAGAATAATAGAGTTGGCTACCGTAAGTTATAGCAAAAAGAGTAAAAGAAAGTCAGCGATAAAAAATAAGAACGTTTTACATTTCTTATAAAGGAAATGTATAGAATTCGCTCAAACTTTCAAGATTTTTTCCGAGGCCCGGAATGCCGAGTCTTATATACCAATCGACTCGGGCTCGACGATTTGGGACGATGTCTGTGTGTATGTGTGTGGGTATGTAACGGACAAACTCTCATTCGTGTTTCTCAGCAATGGTTGAACCGATCTTATCAAAACCAATTGCAAATGAAAGGCCGTACACCCAGACAGAACGCTATAAATTTGTTTTTGAAATTTTATTAAGGGGTTACATCACTGTAGAGCTTGAAAACATAAGAATAATTCGGAAAATTTACTTGATGCAATGTAAGGATGAATCGAGATCCCGTAAAATGCCAGTTATAATATTAGTTTTGATGTACAAAAACTAAAAGTGTCAAGTGTTTTCAACACAAGATTGCGGCTGGACAACATTTTTCCATAGACTAGTTCTTTTGGAAAAGATCCACTGCCGAAAATCTAGCTTCCGTAATTTTTGACCTAGAACCAAAAACAAAAGTTTTTTCGATTCCTTAAAACGATAGAAAGCACTGTGAAAATCTCAGAGCGATAAAAAAATCCTTGTTTGAGTTATGTTTTCCGCCACCGCAAAATTGTGGTTTAGAGAATAACAAAATTAAAGTTTTTAGTACACTCATGATATACAGAACAATGCAAAATTGATAATTTGAATATTCATAAGTTATTGCCACCTTCTATTACTTTTAAGACCCTAGTGCATAATTAAGGCAAATGAATAAACATTAGATTCTTATAAATATTCCACTTCCAAGGGTGTGAATATTACAAAGTACTTGTGTAAATATTATCAAAGACTTTAGGCATTAGGATTAGTGACAATGGTTCAAATCAAAATCCTTTTTTCAACCACTAACCATTGTGAGTCGAAATATGTTGCTCACTGTTAGGTCACTTCCAGAAAAAGTCAATATCGAAATAATCGCGTTGAGGCAGCGTGTGGCCAGCACATATATAGTCCCTAAAAGGAAATTCAGTTTTTCCATACGTAATGCATTGAATGAAAAACTTAAATAATTTGTTCACAAAGCATTAGTATTAAGTGGATTGTAGGCCTATTTTAAAAGGCATTTTTTTCGTTTTACTTTTATTATGATTTGACTTTCGACATTTATTGCAAAGATGTTGTCCCATGCTAATTTGATCTATATAATATCCGAAGATATTGATTTGAGCGTTTCTCTGAGGCTTACCACTGTCCCATATAGTATGTGTTATCAAAAACATCGCGAAACATCATGTTGTAAATGTTCTCAATCGTTATAATATCCTAAGAGAGTGGTAACTGTTATAAGAAATGTCTCATCACACTATTAGGTGGATTAAACTCGTTTTTCTATAAGCATTTGATTTAATTTGAAACAGTCAGATTTGGCTAAACTGTTTGACTAGTAAATATAATGTTAGAGAAGCTCTCTCAGTTCTTAGAGTAGCTAGCAGCTAAGCGTTTTTTACAATGGAGAATTCATTTAGGGGAGAGAGGGTAACAGTGGATCAGCAGGAACTATGAAACATTCGCAATAAAATCACAATGCATGATCGGAATCGTCTAATTCCCTCATATTTCACAATTTATAATTCTTTACACGTGTTGCTATATTTTGGAAGAGATCTGATAACTCTATCTCTTTTAATGGATATTTGTTTGTTTTGTGATAGCCAGAGTAAATTTGCAATGATAAACATTATTCCATCTTTATGAATTACCATCCATTGAATAAATGTTTAGTCTATTGCTATTTATTGCAAATTTTATGCTCAACATTTGCCGCGAACTAAGTTTTTTGGTAACTACTGATGGTTCTGTGTGATTTCACAATTTTCATGAATATACCCATTGGGTAACTGTGAAACGATGGCGTATGGGGAACAGTGATTTTTGTTTGTTTTTGTGGTCTGTCTCAAAATGTCAATGGGTTCCGATTTTCCACACTAAATACTACTCATATAGTGCAAAATTAGTAAATTTGGCCAAATTTTGTAGAAATTGTCTCTTATTTCAGGATTGCAGCTCATATGCATATATGGTGGTTCGATGTTACGCGATGATATAGTGGATTCTTTCGTAAACAAACGATTTTCGCCTCAATATAACTTTAATTCAAAGCGTTAGGATCATTCTTCGTCAAAACAAAAGAATAAAATTTATAAGTAGAATATTTCACTATAGACGACATCGTGTTTCATAGTTCCTACCCATGGGGCACACTGATACATTTTACCACCAACTGTTTATTATCCAAAAAATGTTATTTCCCGTGAATTTTACCAGCTGGAAAAAATATATGTATTAGTTAACAACATAGTGGCACTATGTATCACTTTTGATTACACAAATAACATGTATTATCATCAAAATTAAATTGTAGAAAAAATGTGTTTCATTGTTACCCTCTCTCCCCTACGCACTGACCCAGTACACGTGCTTAGTAGTTGCCAAGCTACCACAGGGAAGTGCAGTGAAGTGTCGGGCTCGACCAGGACTAAACTACCTAACGGGTGATACCTTCTAAACCCCATTGGGCTCCGCCTTCTTTCCCCCAGGAACTACCTCCCGGCATTACTCCTGGGGGGATGGCAGACTTAATGTACTCACTCACTCTCGTTCCCGCACGCACACGTCCAGTATAAGGCTTACTTGGGTGCTCGCTCTGTCACCTCCTCGCTTCGCCACAATCTACTTTTTATAGTCCTCGGCGGTTGAGCTAGCCTCCACACCGTGCCGTCAGGTAGGTGTAGAGTCTGCAGCGAATTTTCACTACAAGGAAATATTTTCACAAGATAATTTTTGCAAATGAAACTTTGAGAATTTTATTTAAAATTTTCAGGCATATTTTTGTTTAACATATTGAATTTTTCAAAATTCTCCAAAATATTTGGGGGGGGGGGGTGGGTTTCATCACCCCCCCCCCTCCTTCCGCTACTACGCCACTGATTAAGATTATGTGGAAAATTAATTACTTCATGGACTGTATCATGAACAGTTTCACGAGCTCGACTGGTGAATCATGTCTAGTATATTAGGAATCATGAATCGGTTAAAAAATCAATGAATAATACACTACGTTCCAGTGAAATTGATTACGTGCAAAGATTAAGATCAGGCACATAATCTTAAATTTCATTAACTATATCTTGAATGTGGAAGGGTTTTTTTTGAATGGTGAATTGTAACTTATATGCTCACAATCATAACCAGATCAATATGTGATAAATCATGAATCAGTTAATGTCGTATATTCGGACTATAGACAATGTTCCCAGATTTGTGGATAAAATTTTGCGTCAACGATTTTCGAGTGAGAGAAAGGCGTTGGGGGCGCGCCACTGGTCTACCTTTCGGCGTCGGCGTTTGTTAAAATTTACCGGCAGCGGCGGCGCACAGGTCTAATTGAATGTCGATAGTCGAAATAAAAAAGGAAACAAAAAATATATTTAATGACACCTAATTATTCGCAAGTTATTTAGACATGCTTCATTGAAGATTGGTTCTTGATAAAAAATCTTATAGAGCAGATATTTGGACTTTTAATGAAATACGCTGAAGGTTCTAATTTGTGACGTGTTGTAACGTCACGTTACATTATTGGTCATAAAACAACCCTCTTCCAGTTTAATCAGTTTATGTCGATTGAATCTTTCATGAAATTTTGTCTACTTTCTGAATATGGTCAAGGGTCTGAAAATGGCAACCACAGACGAATTTTATCAAATTTTGCGTCAAACTGTTTGTTTTCCGTATGTATATAACCTCTAATATTAAAAAATATGAATGGTAATCTCAGAAACAAATTTCATGTCTGTCATTTATGAAAGTTTGTTGATGCTACTTGCATGACCTGAAAATGACTAAAAGACCGTAAGGAGATAAAATGGTAAACAAAATCCATATTTTCAACTTTTTGCTTGCAACCACATTTTCCTATCGTAGTCTAATTTAAATTTGATGATATTGCTTGAAATTTTTGGATGAATATGAATTATTGCTTATTTTCAGTTGTTAAGTAATGGACACCAAACAACTTGTAACGTGACAGATAAAAAATTCAAAAAAGTTTTGTGGACCACACCAGCAGCATGCATACAATGTCTAACCTGCAATTTTTCTTACTATTTTGAGTCTACTTTTTGAAACTGTATTGTGAAAACTTTAAAGTTTGATTAATTTTTAAGAAAACACTGTTTATCTTATTGATCTTTTTAAGAAAACACTGTTTATCGTGACAGACTTTTTCTGCTGTAAAACAATTCTATCAAGTTTGATTCAATTGCGTTAATATTGGTGACCATCTTTGATTCTGATGAAACCTTTTTCGTTTCATGTATATGGGAGACTAAGTATTTTTCAATATTAAACAAACAATTTTTATTCAAGAGTAATATTTAAAAAGGGCGTATGGGATCTTGAATGCACTACTTTCAATATATATTGTTCGAAAATCGCCATTTGTGCAGCAAAACTATATGATAGCGAGTTCTAGGGAACTAATTGTTCTGTGTGAATATTTTTTGAAATTACAAATACCAAGCGCAAAAAAAACATAACACGTTTAAAATTTAATTGCAAATAAAAAAAACTTTAAAATATAATTGCATCGTAGAGAAAATAACAATAAAAAGTTTTAACATATTTCAATAATTCTTTTAATTTTGAATTTTTATTAAAAAAAAATTCTTTAAATAATTTAGTTATAGAATGTATTTCAAAATGGGTTTTCAATTCAAAATGCTCACGAAAAATTGTCCTTCAAAATGCAGATGTTTTCAATTTATTTTGGATTTTCTTTCGACATAATATGTTACTTCGTGAAATTACGACCTTTTCAAAAGTTTTTCACGTTTGTTTATCAAAACCAATATGTTTTTCAAAATAAACATGAAATTTCCCATTAATACTCAGTTCCTAGATTAAGGATAATTTGTGTACGATTGCTTCAATAAAAATACAGAACTGAAACGTGACAGATTCTGGTTGTAACGTGACAGATCATTGAGAATACTCCATAAAATCGAAAACAAAGTTTTTCTTCAGGAAAACTATATTTCAAACTCTTCCTTGCTTTCTAAGCTTCAACTTAAAACTGTTTTCATGCAAATTTGCGGGCCAACGGAACAGACTTTTTCTGTTTAGTCGGGCAACCTTGAAACTAACTGCGAAAATTGTGTAACGTGACAGACGTATCAAAATGATAATAAAGTGAAAACGGTTCATGATAGAAAAAACTTTCTGTAGAAAAAATGTGCGGTTTAGTGACCTTAATAATGTGCAGTTGTGATAGAATATGGTTTTATTGTTTTTGCTGACTTATCTTTTGAAATATGCGTAATAATGTAACGTGACAGACAGAAGCCTTGACCATATGTAATAAGTTTTGATGTAGGCGTTCATTTGATAAAGTTATAACATATTTATTGAATGAAGATTCGTCAAATCGTTGTAACGTCACGAAAGAATGTGTCATTTTCAAAACAAGAGATCACGAATTGTGAGAAAAATGCAGTTTAAGTTTTAAACTGGATATATAGCATATTTGGTAACACTGTAACCAAAAATAACTATTTTTTAGATTCCCTGACTCATTTCCTTCAAAATGCATCTCACCGATTGTTTATAGACCATAGATATGAATAATTGTTAATATTTGATGATTTTTACATTTCTTACAAAAGAAATGTATAGGATTCGCTCAAACTTTGAAAACTTTTTCCGAGGCCCGGAGGACCGAGTCTCATATACCAATCGACTCAGCTCGACAAATTGAGACAATGTCTGTATGTGTGTGTGTATGTATGTATGTACAAATTTCATGTAATTATCTCAGCAATGGCTGAACTGATCTTAATGAAACTAGTTTCAAATGACCATTTGCCATTTGACACTATTATTTTTGATTTTCGATATGTTGTTTACTTTCTGAGATATGGGCGATTTTGTCAAAGCACAGCAGGTTTTTTGCAAATAACTTTCGAACAATACAATATTGTGCCACAAACTGAACATAAATAGAAATCTTGTAAAAATCCCTTTCTAACAAGCTATAGATTGTCAAAATCCGTGCTCGAGCGGCGGTGATATTAAACATTTTGTATTTTTAGTCCTCGCTTACCAATTTCCACTACCTAAAATGATATTGTTTCATACAGAGTAATGCTTTATGGTGTTTTAGATGCAAAACTAAACCGATTTTTAATATCGGGGTATGAAAACACATCTACGTGATTCATGGAATTCGACGTTGAGAACATTTTGTGAATTACCTTTATAATAAATTAACTATTTCTCAAAAATCAATATATAAGTTCACCTCAAAGACAAAATAATGTGTTGATAAAGAAACAGTGAGTTCTAGTATTTATCCCTTGGATTAGGCATTGCGTTCAATTATGAGGTAAATGTTGGATGGTATATCAATACACAGATCAAAAAGTAATTCATCTAGTAGTGAGATAAAACATTTCTCATATAATTGTACTCGTGGCGTCACCGAAAGCAACTGTATGTTTGAAGGCCAAAAATCTAGCGAAAATTTAGCTCTTTTGCAAGATTTAGGTTATACTGGTTATGGCGCAAATATTACTACTTACATTATTTATGATAAGAATGTAAGAAATCATTATATCATAATAATATACCTATAGAAATAATCATAATATCAGGACACATGTTAGTGAACTCGGGTGATTCGTAGTTATACTGCCTAAGCTCGACCCTCATTAACAGAAGACAAAGATTAAGCCCGTACGATATTAAGCCTGTTCTAATGACCCTGCCACTTCTAGTTTTCCAATCTGTTTACTTCACATCCATGCTTTCACTTGAATACTATGACTCTAATTTTCATTACTTTCCCTACCCAGTAATATCTAGCTAATTGAATATCGTTAAAATGTAAAAAAGAAAATGTGACTAACATAGTCGAAATTAAAAAAGGAAAAAAATATAAAAATAATGTCTCTGCATTAACCATCATTTGCCATTCCTCACACGCCCCCCCCCCATCTCTCTCTCTCTCTCTCTCTCTCTCTCTTTCTCTCTCTGTCTCTTTTCTATCGCATATATCGTCGCTGTTGTGCTATCTTATGACAAGCGCTATTTAGCACAATTCGAGAAACACGATTTTTAAAGTTTGAAAATGAATATCTTCAAACTTATAAATAATATAAACACTTCATAGAAGACAATTGATGCTTCTATCTATTCTATATTAATCTCTTAAATATTACGAAGATCGGTTGACTATGTTGCGAGGTGTTACTAAAAATTTAAACAAAAGCCGCACTCACACGTGTCATAGGTGTGTATTGATGACAAAATTTGTATGGTGTGTCATAATCGTGCATGGAAAATTTTCCTTAGAAAAAAATCATAAATTATTAACTTTTATTCATATCTTTGGCTTCATTTGGTCTATTAACAATCGGTGAGATGTATTTTGGAGGGAATGAGTCATGGAATGTAGAAAAAATTGTTATTTAAGGTTACAGTGTTGCCAATTATGCTATATTTTCAGTTGTAAAGTTAAACTGCATCTTTCTCAAAATTCGTGTATTTTTGTTTTGATGATTATGCCATTCTGTTTCTCAGACAGTTTTACATAAAAAACATCCTATACATCAAGATAGCTTGCGCCAATCCCCAATCACAGTCATTTTAAACAAAAATCATAGAATTTCTCAGCACGTTTCTCACTATATCTTAGTAACCAAGCAGAATGTCAAAATTCTGAAAACGCCACTTTGTATAGATTTTTCAGATAAGTAATGTTGCATATCTAACTCAGTTTACCCCAAAATGGCGTTTGTCATAAGATAACACAACAGCGACGATATGTAGCTATTTCTGTATCCATTTCTAAGTTGTGTGATAAGATCTTCTGCCAATCTGAAATATTTATTAATTGTAATTGCGAAGGTTTGAGAAAACAAAACTATTTTTTGTCTGCTGTTGCATCAACTCAACTTTAATTCAATTGTATTCAAAGCCTGTATCTACACTATAATTAAGGAAAACCATGGCTATATTAGAAAAATATTTGGCTTAACTGGGTAATACGAGAGTTTGACGATGAAAATTTCCAAAAGAGACATTCCACGTGCGATATTAAACTATTCGTATCTCTATTGAATTTTGAATGAAACATATGCTCAAAGACTGAAAGCTGAAGCCAGCAGTATTGGACTTGCCATCAACGTTTTGAAGACAAAATACATGAAAGGGAGAGGTTCTAGAGACGACAATGTGAACCTCCCACCCGAGTTCGGATTGACGGTGACGAATTCGAGATTGTCGACGAATACATGTATTTGGGCTCACTGGTAACCGACGACAATGATAACAGCAGAGAAATTCAGAGATAGATCTCGGCAGGAAATATTGCCTACTTTGGACTCCGGAGGACGCTCCGGTCGAACAAAATTCGCCGCCGCACGAAGTCTACAAGACGCTGATTAGATCGGTGGTCCTCTACGGCCACGAGACCTGGACTATGCTCGTGGAGGACCAACGCGCCCTTGAAGTTTTCGAACGAAAGGTGTTGCGTACCATCTACGGTGGCGTGCAGATGGAAGACGGAACGTGGCGCAGGCGAATGAACCTTGAGTTGTATCAGTTGCATACAGGGATGCCAAAGGTACTGGTAAACTACATTTTTTTTCGGTATATTTACATTTGCACAAGCCGTACAGCCCGCTACAGCGACGCATCACTACAGCTCTTGCCAGAACGGTAGCTAAACCGAGTACATTTTCCCGTAGAGCAGTAGAATACATTTTTGTTTTGCTGCTGTACTCCGACTGCTCGGTGAGAGTGTGGCGTAGTAAAGTTTGTTCTCTCGCTTTGTACACTTTTCTCTGCGTAGTCAAAGGGAGAGGCCCGTACACGAAAGCGATGATGCCGATCGTGGTGTAAACGAAGGGCATTTATTACCGTCGTTAGTGATTGAAAATATTAAATAGATTAAAAATATTAAAAAGTGTAAAATAAGGAAAGAGAAGCTGTACCTCTCGCGTCTGGTTGCTGTACTGGGGGCAGTATTTCTTTGTCATGTTACTGCTTTGCTTACAGACTGCCGTACAGCGCTGGGCGTCCTGCAATAGCGAACGACAGCAGCGTAAAAAGAGAAATGAGAATGTAGGCAGAAAAATTACAGCCGTAGAAAAGGTAGGCATTTTGCATCCTTGGCTGCACATGCGTTGTATTGGCACGAACTTTCATGAAAAATAACCGATCAAAGACCTAAAATATCCACAAATTAGATCCAGGAAAAGAAGTTTCCCAAAGTACCCACTCTCGATGGGGGATGTAACAACAATGTGTCTTCTAACTTATCGTCGTCCATAGCTGGGTATACTGAGTAGTTTGAACCATTTCTTTTTCACAGTATTAGTCTGTATAGGACTTATTTATCCATATTTCCTGCACGAGAATTCCGAACGAAACAATATGAAAGCTATAAGGGTGAATGGAAAGAGACTGCATTGCAATCGACTGAAGGCACGGCTTTTATGCTATCGACATAGCCTAGACACACCATTTACTTCAATGCAAATAAAAACTTTGAAATATCTACCTGTGTCATTCACGAAACACATTCTTCCTGTCGTTCTCTGTTCAACGGGCTTGAAAGCACATGTGACCTTGTCTCACTTTACTATATTCAATTGCGCGTTAAAATACTGGACCAGTAAATTCTATTCTGTACATAAATCTTTTTTCGGGAATATGTGACCAAAAAGTAAACTTCGAATTCCAAAGCAAATTGAACATTCCAGGTTCCTGATAACTAATTAAGGTCCAACAATAAAGTAGAAACACCAGATAATCTTAAAACGACGCGGTCAAGTAAAGAAGCAAGAACACAAAAAGAATAAAACCAAAAAAAAATGGAAGCCCTAGAAAGTCCATTGCATATTTATTAGCCTTTTCTCCGAAGATAGGATTTTCAAAAACATTTCAAAATTTTCTGATGCAATGGTTCTCAAATTCGTACAATTCGGTTTATTCATTTTCTTTATTCAAAAATGTTTTTAGCTTCAAATATATGACCATTTCTTTTTAATTAATTATTTCATTCAGCATCTTTTTATTCGTTTTGTTCATCTGCGTTCATTTTACTTATCTTATTCGTTTCATTCTTTGGATTCTTTCTGATCAGTGTATTCTTTTTGTGCATTTTACTCATATCATTCATTTAACTTATTTTATTCATTGTTTTCATATTTCCATACAATTCATTTTTTCAGTTTATTCATTTTGTTCAGTTTCTTCATTTTAATAATCTGACTACTTTTTCAGTTTTAATCATTTCATCCAAATAATTTATTTGATTCAATTTAATTCTTTATATTAATTTATAACCTTTTACCATTGTTTAATTTTTTATTTTAAGCAATGCATTTTATTCTCTCATTTTCTTCATTTTATTCATTTTATCAGTTCAGTTCATTTAGTTTATTTGATTCGTTTGTTTTATTTATGCATTTCATTTATTTTTTACTTTATTCATTTTGTTCATCCCTTCTTTTTATTCATTTGATCCATTTCATTAATTTGATTCATTTGATTCTTTGGATTCATTTGATTCATTTGATTCATTTGATTCATTTGATTCATTTGATTCATTTGATTCATTTGATTCATTTGATTCATTTGATTCATTTGATTCATTTGATTCATTTGATTCATTTGATTCATTTGATTCATTTGATTCATTTGATTCATTTGATTCATTTGATTCATTTGATTCATTTGATTCATTTGATTCATTTGATTCATTTGATTCATTTGATTCATTTGACTCATTTGATTCATTTGATTCATTTGATTCATTTGATTCATTTGATTCATTTGGTTCATTTGATTCATTTGATTCATTTGATTCATTTGATTCATTTGATTCATTTGATTCATTTGATTCATTTGATTCATTTGATTCATTTGATTCATTTGATTCATTTGATTCATTTGATTCATTTGATCCATTTGATTCATTGGTTCATTTGATTCATTTGATTCTTTTGATTCATTTGAATCATTTGAGTCATTTGAGTCATTTGATTCATTTGATTCATTTGATTCATTTGATTCATTTGATTCATTTGATTCATTTGATTCGTTTCATTCATTTGATTCATTTGATTCATTTGATTCATTTGATTCATTTGATTCATTTGATTCATTTGATTCATTTGATTCATTTGATTCATTTGATTCATTTGATTCATTTGATTCATTTGATTCATTTGATTCATTTGATTCATTTGATTCATTTGATTCATTTGATTCATTTGATTCATTTGATTCATTTGATTCATTTGATTCATTTGATTCATTTGATTCATTTGATTCATTTGATTCATTTGATTCATTTGATTCGTTTAATTCATTCGATTCATTTGAGTCATTTGATTCATTTGATTCATTTGATTCATTTGATTCATTTGATTCATTTGATTCATTTGATTCATTTGATTCATTTGATTCATTTGATTCATTTGATTCATTTGATTCATTTGATTCATTTGATTCATTTGATTCATTTGATTCATTTGATTCATTTGATTCATTTGATTCATTTGATTCATTTGATTCATTTGATTCATTTGATTCATTTGATTCATATGATTCATATGATTCATTTGATTCATTTGATGCATGTGATTCATTTGATTCATGTGATTCATTTAATTCATTTGATTCATTTGATTGATTTGATTCGTTTCATTTATTTGATTCATTTGATTCATTTGATTCATTTGATTCATTTGATTCATTTGATTCATTTGATTCATTTGATTCATTTGATTCATTTGATTCATTTGATTCATTTGATTCATTTGATTCATTTGATTCATTTGATTCATTTGATTCATTTGATTCATTTGATTCATTTGATTCATTTGATTCATTTGATTCATATGATTCATTTGATTCATTTGCTTCATTTGATTCATTTGATTCATTTGATTCATTTGATTCATTTGATTCATTTGATTCATTTGATTCATTTGATTCATTTGATTCATTTGATTCATTTGATTCATTTGGTTCATTTGAGTCATTTGATTCATTTGATTCATTCGATTCTTTTGATTCATTTGATTCATTTGATTCATTTGATTCATTTGATTCATATGATTCATTTGATTCATTTGATTCATTTGATTCATTTGATTCATTTGATTCATTTGATTCATTTTATTCATATCTTTAATTTTATGCTTTTCATGTTCAGTAATTCTAACTATTTCTAAATATAATCTTAATTTTTATTTATACAAATTTTGTCATCAATACACACCTATGACATGTGTGAGTGCGACTTTTGTTTGCATTAATAGTAAAAACTTGCAACATAGTCAACTGATCTTCGTAATATTTTAAAGATTAATACAGGATAGATAGAAGCATCAATTGTCTTCTTTGAATTGTTTATACCATTTATACGATTCGATATATTCAATCTCAAACTCAAAAATCGTTTTTCTCGAAATGTGCTAAATGGCGCTTGTCATAAGATAGCACAACAGCGACAAAATACTATTTGGACTCACTGGAAGTTAAACTCACTCCACAGTTAAGAGTCAGTAGAGAGCATTTGTGCATGGAATGTCACCATTAGAGAGTTAAGGCGAATGTCCCATAAAAAATATTCAAACCGTAACCAACCAGGTTTCTTCGCAATAACCCTGCAATTGTCGCGATGATAATAGCCGACAACAAATATAGTACCAGG
The DNA here is from genome assembly GCF_030247195.1 of Topomyia yanbarensis. Classification (NCBI taxonomy): domain Eukaryota; kingdom Metazoa; phylum Arthropoda; class Insecta; order Diptera; family Culicidae; genus Topomyia; species Topomyia yanbarensis. The sequence goes on along the minus strand of NC_080670.1, from coordinate 98,776,832 downwards.
ACAATGTGGTTCTGCGGATCGTTATAAAACTGTGTTTATAGCAACATATACGACGATACGTAAAACGTTTTCCCGGTTTTCCCCAAGTATCAAACCATCAGTAGAAACTTAAATCAATATTTAATAAACCAACATAATCTCCTACAAATCGATTGATATAACAGTGTTCCAAAAAATGTCATTCCGATTTAATCCACCTAGCAGTGAGATGAGACATTTCTTACACATTTCACTATTGGATTAGTTTGCAGAGCTCACGAGAAGTAGGCACCCAACTAGAAGTGGGATGAAAACAGTTTCTAGTCTTGCACGAATAAAATCTTGAATAAACTGAATAAATTATAGAAATCAACAAAACGACCGAAATAAAAAAGTAAAGCAAAAAATGAAATAAGAGGTTTTTAAATTCATAAAATTAGTAGAAAAATTAATGTAAATCAAAATTATCAAATACACGAATCAAATTAGATTAGGTTATTAAATAAAAATTAAGATTATATTTAGAAATAGTTAGAATGACTGAACATGAAATGCATAAAATTAAAGATATGAATAAAATGAATCAAATGAATCAAATGAATCAAATGAATCAAATGAATCAAATGAATCAAATGAATCAAATGAATCAAATGAATCAAATGAATCAAATAAATCAAATGAATCAAATGAATCAAATGAATCAAATGAATCAAATGAATCAAATGAATCAAAAGAATCAAATGAATCACATGAATCAAATGAATCAAATGAATCAAATGAATCAAATGAATCAAATGAATCAAATGAATCAATTGAATCAAATGAATCAAATGAATCAAATGAATCAAATGAATCAAATGAATCAAATGAATCAAATGAATCAAATGAATCAAATGAATCAAATGAATCAAATGAATCAAATGAATCAAATGAATCAAATGAATCAAATGAATCAAATGAATCAAATGAATCAAATGAATCAAATGAATCAAATGAATCAAATGAATCAAATGAATCAAATGAATCAAATGAATCAAATGAATCAAATGAATCAAATGAATCAAATGAATCAAATGAATCAAATGAATCAAATGAATCAAATGAATCAAATGAATCAAATGAATCAAATGAATCAAATGAATCAAATGAATCAAATGAATCAAATGAATCAAATGAATCAAATGAATCAAATGAATCAAATGAATCAAATGAATCAAATGAATCAAATGAATCAAATGAATCAAATGAATCAAATGAATCAAATGAATCAAATGAATCAAATGAATCAAATGAATCAAATGAATCAAATGAATCAAATGAATCAAATGAATCAAATGAATCAAATGAATCAAATGAATCAAATGAATCAAATGAATCAAATGAATCAAATGAATCAAATGAATCAAATGAATCAAATGAATCAAATGAATCAAATGAATCAAATGAATCAAATGAATCAAATGAATCAAATGAATCAAATGAATCAAATGAATCAAATGAATCAAATGAATCAAATGAATCAAATGAATCAAATGAATCAAATGAATCAAATGAATCAAATGAATCAAATGAATCAAATGAATCAAATGAATCAAATGAATCAAATGAATCAAATGAATCAAATGAATCAAATGAATCAAATGAACCAAATGAATCAAATGAATCAAATGAATCAAATGAATCAAATGAATCAAATGAATCAAATGAATCAAATGAATCAAATGAATCAAATGAATCAAATGAATCAAATGAATCAAATGAATCAAATGAATCAAATGAATCAAATGAATCAAATGAATCAAATGAATCAAATGAATCAAATGAATCAAATGAATCAAATGAATCAAATGAATCAAATGAATCAAATGAATCAAATGAATCAAATGAATCAAATGAATCAAATGAATCAAATGAATCAAATGAATCAAATGAATCAAATGAATCAAATGAATCAAATGAATCAAATGAATCAAATGAATCAAATGAATCAAATGAATCAAATGAATCAAATGAATCAAATGAATCAAATGAATCAAATGAATCAAATGAATCAAATGAATCAAATGAATCAAATGAATCAAATGAATCAAATGAATCAAATGAATCAAATGAATCAAATGAATCAAACGAATCAAGTGATTCAAATGAATCAAATGAATCAAATGATTCAAACGAATCAAATGAATCAAATGAATCAAATGAATCAAATGAATCAAATGAATCAAATGAATCAAATGAATCAAATGAATCAAATAAATCAATTCAATCAAATAAATCAAATGAATCAAATGAATCAAATGAATCAAATGAATCAAATGAATCAAATGAATCAAATGAATCAAATGAATCAAATGAATCAAATGAATCAAATGAATCAAATGAATCAAATGAATCAAATGAATCAAATGAATCAAATGAATCAAATGAATCAAATGAATCAAACGAATCAAATGAATCAAATGAATCAAATGAATCAAATGAATCAAATGAATCAAATGAATCAAATGAATCAAATGAATCAAATGAATCAAATGAATCAAATGAATCAAATGAATCAAATGAATCAAATGAATCAAATGAATCAAATGAATCAAATAAATCAAATGAATCAAATAAATCAAATGAATCAAATGAATCAAATGAATCAAATGAATCAAATGAATCAAATGAATCAAATGAATCAAATGATTCAAATGATTCAAATGAATCAAATGAATCAAATGATTCAAACGAATCAAATGAATCAAATGAATCAAATGAATCAAATGAATCAAATGAATCAAATAAATCAAATAAATCAATTGAATCAAATGAATCAAATGAATCAAATGAATCAAATGAATCAAATGAATCAAATGAATCAAATGAATCAAATGAATCAAATGAATCAAATAAATGAAACGAATCAAATCAATCAAATGAATCAAATGAATTAAATGAATCACATGAATCAAATGAATCACATGCATCAAATGAATCAAATGAATCATATGAATCATATGAATCAAATGAATCAAATGAATCAAATGAATCAAATGAATCAAATGAATCAAATGAATCAAATGAATCAAATGAATCAAATGAATCAAATGAATCAAATGAATCAAATGAATCAAATGAATCAAATGAATCAAATGAATCAAATGAATCAAATGAATCAAATGACTCAAATGAATCGAATGAATTAAACGAATCAAATGAATCAAATGAATCAAATGAATCAAATGAATCAAATGAATCAAATGAATCAAATGAATCAAATGAATCAAATGAATCAAATGAATCAAATGAATCAAATGAATCAAATGAATCAAATGAATCAAATGAATCAAATGAATCAAATGAATCAAATGAATCAAATAAATCAAATGAATCAAATGAATCAAATGAATCAAATGAATCAAATGAATCAAATGAATCAAATGAATCAAATGAATCAAATGAATCAAATGAATCAAATGAATCAAATGAATCAAATGAATCAAATGAATCAAATGAATCAAATGAATCAAATGAATCAAATGAATCAAATGAATCAAATGAATCAAATGAATCAAATGAATCAAATGAATCAAATGAATCAAACGAATCAAAGGAATCAAATGAATCAAATGAATCAAATGAATCAAATGAATCAAATGAATCAAATTAATCAAATGAATCAAATGAATCAAATGAATCAAATGAATCAAATAAATCAAATGAATCAAATGAATCAAATGAATCAAATGAATCAAATGAATCAAATGAATCAAATGAATCAAATGAATCAAATGAATCAAATGAATCAAATGAATCAAATGAATCAAATGAATCAAATGAATTCAATGAATCAAATGAATCAAATGAATCAAATGAATCAAATGAATCAAATGAATCATATGAGTCGTATGAATCATACGAATCATATGAATCATATGAATCATATGAATCAAATGAGTCAAATGAATCAAGTGAATCAAATGAATCAAATAAATCAAATGAATCAAATCAACCAAATGAATCAAATCAATCAAATGAATCAAATGAATTAAATGAATCAAATGAATCATATGAATCATATGAATCAAATGAATCAAATGAATCAAATGAATCAAATGAATCAAATGAATCAAATGAATCAAATGAATCAAATGAATCAAATGAATCAAATGAATCAAATGAATCAAATGAATCAAATGAATCAAATGAATCAAATGAATCAAATGAATCAAATGAATCAAATGAATCAAATGAATCAAATGAATCAAATGAATCAAATGAATCAAATGAATCAAATGAATCAAATGAATCAAATGAATCAAATGAATCAAATGAATCAAATGAATCAAATGAATCAAATGAATCAAATGAATCAAATGAATCAAATGAATCAAATGAATCAAATGAATCAAATGAATCAAATGAATCAAATGAATCAAATGAATCAAATGAATCAAATGAATCAAATGAATCAAATGAATCAAAAGAATCAAATGAATCAAATGAATCAAATGAATCAAATGAATCAAATGAATCAAATGAATCAAATGAATCAAATGAATCAAATGAATCAAATGAATCAAATGAATCAAATGAATCACATGAATCAAATGAATCAAATGAATCAAATGAATCAAATGAATCAAATGAATCAAATGAATCAAATGAATCAAATGAATCAAATGAATCAAATGAATCAAATGAATCAAATGAATCAAATGAATCAAATGAATCAAATGAATCAAATGAATCAAATGAATCAAATGAATCAAATGAATCAAAGGAATCAAATGAATCAAATGAATCAAATGAATCAAATGAATCAAATGAATCAAATGAATCAAATGAAACAAATGAATCAAATGAATCAAATGAATCAAATGAATCAAATGAATCAAATAAATCAAATGAATCAAATCAACCAAATGAATCAAATCAATCAAATGAATCAAATGAATTAAATAAATCAAATGAATCATATGAATCATATGAATCAAATGAATCAAATGAATCAAATGAATCAAATGAATCAAATGAATCAAATGAATCAAATGAATCAAATGAATCAAATGAATCAAATGAATCAAATGAATCAAATGAATCAAATGAATCAAATGAATCAAATGAATCAAATGAATCAAATGAATCAAATGAATCAAATGAATCAAATGAATCAAATGAATCAAATGAATCAAATGAATCAAATGAATCAAATGAATCAAATGAATCAAATGAATCAAATGAATCAAATGAATCAAATGAATCAAATGAATCAAATGAATCAAATGAATCAAATGAATCAAATGAATCAAATGAATCAAATGAATCAAATGAATCAAATGAATCAAATGAATCAAATGAATCAAATGAATCAAATGAATCAAATGAATCAAATGAATCAAATGAATCAAATGAATCAAATGAATCAAATGAATCAAATGAATTAAATGAATCAAATGAATCAAATGAATCAAATGAATCAAATGAATCAAATGAATCAAATGAATCAAATGAATCAAATGAATCAAATGAATCAAATGAATCAAATGAATCAAATGAATCAAATGAATCAAATGAATCAAATGAATCAAATGAATCAAATGAATCAAATGAATCAAATGAATCAAATGAATCAAATGAATCAAATGAATCAAATGAATCAAATGAATCAAATGAATCAAATGAATCAAATGAATCAAATGAATCAAATGAATCAAATTAATCAAATTAATCAAATGAATCAAATGAATCAAATGAATCAAATTAATCAAATGAATCAAATGAATCAAATGAATCAAATGAATCAAATGAATCAAATGAATCAAATGAATCAAATGAATCAAATGAATCAAATGAATCAAATGAATCAAATGAATCAAATGAATCAAATCAATCAAATGAATAAAACGAATCAAATGAATCAAATGAATCAAATGAATCAAATGAATCAAATGAATCAAATGAATCAAATGAATCAAATGAATCAAATGAATCAAATGAATCAAATGAATCAAATGAATCAAATGAATCAAATGAATCAAATGAATCAAATGAATCAAATGAATCAAATGAATCAAATGAATCAAATGAATCAAATGAATCAAATGAATCAAATGAATCAAATGAATCAAATGAATCAAATGAATCAAATGAATCAAATGAATCAAATGAATCAAATGAATCAAATGAATCAAATGAATCAAATGAATCAAATGAATCAAATGAATCAAATGAATCAAATGAATCAAATGAATCAAATGAATCAAATGAATCAAATGAATCAAATGAATCAAATGAATCAAATGAATCAAATGAATCAAATGAATCAAATGAATCAAATGAATCAAATGAATCAAATGAATCAAATGAATCAAATGAATCAAATGAATCAAATGAATCAAATGAATCAAATGAATCAAATGAATCAAATGAATCAAATGAATCAAATGAATCAAATGAATCAAATGAATCAAATGAATCAAATGAATCAAATGAATCAAATGAATCAAATGAATCAAATGAATCAAATGAATCAAATGAATCAAATGAATCAAATGAATCAAATGAATCAAATGAATCAAATGAATCAAACGAATCAAAGGAATCAAATGAATCAAATGAATCAAATGAATCAAATGAATCAAATGAATCAAATGAATCAAATGAATCAAATGAATCAAATGAATCAAATGAATCAAATGAATCAAATGAATCAAATAAATCAAATGAATCAAATGAATCAAATGAATCAAATGAATCAAATGAATCAAATGAATCAAATGAATCAAATGAATCAAATGAATCAAATGAATCAAATGAATCAAATGAATCAAATGAATCAAATGAATCAAATGAATTCAATGAATCAAATGAATCAAATGAATCAAATGAATCAAATGAATCAAATGAATCATATGAGTCGTATGAATCATACGAATCATATGAATCATATGAATCATATGAATCAAATGAGTCAAATGAATCAAGTGAATCAAATGAATCAAATAAATCAAATGAATCAAATCAACCAAATGAATCAAATCAATCAAATGAATCAAATGAATTAAATGAATCAAATGAATCATATGAATCATATGAATCAAATGAATCAAATGAATCAAATGAATCAAATGAATCAAATGAATCAAATGAATCAAATGAATCAAATGAATCAAATGAATCAAATGAATCAAATGAATCAAATGAATCAAATGAATCAAATGAATCAAATGAATCAAATGAATCAAATGAATCAAATGAATCAAATGAATCAAATGAATCAAATGAATCAAATGAATCAAATGAATCAAATGAATCAAATGAATCAAATGAATCAAATGAATCAAATGAATCAAATGAATCAAATGAATCAAATGAATCAAATGAATCAAATGAATCAAATGAATCAAATGAATCAAATGAATCAAATGAATCAAATGAATCAAATGAATCAAATGAATCAAATGAATCAAATGAATCAAATGAATCAAATGAATCAAATGAATCAAATGAATCAAAAGAATCAAATGAATCAAATGAATCAAATGAATCAAATGAATCAAATGAATCAAATGAATCAAATGAATCAAATGAATCAAATGAATCAAATGAATCAAATGAATCAAATGAATCACATGAATCAAATGAATCAAATGAATCAAATGAATCAAATGAATCAAATGAATCAAATGAATCAAATGAATCAAATGAATCAAATGAATCAAATGAATCAAATGAATCAAATGAATCAAATGAATCAAATGAATCAAATGAATCAAATGAATCAAAGGAATCAAATGAATCAAATGAATCAAATGAATCAAATGAATCAAATGAATCAAATGAAACAAATGAATCAAATGAATCAAATGAATCAAATGAATCAAATGAATCAAATAAATCAAATGAATCAAATCAACCAAATGAATCAAATCAATCAAATGAATCAAATGAATTAAATAAATCAAATGAATCATATGAATCATATGAATCAAATGAATCAAATGAATCAAATGAATCAAATGAATCAAATGAATCAAATGAATCAAATGAATCAAATGAATCAAATGAATCAAATGAATCAAATGAATCAAATGAATCAAATGAATCAAATGAATCAAATGAATCAAATGAATCAAATGAATCAAATGAATCAAATGAATCAAATGAATCAAATGAATCAAATGAATCAAATGAATCAAATGAATCAAATGAATCAAATGAATCAAATGAATCAAATGAATCAAATGAATCAAATGAATCAAATGAATCAAATGAATCAAATGAATCAAATGAATCAAATGAATCAAATGAATCAAATGAATCAAATGAATCAAATGAATCAAATGAATCAAATGAATCAAATGAATCAAATGAATCAAATGAATCAAATGAATCAAATGAATCAAATGAATCAAATGAATCAAATGAATCAAATGAATCAAATGAATCAAATGAATCAAATGAATTAAATGAATCAAATGAATCAAATGAATCAAATGAATCAAATGAATCAAATGAATCAAATGAATCAAATGAATCAAATGAATCAAATGAATCAAATGAATCAAATGAATCAAATGAATCAAATGAATCAAATGAATCAAATGAATCAAATGAATCAAATGAATCAAATGAATCAAATGAATCAAATGAATCAAATGAATCAAATGAATCAAATGAATCAAATGAATCAAATGAATCAAATGAATCAAATGAATCAAATGAATCAAATTAATCAAATGAATCAAATGAATCAAATGAATCAAATGAATCAAATGAATCAAATTAATCAAATGAATCAAATGAATCAAATGAATCAAATGAATCAAATGAATCAAATGAATCAAATGAATCAAATGAATCAAATGAATCAAATGAATCAAATGAATCAAATGAATCAAATGAATCAAATGAATCAAATGAATCAAATGAATCAAATGAATCAAATCAATCAAATGAATAAAACGAATCAAATGAATCAAATGAATCAAATGAATCAAATGAATCAAATGAATCAAATGAATCAAATGAATCAAATGAATCAAATGAATCAAATGAATCAAATGAATCAAATGAATCAAATGAATCAAATGAATCAAATGAATCAAATGAATCAAATGAATCAAATGAATCAAATGAATCAAATGAATCAAATGAATCAAATGAATCAAATGAATCAAATGAATCAAATGAATCAAATGAATCAAATGAATCAAATGAATCAAATGAATCAAATGAATCAAATGAATCAAATGAATCAAATGAATCAAATGAATCAAATGAATCAAATGAATCAAATGAATCAAATGAATCAAATGAATCAAATGAATCAAATGAATCAAATGAATCAAATGAATCAAATGAATCAAATGAATCAAATGAATCAAATGAATCAAATGAATCAAATGAATCAAATGAATCAAATGAATCAAATGAATCAAATGAATCAAATGAATCAAATGAATCAAATGAATCAAATGAATCAAATGAATCAAATGAATCAAATGAATCAAATGAATCAAATGAATCAAATGAATCAAATGAATCAAATGAATCAAAGGAATCAAATGAATCAAATGAATCAAATGAATCAAATGAATCAAATGAATCAAATGAATCAAATGAATCAAATGAATCAAATGAATCAAATGAATCAAATGAATCAAATGAATCAAATGAATCAAATGAATCAAATGAATCAAATGAATCAAATGAATCAAATGAATCAAATGAATCAAATGAATCAAATGAATCAAATGAATCAAATAAATCAAATGAATCAAATCAACCAAATGAATCAAATCAATCTAATGAATCAAATGAATTAAATAAATCAAATGAATCATATGAATCATATGAATCAAATGAATCAAATGAATCAAATGAATCAAATGAATCAAATGAATCAAATGAATCAAATGAATCAAATGAATCAAATGAATCAAATGAATCAAATGAATCAAATGAATCAAATGAATCAAATGAATCAAATGAATCAAATGAATCAAATGAATCAAATGAATCAAATGAATCAAATGAATCAAATGAATCAAATGAATCAAATGAATCAAATGAATCAAATGAATCAAATGAATCAAATGAATCAAATGAATCAAATGAATCAAATGAATCAAATGAATCAAATGAATCAAATGAATCAAATGAATCAAATGAATCAAATGAATCAAATGAATCAAATGAATCAAATGAATCAAATGAATCAAATGAATCAAATGAATCAAATGAATCAAATGAATCAAATGAATCAAATGAATCAAATGAATCAAATGAATCAAATGAATCAAATGAATCAAATGAATCAAATGAATCAAATGAATTAAATGAATCAAATGAATCAAATGAATCAAATGAATCAAATGAATCAAATGAATCAAATGAATCAAATGAATCAAATGAATCAAATGAATCAAATGAATCAAATGAATCAAATGAATCAAATGAATCAAATGAATCAAATGAATCAAATGAATCAAATGAATCAAATGAATCAAATGAATCAAATGAATCAAATGAATCAAATGAATCAAATGAATCAAATGAATCAAATGAATCAAATGAATCAAATGAATCAAATTAATCAAATTAATCAAATTAATCAAATGAATCAAATGAATCAAATGAATCAAATGAATCAAATGAATCAAATGAATCAAATGAATCAAATGAATCAAATGAATCAAATGAATCAAATGAATCAAATGAATCAAATGAATCAAATGAATCAAATGAATAAAACGAATCAAATGAATCAAATGAATCAAATGAATCAAATGAATCAAATGAATCAAATGAATCAAATGAATCAAATGAATCAAATGAATCAAATGAATCAAATGAATCAAATGAATCAAATGAATCAAATGAATCAAATGAATCAAATGAATCAAATGAATCAAATGAATCAAATGAATCAAATGAATCAAATGAATCAAATGAATCAAATGAATCAAATGAATCAAATGAATCAAATGAATCAAATGAATCAAATGAATCAAATGAATCAAATGAATCAAATGAATCAAATGAATCAAATGAATCAAATGAATCAAATGAATCAAATGAATCAAATGAATCAAATGAATCAAATGAATCAAATGAATCAAATGAATCAAATGAATCAAATGAATCAAATGAATCAAATGAATCAAATGAATCAAATGAATCAAATGAATCAAATGAATCAAATGAATCAAATGAATCAAATGAATCAAATGAATCAAATGAATCAAATGAATCAAATGAATCAAATGAATCAAATTATTCAAATGAATCAAATGAATCAAATGAATCAAATGAATCAAATCAACCAAATGAATCAAATCAATCAAATGAATCAAATGAATTAAATAAATCAAATGAATCAAATGAATCAAATGAATCAAATGAATCAAATGAATCAAATGAATCAAATGAATCAAATGAATCAAATGAATCAAATGAATCAAATGAATCAAATGAATCAAATGAATCAAATGAATCAAATGAATCAAATGAATCAAAGGAATCAAATGAATCAAATGAATCAAATGAATCAAATGAATCAAATGAATCAAATGAATCAAATGAATCAAATGAATCAAATGAATCAAATGAATCAAATGAATCAAATGAATCAAATGAATCAAATGAATCAAATGAATCAAATGAATCAAATGAATCAAATGAATCAAATGAATCAAATGAATCAAATGAATCAAATGAATCAAATGAATCAAATGAATCAAATGAATCAAATGAATCAAATGAATCAAATGAATCAAATGAATCAAATGAATCAAATGAATCAAATGAATCAAATGAATCAAATGAATCAAATGAATCAAATGAATCAAATGAATCAAATGAATCAAATGAATCAAATGAATCAAATGAATCAAATGAATCAAATGAATCAAATGAATCAAATGAATCAAATGAATCAAATGAATCAAATGAATCAAATGAATCAAATGAATCAAATGAATCAAATGAATCAAATGAATCAAATGAATCAAATGAATCAAATGAATCAAATGAATCAAATGAATCAAATGAATCAAATGAATCAAATGAATCAAATGAATCAAATGAATCAAATGAATCAAATGAATCAAATGAATCAAATGAATCAAATGAATCAAATGAATCAAATGAATCAAATGAATCAAATGAATCAAATGAATCAAATGAATCAAATGAATCAAATTATTCAAATGAATCAAATGAATCAAATGAATCAAATGAATCAAATAAATCAAATGAATCAAATCAACCAAATGAATCAAATCAATCAAATGAATCAAATGAATTAAATAAATCAAATGAATCATATGAATCATATAAATCAAATGAATCAAATGAATCAAATGAATCAAATGAATCAAATGAATCAAATGAATCAAATGAATCAAATGAATCAAATGAATCAAATGAATCAAATGAATCAAATGAATCAAATGAATCAAATGAATCAAATGAATCAAATGAATCAAATGAATCAAATGAATCAAATGAATCAAATGAATCAAATGAATCAAATGAATCAAATGAATCAAATGAATCAAATGAATCAAATGAATCAAATGAATCAAATGAATCAAATGAATCAAATGAATCAAATGAATCAAATGAATCAAATGAATCAAATGAATCAAATGAATCAAATGAATCAAATGAATCAAATGAATCAAATGAATCAAATGAATCAAATGAATCAAATGAATCAAATGAATCAAATGAATCAAATGAATCAAATGAATCAAATGAAGCAAATGAAGCAAATGAATCAAATGAATCAAATGAATCAAATGAATCAAATGAATCAAATGAATCAAATGAATCAAATGAATCAAATGAATCAAATGAATCAAATGAATCAAATGAATCAAATGAATCAAATGAATCAAATGAATCAAATGAATCAAATGAATCAAATGAATCAAATGAATCAAATGAATCAAATGAATCAAATGAATCAAATGAATCAAATGAATCAAATGAATCAAATGAATCAAATGAATCAAATGAATCAAATGAATCAAATGAATCAAATGAATCAAATGAATCAAATGAATCAAATGAATCAAATGAATCAAATGAATCAAATGAATCAAATGAATCAAATGAATCAAATGAATCAAATGAATCAAATGAATCAAATGAATCAAATGAATCAAATGAATCAAATGAATCAAATGAATCAAATGAATCAAATGAATCAAATGAATCAAATGAATCAAATGAATCAAATGAATCAAATGAATCAAATGAATCAAATGAATCAAATGAATCAAATGAATCAAATGAATCAAATGAATCAAATGAATCAAATGAATCAAATGAATCAAAGGAATCAAATGAATCAAATGAATCAAATGAATCAAATGAATCAAATGAATCAAATGAATCAAATGAATCAAATGAATCAAATGAATCAAATGAATCAAATGAATCAAATGAATCAAATGAATCAAATGAATCAAATGAATCAAATGAATCAAATGAATCAAATGAATCAAATGAATCAAATGAATCAAATGAATCAAATGAATCAAATGAATCAAATGAATCAAATGAATCAAATGAATCAAATGAATCAAATGAATTAAATGAATTAAATGAATCAAATGAATCAAATGAATCAAATGAATCAAATGAATCAAATGAATCAAATGAATCAAATGAATCAAATGAATCAAATGAATCAAATGAATCAAATGAATCAAATGAATCAAATGAATCAAATGAATCAAATGAATCAAATGAATCAAATGAATCAAATGAATCAAATGAATCAAATGAATCAAATGAATCAAATGAATCAAATGAATCAAATGAATCAAATGAATCAAATGAATCAAATGAATCAAATGAATCAAATGAATCAAATGAATCAAATGAATCAAATGAATCAAATGAATCAAATGAATCAAATGAATCAAATGAATCAAATGAATCAAATGAATCAAATGAATCAAATGAATCAAATGAATCAAATGAATCAAATGAATCAAATGAATCAAATGAATCAAATGAATCAAATGAATCAAATGAATCAAATGAATCAAATGAATCAAATGAATCAAATGAATCAAATGAATCAAATGAATCAAATGAATCAAATGAATCAAATGAATCAAATGAATCAAATGAATCAAATGAATCAAATGAATCAAATGAATCAAATGAATCAAATGAATCAAATGAATCAAATGAATCAAATGAATCAAATGAATCAAATGAATCAAATGAATCAAATGAATCAAATGAATCAAATGAATCAAATGAATCAAATGAATCAAATGAATCAAATGAATCAAATGAATCAAATGAATCAAATGAATCAAATGAATCAAATGAATCAAATGAATCAAATGAATCAAATGAATCAAATGAATCAAATGAATCAAATGAATCAAATGAATCAAATGAATCAAATGAATCAAATGAATCAAATAAATCAAATGAATCAAATGAATAAAATAAATCAAATGAATCAAATGATTCAATTAAATCAAATGAATCGAATGAATCAAGTGAATCAAATGAATCAAATGAATCAAATGAATCAAATGAATCAAATGAATCAAATGAATCAAATGAATCAAATGAATCAAATGAATCAAATGAATCAAATGAATCAAATGAATCAAATGAATCAAATGATTCAAATAAATCAAATGAATCGAATGAATCAAATGAATCAAATGAATCAAATGAATCAAATGAATCAAATGAATCAAATGAATCAAATGAATCAAATGAATCAAATGAATCAAATGAATCAAATGAATAAAATGAATCAAATGAATCAAATGAATCAAATGAATCAAATGAATCAAATGAATCAAATGAATCAAATGAATCAAATGAATCAAATGAATCAAATGAATCAAATGAATCAAATGAATCGAATGAATCAAATGAATCAAATAAATCAAATGAATCAAATGAATCAAATGAATCAGATGAATCAAATGAATCAAATGAATCAAATGAATCAAATTAATGAAATGGATCAAATGAATTAAAAGAAGGGATGAACAAAATGAATAAAGTAAAAAATAAATGGAATGCATAAATAAAACAAACGAATCAAATAAACAAAATGAACTGAACTGATAAAATGAATAAAAAGGAGAAAATGAGCAGAATAAAATGCATTGATTAAAATAAAAATTAAGCAGTTGTTAAAGGTTAGAAATTAACATAAAAAAATAAATTGAATCAAATAAATTATTTGGATGAAAAAGTAGTCAGATTATTAAAATGAAGAAACTGAACAAAATGAATTGTATGGAAATGCGTACAATGAAAACAATGAATAAAATAAGGTAAATGAATGATATGAGTAAAATGCACAAAAAGAATAAACTGATCAGAGTGAATCCAAAGAATGAAACGAATAAGATAAGTAAAATGAACGCAGATGAACAAAACGAATAAAAAGATGCTGAATGAAATAATTAATTAAAAAGAAACGGTCATTATATATATATTTATATATATATATATATATATATATATATATATATATATATATATATATATATATATATATATATATATATATATATATATATATATATATATATATATATATATATATATATATATATATATATATATATATATATATATATATATATATATATATATATATATATATATATATATATATATATATATATATATATATATATATATATATATATATATATATATATATATATATATATATATATATATATATATATATTCCATCTTTTTTTTGGTTTTATTCTTTTTGTTTTCACGCTTCTTCACTTGACGGCGTCGTTTTAAGGTTATCTGGTGTTTCTACTTTATTGTTGGACCTTAATTAGTTATGAGGAACCTGGAGCGTTCAATTTGCTTTGGAATTCGAAGTTTACTTTTTGGTCACATATTCCCGAAAAAAGATTTATGTACAGAATAGAATTTACTGGTCCAGTATTTTAACGCGCAATTGAATATAGTAAAGTGAGACAAGGTCACATGTGCTTTCAAGCCCGTTGAACAGAGAACGACAGGAAGAATGTGTTTCGTGAATGAGACAGGTAGATATTTCAAAGTTTTTATTTGCATTGAAGTAAATAGTGTGAAATGTCTAGGCTATGTCGATAGCATGAAAGCCGTGCCTTCAGTTGATTGCAATGCAGTCTCTTTCCATTCATCCTTATAGCTTTCATATTGTTTCGTTCGGAATTCTCGTGCAGGAAATATGGATAAATAAGTCCTATACAGAACAATACTGTGAAAAAGAAATGGTTCAAACTACTCAGTATACCCAGATATGGACGACGATAAGTTAGAAGACACATTGTTGTTGCATCCCCCATCGAGAGTGGGTACTTTGGGAAACTTCTTTTCCTGGATCTAATTTGTGGATATATTTGCTCTTTGATCGGTTATTTTTCATGAAAGTTCGCGCCAATACAGCGAATGTGCAGCTGATACAACTCATGGTTCATTCGCCTGCGCCACGTTCCGTCTTCCATTTGCACGCCACCATAGATGGTACGCAACACCTTTCGTTCGAAAACTCCAAGGGCGCGTTGGTCCTCCACGAGCATAGTCCAGGTCTCGTGGCCGTAGAGGACCACCGATCTAATCAGTCTTGTAGATAACCAGCTTCGTGCTGCGGCGAATTTTGTTCGACCGGAGCGTCCTCCGGAGTCCAAAGTAGGCAATAA